>NC_057862.1:680130063-680443813 GCF_019393635.1 Dromiciops gliroides | reverse complement strand
TCTGAGGAAGGATTCAAGCAGGGGTCTACTTGATGCTAGTTCCAGCACCCTTTCCATTAGAGCATCTGGTTGCTTGCATTTTCTCCCAACACCCCCTTAGGAAGCAAGTAGTGTAAGTTATTAGCCCATTTTATAGATGAGGAAGATGAGGCCCAGAGAAATGAAGTGATCTATGCAGGGTGACCCAGGTAACAAATGACTGGTCTAGGACCCGGTCCTCTATTCCAATCCTGGCTCTTCCACTACACCACAACTTAGGGGCGGGGCTCTGCATGTAGACAAGAAGGGCCCACATGCCTGTAGTTTGGGTCTCATTACTCTTTATACCACGACAGTTCTGAGGTGCTTGGTCTCTCCTCTTTAGGAATACAGATCTCTAGCTAGAAGGCAGGGAGGGCTCAGAGGCTACCCCCCTTCTTTTTACTGAAGAGCAAACTGAGACCCTGAAGGGCTAAGTGCCTTGCCTGAGCTCCCAGATATTAAGTGGCACCAGTAGGATTCAAACTCAGGCCCTGTGACTCCTAGTTCTATGTTTTTTCCACTGTAAAAGGGGAAATCTGTGGATGGGAAAATCTCTGTCCTCACAGAATGGCATTGCAGGCTTCAATCTGAGCAGGGATGGGAAGAAGCAAGCTTCTGAAATCCTACCATGTCAGGAGGCGGCCTCAGACTTTTCCGTGTGGCATGTGTGTGTGTGTGTTGGCAGAGGTATGGTGACTAAGAAATTGCCTGATCAATATGCCGAGTATGCCAATCAGTGTTATAACCACTAAGGGCTCGTCTTGCTGGAGATCTGTGATCATTCGTGAGACAACGTGAGTCAGTGCAATGAGTCCAGACCCGGCCGCCGGACATTTCCCCTCCGTGACCCTCCGTTTCTTCCTTTCTAATAAGGAGATTGGAGGATGGGGTCTCCAGGGTCTCTGTTCATCCTAACTTCCCATGATCCTAAGGCTTTAATCCTCCTCAAGACCTGAAAAGAAAAGTTTGGTCCAAGAGTTGAGGCGAATCCAAAAGTCCGGATTTTCTCACACTTCTGAAATTTCAAGTTCAGGCTGAAATAGGATGTCGGAAATTGACCCGTCCAAGCCTTTGCTCATCAGTTACAGGCTGAAGGTTTGATGCCGGCGATGGAGCGAGACACGTGTTTCTTCAGCTTTCTTTGCTCCACCTGGTGGAAGGTGTTGGGAAGTGCAGGATCAGCTCAGTCAAGAACTGGGCAGCCAATGGAGGTGTTGGCCAGGTGTCCGGGTCCCTGGAACGAACTTTAGAGCTTCAAAGGGTTCGGGGTTGAAAGATACCTTCAAGATCATCTATTACGGTGTTTTTCTTTTGTAGAGAGGATCAGAGAGGGCAAAGGACTTGTCCAATGTCACACAGCTTGAACTCTTGGCTCTTCCCATTACACCAAATTCCCAAATTGCTGGGATAACAGCGCAGAATCCCAGAATAGAAGAGTTGGCATCAAAGACCTCAGCAGCCGCCTGTCCAACACATACACAACAGGAATCCCCATATCTCCTAAATTAGGGGGGGATCATCCCCAGCACAGCATCCCCAATAAAGGATCATCCCAAGTTTGCTTAATGACCTCAAGTGGGCAGATGTCCACCACTTCCCAAGACATCCCATTACACTCTGGGACAGCTCTCCTTGGTAGGAAATTTCTTCCTGATCTTAAACCTTAATCTGCCTCTTGAGACCTCCTACCCATTGCTCCCTTGGGGCCAAATTAGGGCAAATATAATCCTTTTTCCCTCCCACAGCCCTTCAAATACTTGAAGATTGATATACTGTCTGCCACTCCCTTCCCCTTCTTCACTCAACTGTTCCCTTCTCTGGGCTAAATGGCTCGAATTCCTTCAACCAGTCCTCATGTGGCATGGTCAAGCTCTAAGACAACTTGAAGACTATCTAATCCATCTTCCTTATTTTACTTCTGAGGATACCCTGGACAAGTCACCTGACATCAGAGAGTCCCAGTTTTCTCATCAATAAAAGGGCAAGAAATATACCTACTCTCCTTAAACCACAAGGGTCATGTGAGGATATAGTAATAATAGATAACAGTCAAGAAGATCTGAGTTCAAATCCAGCCTCAGAGACTTATATGTGTGATCCTAGGCAAGTAACTTAACCTTATTTGCCAGTTTTCTTTATTCATAAAAGTGAGCTATTATTAATACATGGATAGCTCTGATAGCTGTTCCGACTCTTGTTCTCAGACCTGGTCAACACAGAGTCTTTCCCTACTCACAGGATCATAGAAGAGTTATTTCCTTTCTTTATTTCTTTCTCTCCTTTTTTGGCTCTCATGACTTGAGGGGTATGGAAAAGTGACAATCAGCTTGAGCGCAGAGTCAGGCATGACTGAAACAACTGAACTGTGTCAGACTCTGTCCCAGGTGCTGGGGATAGAAAGAACCCTTGCCATCCAGGAGCCTACTGGAAGGTGGAATGAGAATCAATTCATTCGATGAATACAAAGTACATACAAAGGACAATAAAAAGTAATTTAGTGGAGAACAATTTGGAATTATGCCCAGGGGCAGCTAGGTGATGTAGTGGATAAAGCACCAGCCCTGGATTCAGGAGGACCTGAGTTCAAATCTGGCTTCAGACACTTGACACTTACTAGCTGTGTGACCCTGGGCAAGTCACATAACCCTCATTGCCCCCACATATATATATATATATATATATATATATATATATATATATATATGCCTCAGTTTCCTCTGCTATAAAATAAGAAGGTTGGGCCACACAGCCTCTAAGATCCCTACTAGCTCTGAATGTTATGATATAATTGAATTCGAATATGAGATGTAAGGAGAGAAACCACACTCAGCTAGTCTCAGAAAAGACAGGCTTCCATTTGAACTGGGGGAAATCAAGGAAGGCTTTAAGGAGGAGGTAACAATAGGCTGGGCCTTGAGCTTGTGTGGACAAGCAGAGAAACATTGGAGAGAATTGATTGCCAGGAGCTACAGAAAGTCAATCTGTGACCAACAGTAATGTCAGAGGGGACTCTGTCTAGGACAAATGACACATTGTGTGCTCCCCACCACGACCACGTCCTCAGCACAGCAGATGAAACATGATACCATGGCCTTAAGAGGAAGCCTTGAAATAAATTAGATGTCACAGAAGAAGAGCAAACAGACCCGAGGAGAAGATAGCAGAGAGGACCATGGAGGTAAGAAGGGTTTGGTCTAATAGGGTGAAGAAAGCCTCTAGTTTCTGCCTGCCTCCCCAAGTCCTCTGTCCAGGAACTCATCCCCTCATCTTCACAGCAGAAGACTTATAAGGAACCTGATAATGGTTTCTAGGTATCAGAAGGACTTCAATGTAAGAGATCAGACTTGTTCTGTGTAGCCCTAATGGGTAGAACTGGGAGCCAAGGGGTGGCAGCTGCTGAAAAGACAGATTTGGGCTTAATATAAGGGAAAACTTCCTAATAGTTAAAGTTGCCTCCAAATTAGAATGAGCTATTTTGGGGGACAGTGAACTCCCCGTGAGTGAGGGTATTCAAGTAGAGACTCAGTAACTACTTTTCAGGGTATTGAGAGTATATTCCCTCTCAGGTGTGGCAAAAAGCACTGGATTTGTAGTCAGAAGTCCTGGGTTCAAATCCCAGTTCTTTTACTTACTACCTACCTGTTTGACCTTGGGAAAGTCAATTGCCCTATGTTAGTTTTGATGTCCTTATATCTAGAGATTATCTCTCAAGTCTCTTCTGGTTCTAAATATATGAGCCCATGGCTTCTGAGGTTCCTTCCAACTCTGAGTCTAAAAGATTATCTCTACATGACCCTACTCTCTCCTCATGGGCATGTCAGACACATCACCTCAGACCTTAGGACTTTGTATTCCTAAACAAGCTCCATATACCTGGCATCAAGAAGGTATAGTTTCAAAGCCTACCTCTCATACATACTAGCTGTATGACCCTGGGCAAGTCACTTGACCTTTCAATGCCCCAGGCAACTCTCTAAATGGCCTAAGAGGTGCCCATTTGGATCAGTGAAAGGACTTTCCATAGTGGGAGTTCCAAATATTGATTAGATCCCAGGTGTAAACAACAGCAACAGAAACCTAGTGTATCTCTAGATTATTACTTTCAAGCAATTTCAGAATAGATTTTAGGATGAGAGATTTAAATCTGGGAGAGATCATTAAAAAGGATCTAAGATTCCTGAGACCGACACTGTTTCTCCTCTGTATCCATAACACAGTCTCTGATACCTAACAGATGCCTAATAACTGTTTGTTGCTGAAGGAATGAGTGTATGAACCCAACCTCTTATTGTTTTTAATAAATGAGGAAACTGAGGCCCATGGCTCATAAGTGGAAAAGCTATGTTTCAAATGCAGGTCCTCTGTCTCCAAATCTGGGGTTCCTTTCTTTAGACCACACCATGTCCCTCACCTCACTATATTCTGTGTATCTTTTTAATTAATTAATTTTAAATATTTTGCTGAAATAATGACAATGGACAAGAATGGGATACCCATTCTTTTCCGAGTGATGCAAACTGAGGCCACAGGAGGAAGTGGCTTCCCCAGATTGTTTTGTTGTTGTTTTTGTGGGTTTGGTTTTGAGGGGGGAGTTTGGGGAGGTTTTTGCGGGGCAATTGAGGTTAAGTGACTTGCCCAAGGTCACACAGATAGTAGGTGTCAAGTGTCTGAGGCCAGACTTGAACTCAGGTACTCCTGGCTCCAGGGCCAGTTCCCCCAGGTTGTTATGTGGCATCATGGGGCCCAAAGGGCTCCAGCTCTTTCAACTACTTCAGACCCCAAATTTCCAGCACCTACAAAATCCTTCATGGGAACCAGCTGCATGAAGAAACAACACCTGAGCATCATCTAAAATTCCAGCTGCCTGTTTATTTCCAACCCACATCTCACCCATGGAGAGGGGAAGAGAGAAGGGACCATGAGTTAGCTTGTTATTTTGACTAATTATTGTTGCTAATGAGATGTTGGCAACTGGACTTGAAATCAGGAAGACCTGAATTTGAATCCTACCTTAGACACGTCACTAAATGTATGAATCTTGCCAAGTTCCTTAGTCCCTTAGCCTTAGTTTCTTCATCTAGAAAATGGAAATAATAATAGGCTCTATTTCCCATGGTTATTGTAATGACTCAATGAGATACATTTTATAAATCACTTCACAAACCTTTGTTGTTTGTTGTTGAGTCACTTTTCAGTTGTGTCCAATTCTCCGTTACCCTCTGGGGGTGTTCTTGGAAAAGATACTGGAAGGGTTTGCCATTTTCTTCTCCAGCTCATTTTACAAATGAGGAAACTGAGGCAAACAGGAATAGATAGCTTGCCCAAGGACAGATAGCTAGCAAATATCCGAGACTGGATTTGAATTTAGGTCTTCCTGATTGCAGATCGGTCACTCTATCCACTGTGCCACCTAGCTCCCTTTATGAACTTAAAGTACTCTATATATTTTAGCGATGATGGGGATTATGGTGATGATGATTATACCAGGCTAAAGGACTTGGTGATGTCATTGAATTGGAAATTTTAGCACCCTGGGACAAAGTCCCATCCCCCTCCCATTGTTACACCTCTAGTTGTATAAGCTTAGGCAAGTGCCCACTTCTATTGGCCTCACAGAATCATAGAAGCCTCAAGTAGAAAAGGTACTTATGGAAGAGGTGGGTCCAGTTCACTGCACTATTCAAAAGCAGCAAGGTTCAAAGGAAAGGGCTCATGGAATCAGGCATCTGGAGAGCCAATGAGGGTTAAGTGACTTGTCCAGGGCCACACAGCTAGTAAGTGTCATATTTGAACTCAGGTCCTCCTGAATCCAGGGCCAGTGCTTTATCCACTGTGCCACCTAGCCACCCAGAGTTCTATTCTAAATCCTTCATTTTACAGTTAAATGAAGAAGGTCTAGGGAAGTTCACTTGCCCAAGGCCACGTGGATAGGAAGTATCAAAGGCAAGATTTGAAACCATGTCTACATCCCAAACCAATGTCCTTCCTCCTGTGCTATGGGTAAGATCTAGAATCTGACGACATGAGTCCATATCTTGGCTTTGCTATTTACCACTAACTGTGTGACCTTGAGCCAGTCCCTTCCCTTCAGGTCCTCTGTTTCTACATCATTAACTCAAGGGGATCAGACTATGATCTCAAAGCCCTCTTCTAAATCTAAATTCTATGACTGGAAATCGGTCAAGCTGGGCATATTCGTGCCAACTAAAATAACTGTTTTTAAATAACAACTCCTATTCCCATCCTGGCCATCAAGAACAGACTAGAAAATTAAAGGGTAGGGCTGGGTGATCTCTGAGGTCCCATCCAGCTCTCACATCTAATGGATGTGAGATGGCGCCAGACCTGTGACTCTCATATCTTCTAATATTAGAACAGAATTCTGTCCTCTGGCTAAATCAATGGAAAGGGGGCGGAGGAGAAGGTGAAGAAGGGAATGAGCATTCATTAATTACCTACTGTGTGCCAAGCACTGGGATAAGTGCTGTTACTAACATCATCTCCTTTGACCCTTACAACAACCCTGTGAGGGGAGTGCTATTATTATCCTCATTTAACATATGAGGAAACTCGGATTAGTGACTTGCCCAGAGTCACCCATTTAAATGCAGGTCTCCCAACACTGTATCCACTGCACCATCAACTGCCCCTCTAGAGAAGTGAAAAAGGAAAGAAAAGAGAAGAGTGCTGAGGACCAACCATAGAGCCAGCACGAGCTCCAGAAACGAAAAAACCAAGAGAAGATGGAATGCAAGATGGGAAACAAGATAAGCATTGAATAAAACAACTGTCCTGGGGCAGAAGAAAAACCCTCAAAGTCAAAAAGAAAGAAGATTGTACTAACTAGGGGATCCCAGAGATGAGAGTTCTTGCCCCATTTCTACCAAGGATCCTTGGGTGTTATTTCCCCAATCTTTCTTAATTCCAGTGCTTTCTCTCTGCTAATTATTTCCTACCAATCCCTATTCTAACTTGTTTTCTATGTAGTTGTTTGCATGCTGTATCCCCCATTATATTGTAAACTCCATGAGGGCAGGAAATGCCCATCGCAGTATCCCCAGTGCTTAGCCCCATGCTTGGCACATAGTAAATCCTTAGTAAATGTCTATTGATGGGGGGGGGCAGCTAGGTGGTGTGGTGGATAAAGCACTGGCCCTGGATTCAGAAGGACCGGAGTTCAAATACAGCCTCAGATACTTGACACTTACTAGTTCTGTGACCCCAGGCAAGTCACTTAACCCTCATTGCCCTGCAAAAAATAAAAAATAAATGTCTACTGATGGATCAGTTGATTGTTCCTCGATTCCCTCATCCACCCCCATGAGGCAGGGGGAATTCTATAACCTCTAAAGTCTCTCCTGTGACTTCCTTTGAGTCTCTGAGTTAGATTCTAATATTTGAGAAAGTTGTTCCAGCCACCCAAGTTCACCTTTTTAGAGTGACCCCGAGCAAGCCGGTCTCTTTAGGGGCACAGCTTTCTGGTTTTCCTGGACACAACCCACTCCATCTCCAGGCTAGAAGCAGGATGCATCTCCACCTTGTCTCTTTCCTTTTAGGATCCCGAATTTCCTTTTCCACAGAGCCTTTCTGGATGCCCGCAGCTGCAACTTTGTGAAAGAAAAAAAAAATCTGCATATATATTCAGATTTTTTTCTTTCACATATATATACATATATACATACACACACATATATAATGTACATAATATATATCAAGAGAATGTAAGCTCCCTGAGGGCAGCAAGAATTGTTTCACTTCTGTCTATGCACTCCCAGCACTGAGTATATATAGCTCCGTATAGACGATTAGTAACTGCTTGTTCATTGAGTGATTGGAGATTGATGAGGAGGATGCTGCCAAGAAGAAAAAAAAATGAATAAATGAGAACAAACCCAGGAGAGAAAAAGCTTTGACTCAGCCCAGCACGAAGGAAGGGTTTCATCAAGATAAGTTTGAAAAATGAAACATGGAAGCAGATGATTGGGTGGGAGGGAGCGGAGAATGCACTATACCTTGTCCAGGGGCTCAGCGTAGCATGTGTCTTTGCTTCATGTTACAATATTACAAGCAAAGATTCAATTGGGAATGAGGGATAGGGTTGGGTTGGTCTGTTTTGTTTTTCCATAGAATTAACTGTGACAAAGGCAAAAGGCAACAATAAATCATATTTTTAAAGGAAGGGAGGGAAATGAAATGTGACTTCCTCTTTCTGTGGTAAGGATCAGAAAAGAAAATGAGCAGGGTGGGGGGTAAAAAGCTGATCCTAGAATCTCCTAAGGCTTCTGGGGAGGATCAAATATCTCTTCAGAAATGACATTTTAACTGATGTAAGTGTGAACAAGTTGGAACCTCGGGATTAAATTTCCGCTGGAGTACACGTGTTCTTCCAAAGGCAATGGGGGGAGGGAGGGTGTTTTTGGCCCCAGGGTCATTCAGGGCTTTTTGGATGATGCATATTGACTGTGCCAGGATATCACAGACAACCTGATTGTCAGCAGCCGGCTGCCATCTTGATTTAGATTGGCAAGAGATCACACCTGGCCATGCCTAGCCCCAGGGGGAGGCAGGGGCAGGTTTTTTCTATGGGACACCTGTCTCAGCTCGTCACATGCACACACACACACACACACACACACACACACACACATCTATGCCTGGGAACTCCCTCCCCCCAAAAGGTGTCTTTTATGACTACACTTGAAATTTTATGACTAAACCCTCTCATTTTCCTCTGAGAGGAAGTGGGAGCTAGAGAGTCTTAGACACTGAACACCTGGGTTCTCCCTCTCCAGCTTCTGATACAGCCTGGAGACCAACTTACCCACCAGCCCACTGCAGAGAGCTCTTGTATAAAGAGCCCTAGGCCTGGAGTTGGAACACATAAGTGAGGAAGGGGCTCCCTCTGACTCTGCTGCTGGCTGTGGGATGGGGCTAGATGTTTCAAATCTCTGAACCCTTCATTCATCCTTTGTAAATTTGGGCGCTTGGGTTACCTAAGCATTTAGAACTTGTAGGGACCTTGGAAGTCATTTAGTCTGAACTTTGCTCATTTAACAAAAGAGAAAACTTTGGGCCATGGAGTTAAAGCCACTTTTCCAGGGACCCAGAAATAATAAGTAGCAGATTCAAAATAATAACCTGTGTCTTATCATAAGCCTCTCTTTATTACCTTGTATCTAAAAGCAGCCAGGTGTCACACTGGATAGAGTGCTGCACCTGTGGTCAGGAAGGCTAGTCCAAATCCAGCCTTAGACACTAGTTATGTGACCCTGGGCAAGCCACTTCACCTGTCTGCCTCAGTTTCCTCATCTGTAAAGTGAGAATCATAATAGTGCCTCATTCACAGGTTTGTTGTGAGGATAAAATAAGTTAATATTTGTAAAGTGACTGACGCATTTGTTTGATCGTTTCAGGCATAGCTGACTCTTTGTCACCCTATTGGGGGTTTTCTTGGCAGATACACTGGAGTGGTTTGCCATTTCCTTCTCCAGCTCATTTTACAATGAGAAACTGAGGCAAACAGGGTCAAGTAGCTTGCCTGTGATGCTAAGTTTCTGAGGTTGAATTTGAACTCAGGAAGATGAGTCTTCCTGATTCCAAGTCCAGTTCTCTATTCATTATACTGCTTACATGCTGACTGGCAAATAACAGGCATTTAATAAATAAATTTAATAAATGCTTGTCCCTTTCCCCCTTCCCTCATTTTGCATTTTGCATTTAAATATATCCATGTACCCCATACCCACCCTCCAGCAGACTATAAGTTCCTTGAGGGCAGGGACAGTTATATTTTTGTCTGTGTCTCCAAAAGCCTAGCACATACTAAGTATGTGATAAATGTTTGTTAAATTGTATTTCACAGTGAGTGTCTGACACATAGTAGGTGTTTGAAAGTGTTTATTGATTGACTATGACTCCTGGTTCAGAATTCTTTCCACTATATCCCAGATGTCTAACCAAATTTAATCTGTGTGCCACCTGCTGGCTTTTAGAGGATACTTTGAGATCTTCTAAAGGCACCAATAAGTACTCAAAAATCCTTTTAGCAAGTGCCTTTTGAATGCCTGTTGCATTCACAACACTGTATTATGTGCTGTGGGAGACACAAGACAAACAGAACACAGTCCTGCCCTCCATGACCTTGAAATCCATTTGGGAAGATGCCATGGAAAACGTTTAATAATGGCAGGAGTTAAATAGAAAGAGCCTGTCAAAAGATGCCATGAATTAGCATGTGTGCAAATACATGCCCAGTGGTGTAGAAAAGAAGGACCATGAGCTTAGAGTAAGCAATTTGGTGCAAGAGGAAATGCAGTAAGCAAGGGGTGAGAAACTCCAGATTTCTGTCTGCCACTAACTGGCTGTGTGAACTTGGCCAAATCCCTTCCCCTCTGTGGGTCTCAGTTTCCTTATCTGTAAAACGAGGATGTTGAGCTTCATCATCTTCTAGGTCTTTTCCAGGACTCAGTCTATGGTTCTCTGTTCTTACAGGCTCTGTCTATTGTACATCGGGCTAATCAAGAAACAATTTAATTCTATCATCATTTATTGAGCAAAAAGCATCCTAGACTAATCCTATGAGGGGAAAATGTAGAGACCTTCTTGTCTGAAGCTTAGTACGAGCATGACCTTGATAAAGTGGCAAGTGAAGGGAATAAGCATTTTGGCATAGTACCTACTATGTGCCAGTTACTGTACTAAGTATTGGGTTTTTTTTTTAAATACTCTCATTTGATCCTCACAACCACCTTGGGAGGTAGATGCTATTATCTCCATTTTATAATCAAGGACACTAAGACAGACAGAGGTAAAATGTGGCTTGCCTAGGATCACACAGCTAGTAAATTGAGAGGGTGAATCCAGTTAGGCTGGATTTGAACTCAGGCAATTCCCCACTACTACTCCAGGCCCAGCTTTCTCTAAAAGAGTCACTAAATTTCTTCCTCATCTATAAAATGATGGGGCTGGATTAGATTTCCTCTATGGTCCCATCCAACTCCACATCTATGATCCTACATATCAAGAAACTGAGGCCTGAAGAGGCCAAGCAGCTTGCCATAGGTCACAGGAGAGACTCCTCAGTCCTGTTCAGCCCCATGATCCCACTCCGTGTGGATTGCCATGCAAGGTGATGGGAGAATTTTGGTCAATTTGGATAAAGCCAAGTTACTCCCTCACAGAGTCTCCAGTTCAGTGAGGAGATGCTTCATATGTGAAGGCCATGTGGTAATGCATGGGCTGACCCCATCAGCATGCTTGGCAGATGCAATCCCTCCACATAGAGGGCCTCAGAGAGCTTGTCCCCACATGTATGGAGAGTGTTTTGGAGAGACTGTGGATCAGGCAAAGACCTTCTATGACTGGTTCAGCTAACAACGTCACAAAAGGGAGCCAATTGTGGCGGGGGGGGGGGGCAGCTAGGTGGCACAGTGGATAAAGCACCAGCCCTGGATTCAGGAGGATATGAGTTCAAATCCAGCCTCAGGCACTTGACACTTACTAACTGTGTGACCCTGGTCAAGTCACTTAGCCCTCATTGCCCCACAAAAAAAAATTTTTTTAAGGGAGCCAATGGGCTGCAGACGAATTCAGAGAGGCCCTCCAACTTCAGACACTTGCTCTTTGCTCCATTCACTACTGGGGGATATCAGTGAGTCCTTCTCCGCCCTGTGTTCAATCCCTTACCAAAACTGAGCTCAGTTTGACCAGGTTCAGATTTCCTGCTATATTCATGCCCAGATGCAGAATGACTGCCAGATGAACTCAATCTCATCTACCACTGGGCTGTCCTCCCAAAGGTCACTCCTTGTTCCTCAAGGTATTAATGGTATAGTAATGGCTGAAAATCCCACCTGGATTCCTGTGGCTCACTTCCCCTGCCTATCAAAACTCCCAAGGCCATCATGATCTCTCACCAGACTCGTGATCTAAGGAGCCACCAGATGAATTAATAAAAGAATGAGGAAATGAGGAGGTTGCTGAAAATGGTGGCCCTTTTGTCAATGCCTCCATAGCTAATCAAACAGCCTCCTCTTCCCCACAAGGTCACAGCACCAGCTACAGAATTTCTGATCATGCTCCACATTTTCTCCAGGGCATTTCCCTTACGTATTATCATGATTCTCCTGATAGCAAACTCCCCCATGTTTTCCACATGGCGGGATTGTACTGGCAAGCCAGCACCTGTGCCAGATGCCCATTACACACACAGAAATAATCACAATACACAAGTAATGACATGATAAATCAATAAAAACCAGGCAGAGCCAGTGTTCTATGTGTTCTGAGGAAACAGATACATTGACTAGGCATCATAGACGAAGCACTATAAACTGACTAGGTATGACAAAGAAAGCTGGATGAAGAATTATCTGAACTAGACCCTGGAAGATGGATAAGAATCCAACAGGTAGGGGCAGCTAGGTGGCACACTGGATAGAGCACCAGCCCTGGAGTCAGGAGGACCTGAATTCAAATCCAGCCTCAGACACTTAACACTTACTAGCTGTGTGACTCTGGACAAGTCACTTAACCTCAATTGCCTCACCGGAAAAAAAAAAAGAATCCAAAAGGTGATAAGACAGTGGGAGAGAAAGGGATTTCTCCCCATCCCTGTTATATGGGGAGTCAATCCCAGGAGCATTGTCTAATCCTTGGGCAGTTAAGTAGCATAGTAGGCCTGGAGTCAGGAAGATCTGAGTTCAAATCCAGCCTCAGGCATTTATTTGCTGTGTGACCCTGGGCAAGTCACCTAACCCTGTTTGCCTTAGTTTCCTCCTCTGTAAAAGGAGCTGTAGATCGTGATCAAGACTCCAGGATCTCTGCCAAGAAATCCCCAAAAGAGGTCAAGAAGAGTTGGACACTACTGAAAAACAACTGAACAACAAAAACAGAAATCCCAAAAGATGTTTTTTTCTACCCTAACCGGTCAGGCTGAGGAAAGTTAAAACAGTCTAGTAGACGGGGAGGGCTAGGAGCTATAGTAATAAACTGTGTGACCTTCTGTAAGTCACTAACCCTCTCTGTGCTTCAGTTCGCACATCTGGGCAATTGTAGATAATCAAGCCTCCCCCTCCCCCACTGGGTTGCTGTGAGGACAAGATGAGAGAATGGCCAAGAAAGGACTTTGAAAAGTTAAAAGTGATACGTGAGTGTAGGGTATTATTATTATTCCAGAGAGGCCCCTAATTACCTTGGAACTGCTGCAAAGGCCTGTGAGTCATTACCTCTGCGGCAAAGTGAGAGGGGAAACTCATCTTGTTCTATGAGATCCCAAGTGTGGTGACCACCACTCCCTCCTGGCTTTCCCCAGGCCCTCTTCAAGGCCCCGGGAGCTTTCCCAGTTTTCCCTTCTGGGGTCTTGCTGACCATCTCCCCTTGCCCTCTTGGTGAGGTCTCCCAGCTCCAAGTGCTATCCATCAAGATTGCAGGGTTCGGGGCCTTTCTAAAAGATGCATATGTGTTTGGATAGTTTACTAAAACCCTCTTCCTGGGCCTCACCATGGAGTGGAGGTAACGCTGTCTCCAGAAGGCTCTGCCAGCAGAGCACAAGCTTTGGCAGGTTCTTCAAAGCCGGGAAAGGCTTTAAGCACCGGCCGGGTCACAGGCCCTAGTCTGTCTCACTCTATCACTCTTCTCACATTAGGTCGCATTATCCATACATATGGAAAGAGGATGGCGTGACACTTAGCTGTACCCTTGCCTAAATGCGGGCTTCTATGCTAATTCTTTCTTAGGATCATGCTCTGGAGATAGGAAGGACGCTGGAAGTCCTCGGAGTCTGAACTTCTCACTTTACAGATAAGGAAACCGAGGCACAGAGAATTTAAGTAACTTCTCCAAAGTCCCATGTAGGGCATTTCTCATCTCCTTTGATTCAATTCAATCAATATCATTAAACACTTACCATCAAGTAGGCAATATTATGTAGAGGAGTGGGCCCTGAATTTTGTAGTCAACAAGACCTAGGTTCAAATATCATCCCAGACTTTTGCAAGTTGTGTGACTTGGACAAGTTATTTAAACTCTCTGGGTCTCAGTTTCCCCATTTGTAAAATGAAGACTTGATGGCTTCGAAGTCCTCTTCCATCTCTAGATCTGTGACCCTAAGACAGTGTTTGGCAATGGAGATTCCTCAACCCAACATTGCCCCATGTGGACTGCTTTTCTTTTATGTACTTGTATGTGTTCATTTTGTTTCCCCTCAATAGAGACTTCCATTACCCTCCATAGGCTCCCTGAGGCCAGGGACTGCTCCATATTTGTTCTGGTGGCCTCAGCACTGAGCCCAGGGCCCAGTGTTCACCCACAGTAGGTGCCCAATCAATGTTTGTTGATAGATTGGTTGGACATACAAATATGAAATAAGAAGACAGAGACCCCACCCTTAAGGAACTTACCATCTAGAGGGGCAAGGGTTGGGAACAGGGCATGGTTAAACCATGTACTCAAATAAAGAGGTTAGAAAATGATAAGTTCTCACCCCGACCCAAGCCTCCTTTTGCCACTCCATCATGGCATACAATCAACCTTGAACATGAGCCCAGAAATTGATTACATTGATGGCTCTTTTTTAAGGATCTGTCTCAGTGAAATGCATAGGACCTTATCCCCAAGTGGTTTGGAGGTGGGGGAAGATGGGATATGTGGCCACCACATCTCTCTAGGGCCAGCATTTTCACAAAATCAGATTTTCCATGATTGATGAGTCATGAATTGTTGGTATGGGGAGGGGGGGTGGTAATGTTGTTCTTTGTTTGCTTTTCATTTTGATTTTGGTAACTCTGGAAAAGGGAGAATGGAGGGAAATGAAAACACCTAGCCCACTGGGGAGAAGGGAAGAGAAGGGTAAAAAATGGAGAAAGACTAAGAAGATGCATGATGACATGCCTCTGTGGGGGTCTAGGCTCTCAGAGGAAGAAGGGGAAGGCTGAGATCTCTAAACCTAAGCTTCACTCTTCACTGGCCTTGGAAGCTATTAACTCACAGGTAGAGTCATTGGCTCCTCCAGCCAAGAAGAACAGCAGATAGAACTCTTTTCTTTTTATTCAATAAATATTTTTTCTATCAAAACTCTTGGCTCAGTATCATTTTACTTGGATGTAATTTTTAAAATTATGAATTTTATTTTCCCCAATTACATGTTAAAACAATTTTTAACATTTTTTAAAAAAGTTTTAAGTTCCAAATTCTGTCCCTTCCTCCCTCCCCTCCCACCTCCCTGAGATGGTAAGCAATCAAATATAGGTTATACATGTGCAATCATGTAAAACATTTCCATATTGGTCATTTTTGTACAAGAAGACTTGAATAAAAGAATGAAAGAAAGAAAGTGAAAATAACATGCTTCAGTCTGTATTCAAACAATTTCAATTCTTTCTCTGGAGGCAGATAGTATGCTTCATCATTAGTCCTTTGGGATTGTCTCAGATCATGATATTGCTGAGAATAACTGTCCTTCATAGTTCTTTATAAAACGATATTGCTATTACTGTGTACAGTATTCTCCTGATTCTCTTCAATAAATACATTTTGCATCAGTTCATGTGTCAACCATTTTTTTCTGAAATCATCCTGCTTGTCATTTCTTATAACACAATAATTTTCCATTAAAATCATATAACACAACTTATTTAGTCATTCCCCAATTGGTGGGCATCCCTTCAATGTCCTATCCCTAGCCACCACAAAAAGAGCTACTATAAATATTTTTGTAGAAATAGGTCCTGTTCTCTTTTCATGGATCTTTGAGATATATACATTTGAGCAATAGACATTGCTGGATCAAAGAATACTCACAGTTTTATAGAGCCATTTAGAAAAAAAAAATAGTTTATGCTTAGGGCAAAGAGCACAAAACATGCTGCATGGACAAACATAATGTCATGTGATTTTAAATGATGCTGGAGAGGTGAGGTCAGGGAAGGAGGGGGAGGGCATGGGGGCAGGGAGGAGGACATAGGAAGAGTTTGCCTATGATGCAGTTGTTCAGGCACCATGGAATAGGTTTCTATTTGAACTAATGATTTCTGAAAACTAGTTGTTAAGATTAGTTGTTCCCATGCCTCTTAAAGTGCTGTCAGCACCCTCTGCATTTCCCTACCCTAGAGCAAACACCAGGTACCCCATCTTATTTATAAATCTGCATGATAAAAGTAGCTAAAAATCATAGATTCCTTTAAAGGAACAAATATGTAATTATGGAATAAGATAAACAACATTACAAACATAAATTAGAACCAGTTGGAGATGCACATTTTTCCTTTGGTTCTTATTATGTAATATTGGCCCAGACATTTGGGTCCCCAATATTATCTAGGTCAATGTGAACCAGATTCTGAGAAACTGGGAAATATTTAACAAAATAAATAAAAACACACTAAAGTATCGATAATGTTAATATGTGGTTTTCTAAGTCAATATGCATCTACAGGGATCCTTATGTTCAGTGGCCCTGTTTCTATTTGAATTTGGCATAACTGATCAAATGAAAGCCACTGTTCTTGGCTTTTGTACTAATCCTTAATGTTCTTTCATTATTTAATCATTTCAGGTGTGTCTGACTCTGAAAGCCCATTTGAGGTTTTCTTGGCAAATTTACTGGAGTGGTTTGACATTCCTTCTCCAGCTCATTTTGCAGATGAAGAAACTAAGGCAAACAGGGTCTGCGTTGGATTTGAACTTGCATCCTCCTGTCTCCAGGCCCATCATTCTATCCACTATCGTGCCATCTAACTGCTTTAATTCCTAATATTCTCATGGCCTAAGTCAATAAACATCGATTTTGTTTCATAAACCCTTTTCAATTGCAAAGGACAACAAATACACTGTGAACCCTGAGGGTAATTTAATATTGACTCACAATATTCTTTACAGTGTTCTACGAATTGAGACACCATTAAAGAATTTTTAAGTACAAACCCTTTGAATTATTGTCATAAACCTTTTGGGGTCAGGGGGTCCCATTGGCCTTAATAGAGACACTCTCATCTCTTTGTATATCCACCACAATACTGAAATCAGGGCTAGACATGCAGTAGGTGCTTGGTGAAGTTGTGGTGAAATATGTGGCCATGAAAAGTCTCTGACTCTCTCTAGACCTTAGTTTACTCACCTATAAAATGGAAAAATTGGAGCAGGATGTCTCTTCCAACTTTAACACTCTATGACTCTAATGTGATCATCTAGGAGACTTTTTCATAAGGTCAGAGATAGAAACAGAACTAGTTACTTAATTCGAATGGTTAATTGTTTCTAATCTTTGTCCCGAGAGGGATCCCAATTACATTGAGAATCAAATATACATTCCTCTGTATGAAATTTGAGGATTTCCTAAGCTGACCCCTAAAGGAAGGAGAATTTCTTTTTTAATGTGAATTTGACAAATATAAACATTTCTCTATAAAAGGAAGACCTGAAAGAGTCTTGTTCATGGCACTGTGAATTGCTATTACTTGGAGCTTGGGATTTTTAAGGTATATAAGAAGTCAAGCACTGTCATCTCTGTTGCCTTCTGAGGTTCCTTCTCTTTTCTATGTTTGTGAAATGTTTATTTCATACTCTTTCTTTTCTTTTGGGGCATCATTATGACTACTCGCAGAACTCCCCCTGCCAAAAATGAAACCTCCTCCTGATATATGTCTACATAGATATACATAGATAGATATATAGTATAGTTAATCAAAACAAATTAACACATTGTCCATGTCTGAAAAGTTATGTCTTATTCTGCACTTTTCACCCATCATCTCTCTGCCGAGAAATGGGAAAAATGATTTATCATCAGTTCTCAGGCTTGGTCTTATTTCCTAAGTCTTTTTTAAAATTGTTTACCTGTACAATGTGATAGGCATTATACAAACTGTTCTCCTGGTTCTGCTTACTTCACTATGTATTAGTTCCCACAAATCTTTCCAGATTTCTCTAAATGTGTCCCTTTTATCACTTCTAATGTAACAATTACATTGTTAATATACCAAATTTTGTTTGGTCATTCCATAGTTGATGGAGAGTCACTTCATTTTCAATTATTTGCTGCAACAAAAAGTGCTGCTCTAAATATTTATATGCTTAAATACATACATATATGTGTATATAAATATTTAATATTTATATACACATATATGTAAGTGTGTGTGTATATATATATATATATATATATATATTATTCCTCTCACTCTTTCTCTGATTTCTTCTGGATGTGTCTTCTAGTGTTATTGCTGGTCAAAATGAATGCACAGTTTAGTGATTTGGGGATGTAGTTCCAAATTGTTTTCCATAATGGTTGGACCAATCTCCAGCTTGATTAGCATTGTTTTAGTGTGTCTGTCATTTCTAAAAACTCATTTTACTTTTGGGAGTATCTTTATCAATCTGATGAGTGCCAGATGGAATTTCAGTATTGTTTTAATTGACATGTCTCTTAATATAAGTGATTTGGAGTGTCTTTTTCACATGGTAGTTGACAGCTTGCATTTCTTCCTTTCAGAACTAATTTTCACATCTTTTGAACATTTATCTCTTGGGAAATGACCTCTGATCTCATATATTTAAATCAATTCCCTAACACTTTGGATTTTCCATTTAATTCAATTGAATTCAATTTAACAAACATTAAGTGCCTACAATATTCCAGACATTGAACTAAGTGCTTGGGATACAAATAAGAAAAAGAGACCTCAGGGAGTTTACAGTCTAATTGGGAGAAGACAACGCAAAAGAAAAAGCAGGGTGGAGGGTCAGGAGACTTGACATGGGATATGACATTCACTAGAGTCAAAGTCAAGCAGTGCTACTGATGGAAAATGGAGTTGCTTAGAAGATTGAGAGGGGAGAGGCAACTGAGGGTGAGTTGAGAGGGTGTAAAATATCAAAACATGAGTCATTTTTTGTGGTGATGAGATTTCTGGTGATCATGGGGGAGGGTGTGTTGTTCCATGGAGTTCAAGCGAAGTAAAGCAGCTAATGGAGAATAAATTGCAAACCTTCATCCAATAAAAAAAGGAGCTGCAAATATTTTCCCATTCTACTTTTTTTCCTTCTAATTCTAACTGCATTTATTATATTTATGTGAAAACACAATGTTATGTAACCAAACTTGTCCATTTTAATTCCTATGTTACTCCATTTCTTATTTGGGCTAGTTTTCTTTCTCCAATTTGTTTATGATATGACTTTATGTTATTAGGTGATGTATCTATTTAGTGCTTACCGTGGTATATAATATGAGCTGTTGGTCTTTACCTAATTTCTGCAACACTGATTCCTAACAGTTTTTATCAAATAATGAGTCTTTATCCTAGTAATGGAAGTTCTTAGGATTATCAAATAGTATATTATTATTTTCAGTTGCTTCTTCGTCTTGTTTATGTGATTTATTCCATTGATCAACTTCCTATTTCTTTATACAATGCCATAAAATTTTGATATTTCCTTATTTGTAGTATAGTTTGAGATCATAGATTATTGGATGTTAGGAGCTATCTTGCTTTAGAGATGACAAAACTAAGACTAGGAGAGGTTTAGTAACTTACCCTGGGTCATGCAGCTAGTGTGTGGGATTTAATCCAAGTCTTCTTGATTCCAAATTTGGTATAATTCTATCATGCTGTTGTTATTCAGTCATTTCAGTCATGTCCGACTCTTCATGACCCCATTTGGGCTTTTATTGCCAGAGATACTGGAGTGTTTTACTATTTCCTTCTCCAGATCATTTTACAGATGAGGAAACTGAGGCAAGGAGGGTTAAGTGACTTGTCCAAGGTCTCACAACTAGGAAGTGTCTGTGGCCAGATTTGAACTCAGGAAAATGAGTCTTCTTGACTCCAGGCCATCACTCTATCCACTGTGCCACCTAGGTGCCCAATACTAATAGCTGGCTATAAAATCCAGCATGGACTTCGGCTCCCAATCCTCTGGTTGCTCACTATTCTGATCTTTCAATGCTCACTTGGTCATAACTATCTCCTTCACCTAAAGAAGAAAGGAACAAACATTAGTAAGCATCAAATTAGAACCCAGGTGTTCCAGTCTTGCCCTTTCCCCAGGACACTACACTGTCTTCTAAGTAGTTTGCATGCAACTTAGAGGATACAAGTCAACTCAACAAATCAACAAGCCACCTCTTCCTGTGAAGAAGATAGTTGAAGAAAGCATCTGAGTAACTTGAGATAAGGAGGAGGAGGAGGAAATGAGGGAGCTCTCCATGCAATGGCCTCCATTTTTTTCAGTAAAATATGAGAAAGGGTCCTCAGATAAAAAGGTGGGGGAGGAGCTATGGAGGGGGTGGGTGTTGAAAAGGGATGAAAAGATTCGGCAAAAGTCATAGGATAATGAGAAAGAGCAATGGATTTGGAGCCTGGGGATTTGGATTTGAATCTTCTCTCTGTTGCTGGCTTTGTGGGAAGAGTTCTTTGATTTCCTCAACTCTAAATTGTTAGAATAGTGGTTTTTTTCTAAAAGCCTTTCCAGGTTTTAAGCCTAGGACTGTGTATGTATATACATATGTATGTATGTATGTATGTATGTATGTATAGTTGTGCCAGTCTCCCACCTGGCTCTTGAGAAGAGCAATAAGGAGAAGCTGGGCTCTTCATTAATCCAACCTTTTTTCTAAAGACTGCCCTGGAAAAACCTCAAGTACCTCCCAGAAGCTCAAAGTCCTGGGTCAGGAATAAGCCCTGTTTGTTTTCCTTCTGCCTGTGAGGTTGAAAAAAATGACTCTCCTGATTTTCTGTCCAGTGATTCATCTAATGTCACCCAGGGAAACTGGAAGGAGTCAGGAAGCAGGGAGGGAGAGAGGCAAGGAGGGAGTGAAGGAAGAGAATAGATATAGTGCTCCAATAACAGGGCCAACCCTATCCCTGGGCTCCTTCCTGAGGGTCTGAAAAACTGCAGGGCTGTTGGGGAATAAGTCAATCAATGGGCTGTAGCTTCCCTCATTAACCATGTGCTTTCACTGTGTTCTTTTCCCCCATTAAAATGTCAATTCCCTGAGGGTGGAGATTATCTTTGTACCTGCATTCACTGAGTTCCCTTGGCACTAGCAGGTACCAAATGAATGCTGGTCCATTGATTGTTGTGGACTGTTTTGTGCTTTGGGATCTTGGCTGGGTTTGCATTAGGCCAGAGTTTCTCTGATTTCCCCCTTATAGAGTATTCCTCTTCTTTCTAGGCTCAGCTCCTGTACCACCTTCAATGAGGAAGCCTTTTGTGGACTACCCAGTGATCAGTGCTTCTCTCCATCCCAAGTTACCACACATATACAGACCTATGGACACTCCTTGAACTCTCTCCCTCATCTCCCCGTCTTGGTTTCTCTGCCTTCCTTCAAGTCTCCCTGTCAACAGGAAGGTTTTTCCAGTCCTCTCTAATCTTAGTGCCTTCCTTGCCAGGTCATCTCCAACTTATCGGGCATATATCTACTTTGACATCATAATAGTGGTGGCTCCTCCATCTGACTCTGTGTTTCTTGATAGCAAGGACTAGAGTGTAGTTTTTTTTTCCTTTCTCTGTAACCCCAGCCATCAGCTCAGTACTCAGCAGGCACTTATTAAAGGATTGTTGAGTATTGCCCACTACCCAGCACCTTTGGATGCCTCTGGCAAGATTAAACAGAGATAGATTTGATTCTTCTCAGCAGTACAATGATCCAAGATAGTTCCAAAGGACTCATGGTGGAAAATGCTTTCCAAATCCAGAATAAAAGAACTATGGAATCTAGATGCAGATTGAACCATACTATGGTGTTTTTTTTTCTTTTGTGAGGTTTTTCCTTTTTGCTCTGATTCTTCTTGCACAGCATGACTAATGCAGAAATATGTTTAATGTGATTGTACATATATAACCTATATCGGTTTGCTTGCTGTCTTGGGGAGGGGGAAAAGAGGGGAGGGAGGGAGAAAAAATTGAAACTAGAAATCTCATAAAAACAAATGTTGTAAACTGTCTCTACATGTAACTGGAAAATTTAAAAAATACTTTTATGGGGAAAAAAGATTAAACCGAGAACCTGGACACAACTTCTTGTAGCATCATCAGCACCACCCCCAGAATCATCCCTGCCATTCATATGTGTTTTAAGGCTTTCAAAATGCTTGCATAAGCATTAGCTCTTTTGATTCTCACAACAACCCTAAAAGGTAACTGCTATTATTATCCCCATTTTTACAGATAAGGAAGGAGAGATGAGAGGTTAAGTGACTTTCCCAGGTTCACAAAGTTAGTAAGTATCTGACTCCAAACTTAGAACTCTCTCTCCATTGCCCTTGACAAAGAACTGACTTCATAGGTTTGGCATTGTTATACAGTGAAAGGGCAGCTAGGTGACACAGTGGAGAGAGCACAGGGCACATAATCAGGATGACCTGAGTTCAAATTCAACATCAGATACTTACTAGTTGTATGACCCTGAGCAAGTCACTTAACTCTGCCTCGGTTTCCTCATCTGTAAAATGAACTGAAGAAGAAAGGGGGAAACTGTTCCAGGATCTTTACCAAGTAAACCCCAAATGAGTCAGACAGGATTGTAAAATGACTAAACAACACTGACAATCTTTGACAAAGTCTTTCAAGATGTCCTTGTAGATGAGATAGAAGGATGTGGGACAGATCCTGGATATGATCTGGGAGGAGACACAACTGTTTGAAAAGCTGTGCCCAGAGGGCTTTGATGGATGGATATCTGGAAGGAAGGCAGGTACAATAACAGACATCAGGAGTGTGGTGTGGGGACAAGTCTTCCTGGGCATAATGTCCTTCCTCCTTCAATCCCCACCTGTTGAATCTGACCCATCGTTCAAGGCTCAGCTCCAATGCCACTCTCCCCCAAGGAAGCAGCAGTGACCTCCTCCTTGACCTGTGTTCCCACAGGGCATTTTACCCAACACTGCCCAAAGCTGAAGGTGCCCCCTTAGTGTAACCTAAGAACATCACAGCTGTAACGTCTCACTGAGCCGGTGACCTCTCTGCCCATCCTCTTATTGGGCAGTGTGGTACAATAGAAGGCACACAGGTTCTGGAGTCAGAGGTTCTAGGTTCGAATCTTACCTCTCATATTTACTGTATTCGTTACTCTATCGAGTCACTTAGTCTCCCTGGCCTCAGTCCCCTCATCTTTGTCCTTTCCCCGAGCCCCTAACCTAAGCATAGTCCAGCACGATTTCTTCCTTTAATCCAATTTTGAGCGAGCAGGATTGCTTTCAATTCTTTCCTGTTTGGAAAATAAAGGTTTACAACAGAATAAGGTTCGATTCCTACGGATCTGACCCCGGTAGGACCCCAGCCCATGTTCCCTCCTCATCAGGCGGGGCGGAGGAGGGGGGCGGTTGGGGGGGACGGCAGCTCCCTCCCAGCTCCCAGCTCCCCCTCCCCTCGGAGCCTGCAGGAGGACGAGGGGGTGGTCACGTACACATCCACCTGTCAGTCAGGGGGGACAAAGGGATCCGGGGGAAGGTGGGTGCGGAGGGGGATCCTCCTTCCTCAGGGCTCTGCCTCCCTCCTCCAGGGGCAAGGTCACATTACCATAGGAACAAACCTGGCAGAAATCCCAATGCCCCCTCTGGGCGAGGGGCAAAAAAATAGAAAGGGGAAGGGAGCAGGGGAAAAGCCAGTTCTTTCCAGTCTCACAGTCGGGGAGCTGAGTGTGCAAACGAGCCATAAAACAGGGGCTGGAGGGGGAGGCGGCCAAGCCAGATGTCGGAGAGCTCCCGGCATCTGAGGCTGCATTGAGAGAGGCAATGGCCAGGAGGAGGGAGGGAAGGGGCCCTCTGCCCTCTGCCCTCTGCCCTCTGTCCCGGCCCGGCAACATCTGGAGCCCGGCGCGTTCTGCCCCGGGCCACATTTTAGGAAGGACTATTGATAAATCGGAGGCATTTCATGTCGAACCAGAATAGTTGAAGGCAATGGGAAGTTCAGTCTTGGGAAGAGAAGACTCCGGGGGATATGGTACAGTAGCCGTGTTTAGATATTTGCAGGCCTGTTGTGTGAGAAATCAGGCCAAAGATCAGTGAAGTCAGTCTGAAAGATGTTGGAGACGACCTGATAATAACAATAGAAAGGGAGACTAGACTTGGGATCACGAAGCTACAGAAGCAGGAGACAGCCTTCCCTGCTCCTAACCACTGGGAATTTAAATGACTTTCTTTTTTCGGTGTTGCTTTAGAAATCGGGTCTCCCTCTGTCTCTCGGGCTGGAAATACAAGGCGAGCTCACAGTCCTGATGGGTCCTAGAAACTTGGAGCAATTCCATTTTTCTAACCCAGGCTGGTCTGCACCTTCCTGGGCAGCCTAGTGGCCCTGGTCACCTGAGCTCACCATATTAGTAAAGACACCTGACTGGCTTTAGTCCTACTCAGAACTCCTGAGCTCAAACATTCCACCAACCTCCGGGGACTATAAGCATGGGCCAGTTAGACTTTCCCATGATCCCACATCCAGCATATCAGAGGGAGCACTTGAACAGAGACTCTGAAGCCAGGTTTTTCTTCACTGTGCCTGGAAAGTGTTTAGGATTTCTATCACTTTGAAGTCTGCAAAGTGTTTTCCACATATCACTGTATCAGCTCTGTAAGGTTGGTGGTATGACTATCCCCACTTTACAAATGAGTATTTTGAGGCTGAGAAGAGTTAAGTGATGTGTCTGTGTTAGAAGCAGGATTCAAACTCAGAGCTTTCCAACTCCAAACCAACCACCCCCTAACGACCTATTAACTTATGAGGTCAAGGACACCGTCACTTGGCCCAAGGCCACACAGGTAGGAGGTGTCATGGGTGGGATTTGAACCCACGTCTTCTGCCTCCTGGCCCACGGCCCATGTTCTTTTCGTGATGCTACACTTGTCTCCTGCCTAAAGAGGGCAGGAGGAGAAAGGAGCACTAAGTGGAAATTATAAAGAGGTGAACTTGGGTTTGACACTGGGGAAGAGTCCTGACAATTAGAACATGCCTAAAGAGAATAGGGCTGTCTTGAGAAATGGCCTCTCCCTGAAGGTTTCAGGCAGAAGATGGATGATCATTCTCTGGCTATACTTTAAGGGAAATTTCTTTCCCATGTGGGTTGGACTCCATGGCTGCTGAGGTGCCTGTCCAAGTCTGAGATTCAGTGAGTCTTCATTTCCTAACATATGAACAAGCCTCAGAGGTTCTGTCAGAATGAGAGGGGCCACAGCATGGTGGGGGGCAGACTCTCTCCATCTTTGTGATATGGTGGACCCCTTGGGAAGCTGGGTGAAACCTCTGCAGCCCCTCCTGAGAATCAAGTTTTAAAATGCATAAAATAAAATGCAGAGGATTACGAAGGAGAGCAAGTCTATGGAAATAAAATTAAACAAAAGAAACCCCAGGTTAAGAACTCCAAGTACAGGGGGCAGCTAGGTGGCACAGTGGATAGAGCACTGGCCCTGGAGTCAGGAGTACCTGAGTTCAAATCCGGTCTCAGACACTTAACACTTACTAGCTGTGTGACCCTGGGCAAGTCACTTAACCCCAATTGCCTCACTAAAAAAAGAAATGTAATTGGAAAAGATTTAACAAAATAAATAAAGATATAAGAGAACATAGATAATGCTAATATATGGTTTTCTAAGTCAATCTGCAGGAGACAAGGAATCTTTATATATGGCTTGACATTGACACCACCCACCTAGAGTGTAAGCAATAGTCTTAACCTAGCATTGGGGAAGGAGAAAGGGGACATGGGAATAATAAAGGGGGCTGGGTCAAAGTGACAAATGCTT
Source organism: Dromiciops gliroides (assembly GCF_019393635.1). Taxonomy (NCBI): domain Eukaryota; kingdom Metazoa; phylum Chordata; class Mammalia; order Microbiotheria; family Microbiotheriidae; genus Dromiciops; species Dromiciops gliroides. Next base: position 680,418,059 of record NC_057862.1, on the reverse strand, counting down.
AGAATTATCAAATAAGGACCCAAATCCTGGCTTTGCTTTTGGGACCTTGGGTAAGTTACTTTCCTCTCTCTGGGGCCTCAGTGTTTTCATCTGTACAATGAGGGACTTGTTGTCCCCCTCATTACAATGTGAGTTCCATTAAAATGTGACAATAGGGACTGGGTTTTTTAAATTTTTGTTTTGCTTTGTTTTGTTTGTGTCTTTTTTGTATCTCTCCTTTTTTTTTTTTGGTGAGGCAATTGGGGTTAAGTGACTTGCCCAGGGTCACACAGCTAGTAAGTGTTAAGTGTCTGAAGCAGGATTTGAACTCAGGTACTCCTGAATCCAGAGCCGGTGCTTTATCCACTGCGCCATCTAGCTGCCCCCTTTTTTGTATCTCTTGTGCTTAGCACAATGCCTAGCATGCAGTTAGTACTTATTAAATGCTCTTTGATCAACTCTGACTATCTAAATGGTCCCTTCCATCTCTCTATCCTATGACATGGGAATGAATACCAAAAATAAGAAGCATGGGAAGACTTCCATAAACTGATTCAATGAAGTCGGCAGAACCAGAAAAATAATATACACAATGACTATAAAAAAACACACACAACAAAAACAAAGCTACGAAAACTGAAGACTACAAATGTGAGCAAGCTCTGCTCCAAAGAAGGAGAAGGGACCTCCCTCTTCCCCATACCCCACCCCACACACACACAGACACAATTTCTTTACAGAGGTGGGGCCTGGGGTGCGGAAGGCTTCACATGATGCCAAACCTTTCCATGTGCTGGAGAGTTTGACCAAACTGCTCCCCACCCTCCTTTTTTTGTACTTTGCTCTAAGGGAAGGATCTTTGGGAAGAGGGAAAGAGCCACTGGAAAACATGGGTAATGTGAAAAAAAATACTTCAATAAAAATGTATTTTTAAAAATATTTTATCTGAAAATCCAACACCCCATCAGGGAGATGACTTCACTATTTGGCCATTATATTAAAGATCAAGTTGGATTGGATTTTTCCAGTGGGAACATTTCTGGGATCAAACTCACAACGGCATGTCAATGGGTTTTGTTTTGTTTTGTTTTGTTTGCTTAAGAAGAGACCTAAGAGAGGTGACATGATGTAGTGACGGAGAATTGCCCTCAAAGCTAGGATGACCTGGGTTCAAGTCCAAACTGGACACATACTGGCTTATGATCCTGGACAAATCACTAGGGAAGACCTGAATAGACAGTTACTAGCTGTTAAATTTTAAATTTTTCAAAAAATTTTGTTTTAACTCGTAGCTGTGTGAACCTGGGTAGATCATTTAACTTCTGTCTGCCTCAGATACTTCAATTGTAAAATGAGGCTAAGAATAGCAATCTATCTCCCAAGACTGTCATGAGAATGAAATGAGAATATTTGTAAAGCACTTTGCAAACCTTAAAGAACCACATAAATGCTAGATGTTATTGCTGTTGCTGTCGTGGTTGTTACCATTATTTTTCCAACTCTAAGATTCTGTGATTTAGAAACACCATCCTATCACTCCTAAGGGTCAGAGTCCTCCCAACTCTGTTGAAATATACTGTATGGGGGCAGCTAGGTGGTGCAGTGGATAGAGCACCGGCCCTGGAGTCAGGAGGACCTGAGTTCAAATCTGGCCTTAGACACTTAACACTTACTAGCTGTGTGACCCTGGGCAAGTCACTTAACCCCAATTGCCTCACTAAAAAAAAAGAAGAAGAAAAGAAATATACTGTATGACCTCAGGAAAGTTCCCTTCCACGGCTGGGTCTGTTTCCCCACCCATAAAACAAAGGCTTGACCTCTACAATTCCTTCGAACACTGACATTGTGTCATCCTCTGCTCCTGTGCTATTCTCCAGGACATTGGCAAACACCTCTTTTGTGAATTCCCAACATGAACAGTATGCTACAGTGGGAAAGGGAGCTCACCTTGGAATCAGAGAACTTGGGTTCAAAATTCACTTCTGTCATTGGCCACCCATGTGTCCAGACCTCAAATGATGGAGCTGGAGGCACTGACCTTCAAGACCCCTTCCAGTTCTGAATCCATGACTCAATGAACCAAAGCTAACTGTGGAAACACCGCCCAAGGTGAGGGTAAGAAGGAGCCTGGCCAGAAAATTATTTACTGTCTCACTGGTTGATACAATGGTTTGATAAAAAGGAAGGAGTCAGAGAAACTGAATATGACAGGGACAGATGGGAAAGTAGATTCACCAAAAGGCTGCCATTACTGGTGGGATATCTTCCAAATTTGGATTCAGAGGACCTAAGTGAGCGCCCCATCTCTGCTAGCCTGTGTGACCCTGGGCCAGTCATTTCACCTCAATTTTCCTATCTGTAAAATCAAGGGATGGGACTTCCAAGGTCCCTTCCATCTCTATACCTATGGTCCTACAATCCATAAATTCTACATCATGGTCTGCCCATTCACCTCTCTGTATCCATGGGTGGTCTTTTCAATGTTAGGGAGGTCAAGCTCTCTAAGCAGAGAGATACAGCCATTCCAGGAGCACTTCAGAGGTGATGGGAAACAAGAATATGTTTATAATCATCTCTGACTTGTATTTTATCTTCTAACAGCTCTACTGGGGGGGTGATTAATTGAATTAATTTAATTGAATCAAAATTAATTGAATCAATTAATATCTAAAGCAAACTTTCTTATATAAAACGATGACAAAAAAGTGCTGACATAAAACCAGTCCTCGCAAATCATGAGCATTTGTATAGAATACCAATATAACCCAGCAGGAAGAGATTGAGAAATTGCCTTTTAAATAACTACAGAATATGTGCTTGGAAAGTGGGAGGGGGAGGAGAGAAGCATCATATATTGTGTAACCAATGACAAAAATCTTATTCCCTCTTCCCTCCTCCCACCAGCATGAAAGCAGGAGGTTACGCAATATGTCCTAGTGTGAAAGAGTTAAAATTTCAAGGAATCTCATTCATTGAGTCCATCTGCCTCCTTTTATGGGGCAGGAAATTGAGACCCGAATAGAAGTGACGGATCCAAAATCACACAGATAGTTAACAGCAGAGTCAGGGTCAGACAGAGCCTGGGTCCAGCAACTAACTCTTTCCTTCTGGCCACTGTATTTTGGTGTTGTTTATGCACTTTGCAACTTAGGATATCATGCCTAGAAGGGAAATAGTCAGGTGGAGAGGCAACTTAGAACAGAGAGGGTCAGTGACTCCCACAGTGGAAATGAAAAGCACCGAGCCCTAAGTAAGTGAAAAACCCAGTGACAGTCTCAGAGAATAGACAGTGACGCCTAAGACCATGGAATCATAGTCCCTCCTCTCTTCAAAGAGACCTAGGACTCCAAGGACATAATGTGGTATAAATGGTCAGGTTTGGTCACCAAAGAGGGCTTTTGTTTATTTTTTTCTCTTTGTCAGAAGGGAGGACTCAATTTGTGGCTGGGGATGTGAGAAGGGGACAGGATAGGCTAGAGTTAAAAAAAAATAACACAAAGAGTGTAAGAAGTGGCAGGGTCACAGAATATTGAGTGTCAGAAATGGAAGGACTTTAAAGCACAGAATACCAGAGCTGGGTGGTTATCTCATCCAACTTCATCCTATAACAGATGAGAAAACCAAGGCCCAGAGTGCACTGATTTGCCCAAGGTCACAAAGGCAATAAGCGATGGAGACACATGTGTGAAATAAAGAGCTTATCGTGTAAAGCTTTTTATGAAGTGATGGAAAACTGGTTTCAATAGGACCCGTTCAGGAGGCAAATGTCCCTTTGGGCTCTTGGTTTGAGTCACTAAAGAAGGTTTCCTTCTGGGAGTGGGGAGTGGGGACTGAGATTTGAATTAGCCTTGGAGCTAGGTGCCCAGAAACCAGTGCTCTGAGAAGAAGAGGGATGGATGATATAAAGGAACATGCTCCTCCACCCAAAAAAAAAAATTAAAATTCAGGCTTCATCCTGATCCTTTTTCCTGGATGGATAGGGCCTGTCAACACAGACCCGGCTTCCAGGCATTTAAAAATCCAGCAAGTAAGAAAAAAGAAGTCGGCCAAACCACGATCCCCTGAGATAAATAGTATGGCACTACCCACCTCCTAAGAAGAGTCATAACCCAGAGCAAGCAGCCCAAAACATGCCTTCAAATCAACCTTTTAAGACAAATTCAGTTGATGCTGGGCCAACACTGCTGGGGAGGCCACCACCAGAGCCGAATGATCAAGGCCTTCTGGGTCAGGGAGGAGCTAACCTGGAGTGTAGCCAGGCAGGGTAGAGAGGAAATGCCCGAGTGGGAGCTTCCTAGTTTAACTACTGTACTTTCTCTTGTTAAGTAGGTGCTAAGCTCAGTATTTCCATGCTTCCATGCTCCTGAAAGTGCTGTCGGCACCCCCTAAAAGTCAGTGCCCTGGGGGAAAGCCCCTATCACCCTGCCCTATATCTGCTCATAGGATAACTTTAAGGATCCAGAAAAATAATAAATGCAAAGTATTCTAAAAACCCTGAGAGGTTTATATAAATGTCAGCTAGTTCCCCTCTTCTCCCCATAATGCTTAGGCAATGGAACATCCTGATAAATTGAATTTTCCTGAAATCCTAGAGGTAAAAAGGACCTACCTCAAATACCATTCAGTCTATCCCTTTGCCCAAGACAGAACACCCTCCCACACACAATACCCCTGACAAGTAGCCATGCATTCTCTGCTTGAGTGTCTCCAGTAAAAGAGACCTCACTATCTAAGGAGGCAACCTACTGTACCCTCTGAGAGCTCTGGGGGAATATTGAACCAAAAACCACATCCCTCTCACTTCTCCCCATTGGCTTTAGTTTTGCCTTTGGGGCATAAGCAGAATAAACTTAATTTTCTTCTATAAGACAGTCCTTCAAATATCATTACAATAAGTGTAATAATAATAATAGTCTCAGACACTTGACACTTACTAGCTGTGTGACCTTGGACAAGTCAATTAACCCCCATTGCTCTGTAAAAATAATAATAATAATAATATATATGTAACAAAATAATAATAAATTATAATACTATATTCCAGGCACTATGCTGGGAGCTTAGAACAAAGGTATCATCAGGTGAGACATAGGTCTCCCAGATTTTATCTAGATGACCCCAGACCCCAAACCATATAATATTTCATCTTTACATTCTTATAAAACCATCTACCCCAGGGGGCAGCTAGGTGGCGCAGTGGATAAAGCACAGGCCCCAGATTCAAGAGGTCCTGAGTTCAAATTCTACCTCAGCCACTTGACACTTACTAGCTGTGTGACCTTGGGCAAGTCACTTAACCCTCATTGCCCTGCAAAAAAAAAAAAAAAACCATCTACCCCAGATACTTTGCCAGCTGCCTAACTCCACATGCATTATCATCCCACCTTCCACCTCTTGTTCAGAGCAGAATAAGCAAATCACCAGTGTCCTTGTTTGGGGAAAGGATTGCCCTAGGGATCTCTGTACCTACTTTGCCCAAAACTCCTTCCCTTGACCAACACTGAAGGTTAGGCACATAGAAAATCAGCACTATTGCTATGCCCAGTCCCTAGCACAATGCCTGGCACTTAAGAAATTTTTAGTAAAGGCTTTTTCACTCATTATTCAGCAGATTGTTAGGATTCCAGGTAACTGAAGGATCAGGTAGGTTGAGTTCACAATAACTGAAGTTTAATTGTGTTTTCCTAGACCTTAAGTTCTAAATGAAAATGTCTCAAATTGGCTTCCATGGGCTCCCAATGCTGGTAGAGTTGCCATATGTTAGTCCTGCAGGGTTCCCAGAAGGAAGTTAGCTATGTCTGTTACTAAGAAATATCTGAATGTTTTCTGGTTGAAATTTGAAGATATTATTTCTGAATCCAATTATTTTCTTTCTTTTCATTTCTATATTACATTCTCATCTTCACCCAGTAATACCCAGTGTTTTTGTTCCCAAGTAGAATCAAGAACCTCATCGAAAAACAAAAGATAGAAACATTGGCCTCTGTGGTGGAAAATTTATTCTATTTGGCTGATTGAAATCCACATAAGATCTAATAAGGAAATAACAGAAGATTGTCATCACAGTTGCCATCTCCAACCTAATTATCCTAAGGATCTATTGGTATTGTTGCTGTTTGCTGTCTCTACGATTAAAGTCAATATGGCATAGGAGCTAAAGAGCTAAAGTCAAGGAGACCGAGGCTGAGGCTCTGACTGTGTAACATACTATGTTTTTGTGACCATGCCCCAGATCACTTAAACTTTCAATGCTCCAACTAACACTCTAATAATCTGGGTGCCGACCCAGTGCCAACTGGGTGCCAATCAAGTGCCAACCTGATGGAGGGAGTATCTTTTGAAAGCTTCTTAGATCAGTGAAATTTACATCTATGTATTTGTATTTATGTATGTTTACATAGATACATAGATATATATGCATGTGTGTTTGTTTTACCTACCTAAAGATAGAGAGATGATGGATGGAGAGAGAGATGGTTGGATAGGTAGTTGCATAGACAGACAGAAGATAGATAGATATGGAGATAGAGATAGACAAGGATAGAGAAAGAGACAAGTATGGATAGAGATAGAGATAGATAATAGAGAGATACATGCATACATGTACATACATAAATACATGCACAGATACATACATCTGTGACCAGAACACTATGAAGTGAGGCCAGTTAAAGTCCAAGTACTTTCACCTCCAACTCTTGGAATCCCCAGCTCCCTTCAAGGTATAATTCATGTGTTGCCTCCAACAAAAGACATTCTGGGATTCTCCCAATTGTTAGTTTTGCTTCCCCCTGCCACACACACACCTCAAAAAGTGTATTTTCAATGTAGTTTGGTTTTGCTCACTTGTGTTTATTTTGATCCCCCCCCCCAAATGTAAACTCCTTAGAAACAGGCCCTTTGTCTTTGTATGCCTGTGCCTAGCCCAGTGTGTGGAACATAGTAGACTTGGTAGGTAAACTTGATTTAGTCAGAATGGATTTAAGACCCTGAAGAGGTTTAGCTGACTCGGGGCTCACAGTGACAAAAAAAGCCCAGTGGGAACCTGCCCATTGGGTCAGGAAAGAATGTCTGGCGCTTAGGGCTTATTTCTTTGTTTTCCTTCTGATTTAGGAAAGGGGGAGGTGGGGGTGGATCAAAAACAAAACAGTCCAGTGAGTCAATCATGAAAACACAGTGAAAAACATGGATCTGGTCAAGCATACAGAGAGGTCAAACCTAATTACTCAGATGTAACACTGACCCACAGGCCACACCTTGGCAGCACCTGCCTCGGGCTTACATCAGAAGCAGGTGACAACACACCTCAGTAACAAAACAGCATTAGGAGTTGGGACTCAAGACCACTCTCTCAGGTTAGGTTCTGTTATCTTCTCCTCTTTTTACATGGGAGGAAACTGAGGCTCAGAAAGAGAATGACCTTCTAAAGTCACCTAACTAACCAAGGTCAAAGTCAAGATTAAAACCTAGATTGTATTGTTCTTTCCAAAACACCACAGCATGCTCATAGCTTCAAAGTCCCTGTGTCCAAAGGTCACTCCCAGAGTACTAGACTTGAAATAAGAAAGGTATGTTTTTAAATACCTCACTAGCTATATGACCCTGGGCAAGTCATTTAATCTAAGCCTCAGTTGCCTCATCTCTTAACTGGGGATCATAATATCAACAGAGCCTCCCTTCCAGAGTTAGTGTGAGGCTCAGATGAGATCATGTATAAGATGCTTTCAAAATGTTAGAGATTTCTATAAATCCCAGTTATGGTGATGACGGTGACTGCTAAACTAAGATCCCTGCCATCTTTGACTTCTGCTAAGTTCGTCCCCAGGCCTAGAAAACTCACCTCAGGCCATGAATCATGGAGAGTATCTTCCCCACCCTCCCTATGTCCCAGCTTGTTCAGGTGTCCTCTTCTTGCTTCCTCTCAGCCTACGATGGGCATACAAATAGTTTGGGCAGGTAAGATCTTGATTTTTTTCTCTGATGCTTTTTAGGAAGAATTGATCAAAGCCACTGGATAGAAGGAGAGACGGTGGCAACAGCTCTGGTTGTCTTGTCTTCCCGCCAGAAATCTCAGCATCTCTTTTCCTGGTACATTTCTTTTTTCTTGATCTTGGGTGATTAAGTTTCCAGAGGTGGGTATACCCAGGTGACCAGGGAGACCAGGAGTTCCATCAAGAGGAGTGTTCCGGGGACCATCCAGACCAGACTATCCATCAGAGTCATCTGATGTCTCACAGAGAATCTCAGAGCCAGTGGCAACAATGACCAAGTCTGTGTCAAGGCAGCAGCCCCGAAAAGCAACCTGCTTGCCCCAAGCCAGTGAGGATCCAACCTAGTTGAGCCATAAAGTGATCCTTCCACCGGCTATGCTAAACTCAGAGGTGAACTTCATGGAAGCTCTTTAAGGGAAGGAGGGACAAGAAGGTACGCCTTCTTGGTTGGAGAGGGCTTGTTATTTTATAACAACCACTTTAAGGATGAGTCCTTACTCCCCAGGAAGCAAGCAGCTATGTGGAGGGAAGAGTCCACCTCTGTGGGAAGGGATGTTATTATAATTACATCTTTTCTATAACTTCTCAATAAATACCCCTTGGTTAAAAAGAAAAAAAGTAATTAATGTTCACTGATATTGTAGAGATATTAACTAGTCAGTTGACACAAGGGAGCACCCTGGATCGGGGTTCATGAGCAATAATATTAGAATCTCCAACCCCTCTAGACTAACCCTGAATACTGAGAGGAGTAGAAGCCATACCTCCTCTGGCCTTGTGGGAGTTGGGACAGTTAGATAAGGGCCTGTAATGCAGAGGGTTCTTTCTGCCTCTGATATTCTGTGTTCTGAGGTCCCCACACACACACCTCAAGTTCTGACATTTGATGTTCTATGTAGTCCTGGTCCTGCCTTCCTTACAAAGTAGAGGACAGGATGAGATAGTATGTATGAAAACACTCAGGGGGGCAGCTAGGTGGCGCAGTGGATAAAGCACCAGTCCTGGATTCAGGAGGACCTGAGTTCAAAATCAGCCTCAGACACTTGACACTTACTAGCTATGTGACCCTGGGCAAGTCGCTTAACTCTCATTGCCCCGCAAAAAAACAAACAAAAAAAAACCTCAGAAGCCCTAAGCTATGCCGGGAAAGATCTCTTCAGTGATATTATCTTCCCCATTCTTCCTTTTTACCTCCACTAGCTACAACTTGCCCCTACCCAGTGCATTCACAGTGTGGGAATTGAATTTAAAACCCAAACATTGAAAAACCTGTCTGGTTATTTTTGCTGAACATATCTATACATACATAGACACATATATGTTTGCATGTAAACATATTTATGCCCACATACTGTATAGATATTATATATACACATATCTTAATGTGCTTTGATTTTTAACAGGAACACAATGAAACAAAGGCTGATGCTTCCCCAGGATTCAGGTTAGAATCCAGCAGGGATACAATCAAGTCAGTTTGGAAGAACATGAGAATTCAGCCTCTGTGCCGCAGCTTGAGCCAAGTTGGCAAAGAGGTGGTCCCCCACCCAGTGGGCCTGGTATTGGCACCCTTGGCCCCTCCACCCACCAGGCCTTCATGAGCACACACCACCCTCTCCTTCCTGGCCTGGTGTTCCCAAGTAGACGCTAGGACCCAGCCTGAAACATAACCAACCTTCCCCGAAAGCTGGTTCTCAGGTGGATTCCCCATGCTCTGAAGCCCAGCCAAAAGCATTTGGGCAGGCAGCCAAGGAGGCCCAGGCCCAGAGTGATCCACCTTCTTTAGTTCACCCATCACCAACCTGCTCCTGCCTTGCAGATGGTTTTACACAATCCAGGGAATTTTCGCTCGGCCAGTTCCCAAACAAACCTCATGGGGCCCAGTGAGTGGAGGCCTCGGGGCGTGAGCATAATTCACCGTGGGAGAGCCTTGGCCCATGAAAACCAGGCTCCGGTTCAGTTCTGATAAGCACCCAAAGGTTGAAAGGCATTCCTAGAGCCTTGTGGGGTTCCAAATTTAGGCTGCTGCTTGGCTGGGAGCGGCCTTGGAACGCTGCCCTTGTCCCCTGGCCAGGCCAGAAAAAGGAGGTGAAGAGGCCCAAAGGACAAAGACAAGGGACGAGGTTTTCCTAGGGGCTTGTTTGGAGTCTCAGATTCTGGCTCTATCTGGGTCACTGGGCGCCTTGTTAGTGTGGGCAGGTGGTCTTCTCACAGCTGCCCCTGCAAGAAAAAGGATTTGGATTGTCTAGAATTCCACTTCATTCCATTCACCCATCGTTTCCTAAGAACACTCAGTGTCTGTGGCACCATGCAAGGCACTGGGATCCCAAAGATAAAAATGAGGTCAGTGCCCTCTTTGGAACGCCCATCCTGAGCCAACCTCATCCTGAATCCCAGCCAAGTGCATGAAAGCTTGGCACAAGCATCCTTCTGAGTATGGATGATTGGGGGAGGGGGCAAGCGGAGACTTCGCAAGAACCGTTGTGGTCCTCAAGGAGTCACCATTCTAGCTACAAGGAAAATTCAATTCAATTCAATTAAGGCCCCTGAGAAACCCTGACTGACAGATCCTGACTGTATGACCCTGGTCAAGTAACTTAACATCTCAGTGCTGCAAGCCACTCTCTGGGTCTATAAAAGCAAGTGTCAACCTGCATTGGTGAAAGAACTTTCCACATTCCAGGAATTCCTTATAGCAGTGAAATCACAGGTCTAATCCCCATCCCTATGTTAAAGGTACCAGGCTGTGAACTGGGGGTTATAAAGACATGAATGAAAGGGGTTTAGAGAGAAAAGAATCACCTAGACAAATTAGCAAATAGAAAACATCGTACAAAGTCATGGGGGCCTGGGGTGAGGCAGTGTGGTGTAATGGTTAGAGAGGTGCCTCAGACTCCTCAGGTCCTGCCTGTGACACACACTGGGTGTGGATTCCTAAGGAACTGACTTACCCTTCAGTGCCCCAGAGAGGACGCTAAACCTCTAAACTGCATAATAGACAAGGATGTGGCAATGTAGCAGAAGCTTCCTCCCCGATAGCTCCTTACATCAGTGTCACCACTACTAGCTGAGGGGCTCTGGAAGGCTTCCTGTAGGAGGTGGCATGTGAGCAGAAACCAGAAAGAAGTTAAGAATTTTAAGATACAGAAGAAGCAAAGAGGGAGTATCCTCTCGGTGCTGTCTGGGAGGGCCCAGTCTTTCAAGTAGGCACTGACTCACCCTTACTAGTTAGTTGTACAAAGAATGTACAATAAAATCTGCTGGATCCCAGCCCAACACTTGGAATTCTGAGGACCCAGGTTCTGTCCATGAGTGACTGAGGGGCCATGAGCAATGATGGTAAGCTATTTAGTTGTCTGGAAGCCAAAAGGGATAATGACTCAATAGATTCTGGGGTCCTAGAACAATGGAGCCATGCATGGAATCATCCAATCCCAGTATTGGGAAGTACTCTGTGGAAGGGATTTCAGAGACGGGCTAATCTAACAAGGGTCTCCTCTTCAACACACCCAACCCAGTAGTTATTCAACTGGAATATCTCTCTGATGATGGGGACCCAAAACCAGCCAAGGAAACCCCTTCCACTTGGGGACAGATTTAACTGTTAGGAAGTATTCTCTCGACATCAAGCGTGAATCTGACTCTTTGTTACTGCTACCCTAGCAAAAAATCAAAAACAAACAAACAAACAAAAAAACCAAAGTCTAATCCTTCTTCAGGAGTTGTTGTTCAGTCATTTCAGCCACGTCCAACCCTCCATGACCCCCTTTGGGGATTTTCTTGGCAAGGATACTGGAGAGGTCTGCCATTTTCTTCTCTAGCTCATTTTAGATGAGGAAACTGAGGCACACAGGGTTAAGTGGCTTGCTCAGGGTCACCCAGCTAGTAAGTGACTGAGACCAGATTTGAACTTGAGAAAATGAGTGTTCCTAACTCCAGGCCGGGGCACTCTGTGCACTGTGGCACCCTCTAGCTGCCCTAGGCGTCTTCTAGGAGACAGACCTTCAAACATTAGACAACTCTGATGCCCCATAGATCTCCTCTCTTACAGACTCTTCATTTCCTTCAGCTAATGCTCATATCATCTTCTCTCTGAGTTCTTTCTCTTTAAAACAAGAGGTCTTGGATAGTCACCAACAAACATTTCTTGGGGACTTACTCTGTGCCGGGCACGAGGCTAAATACTGAAAATACTGGGAGTCCAGTGAGTCAATCTATCAAATCTCCCCAATTCATTCGAATAATAAGAAGCTAAGTCCTCATACCTTTGTCATGTGAGGACACATCTCAATTGAATCTATGGGGGTGAGGGAGGTAAAGTAGGTATGAAGAAGTCTTCACACTTTGGCCAAATCAATTAATCAATTGGAGACATGAATTTGGCTCTATCATCTGGGACGTGTTTGAAATCAGGATCTGAACATCCAGCAGTTTAGGAATAGCTTGCTTTTTTAAAGGGGGGAGATCCGGGCATGAAATGGAGTTTCTGGGAGGCAAGAATGCCAACCAACTTCAATGAAGCATAATGGAGTGACAGTCAATGGCTGAGGAATGATAGGGAAGAGACAGGTTGTGAAGGACTCTAAATCCCAAGCAGAGGAGTTGGCACTTGATCCTAGAGCCAAGTGGGAGCTACTGTACATTCTTGAGCAGAAGAGTGACATGATGAGACCTGTGCTTTAGGAATTTGGCAGTAACCCCATGGAAGATGAATTGCAAAGGGGAGAGCCTAGAGGCAGGAAATACTTGAAGTAAGTTTTGTGTTATTAGCCACACAGTCAAAGTTAATAGGGGCTCCCCTTTTCCCATCTCCCACCCTGCTACAACATCTCTCTGCCCCAGGGATGAATTTTTTTCTAAATTTTGGGATTCGGCCCAAACTCTCAGAGATGAAAAACCAATGTGTAACAGCTGAGCTCCACCATAAAGTTGCCTATCCAAAGATCGTAAACTTAGCTAATTGTGTTTATTCACACATGTAAACTAAATTCATCAAATATTCAAGGTATTCCAGTGGGTTTCTGAACTCATAGATGGTTGCAGATCGAACCCCACCCACCCTGTGAGACCCTCATCTGATGACCCCAGAATAGAGGTGGACCTGTGAGAATTTCATTGGTATAGAGAACTCCCAGGTGAGGGAGGTCTGTCTATCAAGGCAGGTTGGCACCTTCCCTTCAGCACTTGGAGAGGGGGAAGTGGGGAGGGGGGACTATAGGGATGTTTTTTTTTAATCTATAAAAACTTACTTTTTAAAAAAATGTTCTCCTTGCTAGCTCTGACCTCATTAGAGGCTGTTAGCACCCCAAATGATAAACTGTTGTGCTTAAACTTATCCACGTGGTTCTCTTAGCCACCTGTGGGGACTTTAAACACCTTTATGGTTGCCAGCAGACTTTTGTGAAGACAATTAACCTCAGTCAATAAATCTAGACAACAGAAGAGTCAACACAGGTGCTGGTTTCTGTTGGCCATTAAGCCCACAGGGTCATGGAAACCAGGCTGGAAAGGATCTTAGGGGTCACAGGAACATGGCTGTGCAGCTAGAGAGTCCAACCCTTCCTTTGATGGATGAGAAAACGGAGACTTTGGAAAGTAACTTGACATCATAAGATCACAGATCTAGAGACAGTTTAGCCATTAACCACATGGGATTGTATCTTTCAGCATTGTAAAGGAATCGCCTCTCTGTCAGCAAGGGAGTAGACTATCCCATCTTCATTCTTTCAGACTCGGTTGATCACTTCATCAATCAGAGTTCTAAAGTCTTTCAAAGTTGTTTGTCACTATATTGTGAAAAATAGAGCACTGGGCATGGAGTCAGGAAGATGAGAGTTCAAATCCACCATCAGACTCTAGCTGTGTGACTCTAGGCAAGTCACCTCACCACTGACTGACTCAGTTTCCTCAACTATAAAATGGGGATGATGAAAATAGTAACAATAGCACCTATCTCCCAAAGTTACTGTGAGGACCAAATGAGACATTTGTAGAGTACTTAGCACAGTGCCTGATACATACTAGATCTTAATAAATGGAGTTTTTCCTTTCCTTGTGTAAAATATTCTCCTAGTTCTGCTCATTTTACTCTGAATCCCAGCCATTTTAGCATTTCTTATGGCACACAACTATCCCATGACATTCATTTGTCATAATCTGTTTAGCCATTCCCCAGTAGGAGGATATCTCTTCCCACCTCCTTAGTTTCCGAATTTTGGCTACCATGAAAAGACTTGCTGTAAATATTTTTGTATATTTATAACCTTTTCCCCTTTCTTTTATATCTTTGGGGCATGTACCCCAAAGTAGAACTGGGTCAAGAGTGCAGAGGTTGGTCACTTTCTGGTCATGGTTCCAAATTCCTTTCCAGAATGCTTGAACCAATGCACAGTTCCACCAATAGTGCACCAGTGTAGTTGTTTGCTCTCACCCTCTCTGACCTTTGTCATTCTCATCTTTTGTTCCCTTTGTCAGTTTGGTGGGTGCTGAGGGTATAAAACTTCAAAGTTCTTTTAATTTGCTTTTATCTAATTATTAATGATTAAAAACACTTTTTTGCATGATTGTTGATAGCTTGGATTACTTTCTGTGAAAACTGGCTACTCATATCTTCTGACCATTTATCGATAAGGGGATGGCTCCTAGTCTTATAATTTTGAATCAGTTCCCAGCATATTGTGGAAATGAGTTTTTATCAGAGAAACTTTTGCAGAGATGTTTTCTGGTTATCTATTTCCCTTCTAACTTTTACTACATCAAATATATTCAAAAACTTTAATTTTATGTTATCAGATTCACACATTTTATTTTGTGTAATGCTATCACTTCTTAGTTATGAACTCTTTGTGAATCTATAGAACTCAAAATTAATTTCTTCTTTGTTCCTCTAGTTTTTTTGTAATATGAACTTTTATTTCTAGGTCCTCTAACCAGCTGGAGTTTGTCTTGGTGTATGGTGTGATGCATTGGTCTGAGTACTAAGTAACAAAGGCAGGATTTTAATTCAGACCCTTTGATTCCAAATCTAGCACTCTTTGTGTAAGGCATGATATTATCCACTCTGCTGTAGGCATATTTGCCGATTTAGTAGACTAATTAGCCCAATGAGATTACATTGGGGGGGGGCAGGGCAATGAAGATTAAGTGATTTGCTCAGGGTCACACTGAAAGTATCAAGTGTCTGAATCCAGATTTGAACTCAGGTCCTCCTGAATCCAGGGCCGGTGCTCTATCCACTGCACCACCTAGCTGCCCCTGCTGTATTTTTAAGTCTTGATATTCTCCCTTCTATTCCTGCAAGTTGCTCCGAGAGTTGACAACCTCTTCTGAATTCATGCAACCTAGATGTGGCCTTTGGCTATTTAAAAACCTCTCTTTTTACCCATCCTCTGTCATGTCTGTTGGCAGAAGGCACTAGAAACCATAACTAGCCTCCATTACTAAGACAGGTGAGTCAAGGAGGCAGAGTCTCTTGGAGAAGCAATGGCCCCCAGCCTGAGGGACAGTCCCAAACATTCTGCTCTGCTCTCCTCCATGCCAACCAGACACACAAGGATCTTGAGATGCTTCCATTTGCGTTCTCCAGGTGATGTCATCCCAAAAGGCACCAGGCTTGGGTTCTGATGAACCTTGGAACTCGTTCTAGAAACCTGAACCAAAAATGGCTTTCTGACCCGAGTCATTCATTCATCATGCAAAAGCAAACTGGAGTTTCAGCTGGGTGAGTCCATCCCATATTTTGTCACAAGCAGCTCTTCAGAGAAGAGTGATTCATTCGCTCAATGTGACTTGTACAAAAAGTACCTTTTTGTGCCCCTGTCCTAGGATCTGAGAAAATCTAGGAAGTTGGAGGAGAGGGGAAAAGGGAAGAGAAGAGGGGAGAGAATGGGGAAAGGAGGGGAGAAGAGGAGAGGAGAAAAGGGAGGGGAGGAAAGGAGAGGAAAATGGGGAGAGGAAGAGAGGGGAGATGAAAAGAGAGACAAAGGGAAGCAAAGGGATAAGAGAAGAGGGTATGAGCGAAGAAGGGAGATGACAGGAGGAGATGGGGGGGGGAGGTAGGGGAGAAGAAGGTTCTTCTGTTCAAAGATCCTTAAAGTTGTTATCCCATGTTCCAAGGCCCCTTCCACTTCTAGCATTCCAGGATTCCCTGATCTTAGGGAGTTGATATGTACTCTTCAGGATGAAAAGAATGGAGGTCTCTGGGGCATTTCAGAATCCTTAATGCTTGAATACATTCGGTGCTAATCTTTTGGGTAGAACCTGCTCTGCCTTCGCCCATCAGATAGGACATTCCTCCCCACAGGTGGATACATTTCAGTGGCCTCAGCCTCTCTCTCTCATCAGATAGTCAAACCTAAAGGGGTGTTAACAGCCCCTTAATTCCAGAATTAGCTCCTACCCCACCCCCTCACCACCACCAAAGTCAAGAATTCCCAGAGTCTCCAGCGCAATGCTTAAACCCTTGGGTCCCTCTGGGACCTGAGTGAGGTAATTAAAGCAAGGTTTGACTTCATCAAGCTTAGCTAATAAAATCACTCAGTGATGGTTAAATGATATTCCTAATACTAATCTCTTGCATCTATGTGGCATTTTTAACTTCTCAAATCACTCTCTCATACCTTATCTCAAGGGATCTTCATAGCAACCCACTGAGGTAAGTGCAACAATATTCCTGTTTCATGGAAGAGGATACTGAGACCCAGGGATGTTGTGAAGCAAGTGATTGGTCCAAGATCCTTTAGCCTGTTAAGAGAATGGGCTGGCCTAGAACGTGGGTGCCCTAATTCCCAGATGGTGTCTTATTCTCTACTTATCAGGGCAGCAAAGAACATTAGGCAGAGTGAAGGGCTTTTCATGTCTAATAGAAGAGCTTTGAATTGATTCTTGCCTTAACTGGGAGCCAGAGAATCTTCTTGAGCATGAGAATGACCTGGTCAGATTCATACCTTAGGCATCTCAATATTACAGCTTTTTGGAGACAGGAGAGACTGGAGGCAGGGAGGCCAATTAAGGCACTGAAGCTTCTTCGGAAGGGGAGGGGCATGGTCAGATGTGTACCTACCCCTTTTCCATTTAAGGATGGGGAGGGGAGAAAGAGGAGGGAGAAGGAGTTCAGGGAGTGTCTAGGCTGAAAAGGAACATGATCCAGAAATGATCCAGGATCCAGGCGAAATAGAATCTAAACAAACTTCCCTTTACCACAAACCGAAGCAGAGTAGGGCCAGCCTTTGATTCCAGATGTGGAATGAGAGGCACCAATGCCCACCTTCCAAGACAACTCATTCCACTTTGGAATCTCTCTGATGCTTGGGAAAAAATGTTCTCCAAACCAGCCTAACTTGGTCTCTTTGTAGGTGATTCTTCCTGGTTCTTCTCTCTAGGGTGAAGTGTAACAAGACTACCTATTAATGATGGCTGGCATCTGTAGCAGGCGCTTGCTTTAAGGTTTGCAAAGAGTTTTACAAATGGTGTCTCATTGGGGCAGCTAGGTGGCGCAGTGGATAGAGCACCAGCCCTGAAGTCAGGGGGACCTCAGTTCATATCTGGCCTCAGACACTTGACACTTACTAGCTGTGTGACCCTGGGCAAGTCACTTAATCCCAATTGCCTCAACAACAAAACAAACAAACAAAAACCAAATGCTGTCTCATTAGAGCCTCTCACCAACCCTGGGAGGTGGGGACCCTTATTATCTCCATTTCACAGAAGAGAAAACTGAGGAATGGAGGAGTGAAGTGATTTGCCCAGGATTGCATGGCTATTAAATGTCTGGGGCTGGTTTAGTCCTTTTTCTGTCATGTCTAGCTCTTCCTCACTCTGTTTGGGATTTTTTTGGCAAAGATACTGAAGGGGTATGTCAATTCCTTCTCCAGCTATTTGACAGATGAGGAAATTGACTCCAGGCCCAGCTCTCCATTCCCTGTCCGAATATCTGAGGACAATGATCATACCCTTCTCCCCCAAGTCTCCTCTTCTTCAGGATAAACCTCTTCACTTCCTTCCGTTGTTTCATCTCTTCCTTTGGCTTCTTGGATACCCTCTACTTGAGTCTTGCTTCCCCTGGGCTGGATGTATCTAGTATACAGTAGGTGCTTAATAATTGCTGGCTGATCAATCATTTCCAGCCCCTAAAGAATCTAAAACTCTACCTACTGACATTGCAATGGCAGACCTGGGCAGAGACATGAGAGAGCATCTTCTCCCAGCCCCAGGAGGGAAACTTGCTTGTCCTAAAGCAGCCAGGTATGATTAGGAGGAATCCTAGATTTGACAAACAAGGAATTGGGTTTAAATATTGACTTGCTTCTTACTATCTCATGACCTTGAACAACCTCTTCTTCTCTCTGGGTCTAGGTGGCTCAGTGGATCGAGCATTGGGCTTGGAATCTGGAAGACCTGAGTTTGAATCCAGCCTCAGACACTTACTAGCTGTGTGACCCTGGGTGAGTCACTTTACCCTGTTTGCCTCCGTTTCCTCATCTGTAAAATGAGCTGGAGAAGGAAATGGCCAACCACTCTAGTGTCTCTGCCAAGAAAATCCCAAATGGGATCACAGTTGGAGACAACTGAACAAGAACAAAAATAAGAGTATTGGATTGATAGCTTCTCAAGTCCCTTTTAACTATAGACCTATACATGGCCTAAGGTTTCCTCATTTGTAAAATGAGAACATTGGACTTGTTGGCCTCAGAGGTCCCTTCTAGCATTGGCTCTTTGGGTCTGTGAGCCTCTGCCATGCACATTTCCAGTGGATTCCTGCCAGTTACTCCATTCCTCCCCATCCCCATGACAGCCTGGGGCCCAAGCTGAAATCACCCCACCTGTGGATTTACCCTCAGGCACCTGCCAACACCTCCCTGAAA
The DNA here is from genome assembly GCF_019393635.1 of Dromiciops gliroides. Taxonomy (NCBI): domain Eukaryota; kingdom Metazoa; phylum Chordata; class Mammalia; order Microbiotheria; family Microbiotheriidae; genus Dromiciops; species Dromiciops gliroides. Next base: position 680,399,227 of record NC_057862.1, on the reverse strand, counting down.
TATTCACATCAAACAGGCTGGATTTTTCAGGTTGTCTTCTTTCTTTTTCCCCAAGGGGGGGATTTCGGTAGGGCTCTAAAGCCCTCCCCTGGCTGGTAATTCACAGGACCTCAGCTATTTCTTGTGGTTGGCGGGGGCGGGAATCACTTTCATTTAATATTAACCAAGCTCCTATCCTTCACTTCCCTCTTTTCTCTTTGTCTCGCTTTAATAAACAGCCGATGGAGCAAGTTAAGGTCTGTTGGGCTCTGGGGCATTCTTCATAACCTTCTGAACATTTCACTCAACAGCGACTTAGAACACACACACACACACACACACACACACACAAGACCCCAACAATCCAGTCCATTGTTCCCTCTCATCCAGGACTGTTTTTTTTTCCTTGAAAGAGCCAACAAGTAATTGTTTTCCTCAAGTCCTTCATGCATGACTGAAAAAGGTCTTGGGGTCAAAAATATTCACCCTCAATGCAACTGCATCCTTTGTGGGGACCAGAGACTCTAAACAGCCCTTTGCCATCCATTCATCTCCTCTTAGGGAGGCAGTATGGTAAAAAATACTTAGAAAGTGGGGCAGCTAGGTGGCGCAGTGGATAGAGCACCGGCCCTGGAGTCAGGAGTACCTGAGTTCAAATCTGGCCTCGGACACTTAACACTTACTAGCTGTGTGACCCTGGGCAAGTCACTTAACCCCAATTGACTCACTAAAAAAAAAAAAAATACTCCAGGACTACCTCTGACAGATACCAGCTCGATAACCCTGGCTACCTCCCCATTTCTCAGTAGTCCTGATAAGTTTCTAATGGGTGAATACCTTCTCTGCATTGGGAAGGAGGGAGTTCCCTCACCAAGGAGCTCCCTATGCCTCTGAAATCCCAGCTCCATCACCAGCCTATCTCCCCTGCTCTCCGGTGTTGACTTCAGTACCTAGGGGAAGGATTTCAGAAAAGGGCAAAGAGAAGAAGGTATTGGGGTTCAAATGTAGAGAACAGAAAAGCACAACTTAGCAGAAAGAATGCTGAAGTTGGAGGGAGAAGACCTGAGTCCCAAAATGAGCTCTGGTACTTCATGACTTTAATTCAATTCTCTTAGTTTTCACCTCTAGGCCTTGGTTTCTGCCTCTGTAAAATGAGTGGGTTGGACCAAATGGCCTCCATGATCCCTTCTAGCTATGTATCTATAGACTAGGACCCATTTAAATATGGTGGCCTTGGGGCAGCTAGGTGGTGCAGTGGATGGAGCACCAGCCCTGGAGTCAGGAGGACCTGAGTTCAAATCCAGCCTTAGACACTTAACACTTACTAGCTGTGTGACCCTGGGCAGGTCACTTAACCCCAATTGCCTCACCAAAAAAAATAAATAAATAAATATGGCAGTCTCAATCCATGAAAGGCACCATGGCTTAAAGGATAGGGAGATGACATTGGAACCCCCAGTACCTACCTGGGTGTGTGGCCTGCCTCTGACCCATACTGGCTATGAGACCCTGGGCGGTACTCTCAATACTCTGGGCAACTGGATAAGACTTAATTGCAGAGAAAGTGCCAACAGGCATTGGTAGAAGGAGCTTCTACACCCAGGAAATCATAAATCGAGTCCCTAATCCTACCCTAACCTCCATCTAAAGAGACCTTTATGCACCTTAGAAACCAGAACTTTGAAATTACCTTCACTACATTATTCCTTATTATTGGGCAAACTACTCATCTCTGGATCAAATGTCTTGGCCCAACATATGTATGTATGTATGTATGTATGTATGTATGTATGTATGTATGTATGTATGTATGTATGTATATATGTATGTATGTATGTATATATGTATGTGTGTATGCATGTATGTATAGACATATACACATACATACTGTGTGTATATACATTTATATACATATACACATATGTGCATATACACATATATGAAAGTCTATGGGCCCAGAAGTCAGCAGAACTATGATAAGAATATGCACAATGCCAGTGTAATCAAAAATAGGAATAAAAAGCAACTGATCATAGATTAACTGCAATACTCAGTGACATGGTGGAAGGAGTAATAGATGCGGATTCAGACCAACCCCCACTTTCCATCCCATCTCTCGTTTTTTTACTACCTGGACTTAGACAATGACTGAGCATCTCTGGACCTCAATTTCCTTATCATCACAAAGGAATGGATTAAGTGAGATGGTTTCTATGGCTCCTTCATCTCTCATTGATTATCCTAATTAGTCTTGAAAAACAGATGATGAAACGTGCCTCCCTACTCCGGGTACTAAGGGTGGGGGCCATGTATTGTGCCCAAATATTGTCCGTTCAGTCAGATGAGATCAGATGGCTTGGACTAACTGTTTTTATTTGTTACTAGGGTTATGTAGCAGGAAATTATTGTGGTGTAAAAGCATAGCTAGGTGATGGGCAGCCAAGTGGTACAGTGGGCAGAGCACCAGAGTCAGGAAGACTCACCTTTGTGAAGTTCAAATCTGGCGTCAGACACTTACTAGCTGTGGGACCCTGGCCAAATCGCTTAACCTTTGTGCCTCAGTTTCCTCACCTGAAAATGAGGAAAAGATGGAATGATACTTGTTCTGCTTAATTCATAGGATTGCCATGTGGGAAGTGTTTTATAAACCTTGACATGCTCAGGACTTGGGATCTCACTGCCTTTCCAGCCTTAGCACCCACCACTATTCCCCCCAACCCCCACCATTCCCTGTAATTCATTACTCCTAGTCTCTGGAAAGACTCCCCCCTCCTCTCTTCCCCTTTGCTCATACAATTACCCTCCCCCACATGGAATACCTCCCTTTACTGAACTGACCCAGCTCCTGACCATGCTTCAAGGGCTTTCATTTAGATTTTTCAAATGATAAATGCCACCTGAAGCTGGAAGAGACTAACTCTAGGGCCAACAAAAGGAAGTACTGACTAACCCAGTGGAGCGAGAGCTTAGAGAAATGGGAACCACAGCACGTCACAGGATAAAAATAGGCATAAATCTAAAACGGTAGAGAGAAGTTTGCAGAGCATTGGACCTGCATGGGATGTCATAGGTCACCTCTTCCAATGTTCCTTGAATAAGAATCTTGCCCTTATAACATCTCTGATGGGTGGTCAGGAAGTCTTTTCTTAAATCCCCCCTCCCAGTGATGGGGACCCACTACTCCCCAAGAAGGCAGCTCATTCTGTACTCAACATTTTTTTACCCCACACACTAATGTCTCATCTAAATCTAAGTCCCTTCAATTTAACTGGATTTCTTGGGGGGGGGGGGGTTGGTTTTGGTTTGTTTTGGTTTTTTTGCAGGGCAGTGGGGGTTAAGTGACTTACCCAGGGTCACACAGCTAGTAAGTGTCAAATGTCTGAGGCCGGATTTGAACTCAGGTCCTCCTGAATCCAGGGCCGGTGCTTTATCCACTGCGCCACCTAGCTGCCCCTAATTGGATTTCTTAACAGGCAAACTTGTTCAATGTGGGTTGGATCATTCCATGCTCCGCTTCCCATACAGCCATTTACCCTGCTCATGGTGCCTTCCACTCTGTCCCTATCTAACTTCTCACCATCCGCAACTGCCTTTGTGGTGCAGACCTCCAGAAGACACGCCCCTCGTCTAGTCCCTGAGGGAGTTCATCTACCTGGCCTTGGAACTCCAGCAGTGAGGGCAAGCTGCCTTGATTGCTGGGTGACTGAACACAAACTCCCCCCCGCCTATTATATCAAGCCAGCTCCGTGGTCCGGACCAGAACATCCAATGATGCCTCTCATCCTGGGCTGTCATCTTGCCGTAAACCTTGCCATCCATTGCCTTTTGCATTCCCCTCCTGCTCTAGGAATTATCAGGTCAATGCCGCCATTGTTTCTCAGCTAAGCACGACAGTCAGATGCTCTCTGGATCCACCCTGTGCCCTCCCAGATGCTTTTTTCCCCTTGCCAACACTCTCCTAGAGAGGTTGTTTTCCCCTATTAAAATGCAAGCTTCTTGAAGGCAAAGATCATCTCTCTCTCATATTCATATCCACAGCACTTAGCCCATAAACTCAATGTTTTTCTCTTTTAATTTATTCATTTATTCATTGGTGGGTTTAAGGTGATGATGAGATGGAAATAGGGTTTTGATACTAATTCAGAAACTCTAAAGGGAGTCAGGAGCAGCAGCCCTGTGTACAAGAGAGAAGAGTAGAGAGTAAACACCAGGATACTTAGGGCAAGGCTGTTTCCCAGCTCTGCACTGAGTCCTCTGGAAGCCTGGGTTCTCAGACCATTCTCGGATTCCCAGTAACTTGTTCTCTTCCCAAGTTTTCCTTTCTCTTCTGAATCTTCTGCATTCCTTCAGCAGGAGTAAGGAATACACTACCTATGCCCCCAAGATCTCCTTAGTCCATCATAAACCTTAGCAATGCTTTCTAGGTACCTTCTGCTGGTACCATTTGTCCAGATGTGAATAAGAAAATGAATGGATTAATTAATTAATTAATTAATTAATAATAAAGCATTATTAATAAGTGCTCACTGTTGCCCGACCTGCCTTACATGGGCAGGGTAAATGGCTGCATGGGATATACAGAGCACATCTTGAGAAATACCAGGCTGGATGTATCAAAAGCCACAATAAAGGGTGCTGGGAGAAATGTCAATAATCTCATATATGCAGGGGATGCCTCTCTGATGGCAGAAAGTAAAGAGGAATTAAGAAACTCCTTGAGGAGGGTGTAAAAGCTGGCTTGAAGCCTAACATCCAAAAAACTAAGATCTTGGCAACTTGGTCCCATCACTTCCTGGCAAATGGAGGAAGAAGAAATGGAAATGGGTGTCAGATTTTATATTTATATTTAAATACTGAAGATGAAGCTTAAATACTTTGGCTACACAATGAGAAGATGCAACTCACTGGGAAAAGACCCCGATGATGGGAAAGATGAGAGTCAAAAGAAAAGGGGGACAGCAGATGATGAGATGGATAGATAGTGTCACGGAAACAAAGAACACAAACTTGAACAGACTGAGATACAGTGGGACTTAGAGGAGTGTGGTGTGCTATAGTCCACGAGGTCACAAAGAGTTGGATACAACTGAGTGACTGAACAGCAACTCAGGGATGGAGATTGATGACTCAATGATCCACTCCTGGGTAAGAGACAGAATTAGTAAGAGCTTGAGAGAAGAGAGGTCCTGGTTTTCTGACTTACAGACTCAAGAGAGAAAATACAAGGTTTCAACCTCTCTTCAGCTCTTTGAGGGGAGAGAAAGACTCTAGGAAAAAGCCATGTAGAGGAGCCAGCACTTTGAACATGATCCTATTCCTAGCTTACTACACCAGAGACTTTGGGGAATTCCCCCTTGGGTGAGATCTAAGATCCTCTCTTAAGTGAGCTGTTATCTCACTTTCAATGGGAGAGGTCATTTACTCTTTGTATTATCTGATATTTGTTCTTCTAAATATACTTTCTCTGATTCATGCTTTGCTATTGACTTGGATAAATGGGTTTATTTACTATTTGCTATGTGCATTCATTGTGCAACTGACATTTGGTGGAAAGGGAATCAAGCTTTGGATATATAGCTTGGTACCCTCCTTTCCCATTAAAAAACAATGATGAAGCACAGGAAAAATTATTTCCCCTAGACTAATAATATTTAAGAAAGCAGATAGAAATCATCTATCCTGGCATCCCCTCTCTCTGTGGAAAGCAGAATGACCAGCTCCCTGCCTTAATTTTCTGCTTCCCCATCCTAGCAGGCATTAAAGCCTCTCTTGGAAAAGGGTGAAGGGGGGAGACTCTAGAGATACCTATTCTTGCCTCCCTTTGAACTACATCTAGACAGACATATGTGCACATACATAACCTACATGAGGAGAGAATGGATTTCAAAGTACTGAGACAAGGGATGGAATGTTGAGGAGTAGAAACAGCAACCACATTTATCTGCAAGCAATGTTAAAGCCTTGACCAGACACCAAGCACTGGGCTAAGCTGGGGATGCAAAGAAAGGCCAAAAACACAGTCCTTGCCCTCAGAGAGCTTACTGTCTAATAGTATATCAGCAATACAGTTTGCAAAAGGGAGTGAGCTATGAAATGATTAGAAAGACCGGGTAAAGGAAGGCTGTGAAGGTTTTTAAATGCCAAAGTGAGAAGTTTGTATTTTATCCAGGGGCATGATAGTAAATGTTTAACAATCAGCTCTGGGGGTGGAGGGGGGGGAGGACAAGGTGTACACTTAGCATACTGTTAAGTTAAATCTGTACATTAACATTTTTCCATACATCTCAACAATCAACAAAACAATTAATCGAGCCTCAGATTGTAGCGTTTGCTAATTTTGGAGACATACGTGCTCACACTGAAAGTTTTAACAATCAGTTTATGAGCTGGCTCCAGCAGTCCCCTGATTTAATCCTAAAAGCAAAAAACAAAACAAAACATAACATAACACTTTATTGAGCAGGGGACAGATATGGTCAGACCTGCTTAGTAAAGAATATTAATTTGGCAGCTGTGTGGAGACTGAATTGGAGCGGGGAGAGAGAGGCCAGGTGAGAGGTGATAAAGGCCTCACCTGGGCTGTCAGGGGATAAATGGAAATAGGGGTCAGAGCTGAGAGATGTTGGAGACTTAAGTACCATGGATAAGACTGGTCAGCTGGTTGGAGCTAGGCAGTGAGGGAGGCTAAGAACATGAGAATGACTGGTTGAGGCAGCTGGCTGCCGTACTGGACAGAGCCCTACACTTGGAGTTGGAAAGACCTGAGGTTAAATCTGCCCTCACAGAATCATAGATTTAGAGCTGATAAGAACCTTGAGGTTGTTCTAGTCCAACCTCCATTTTATGGAAGAAGGAACTGAAGCCCAGAGAAAATAAATAACTTTTTCAAGGTCATACAGGCAAATAAATAGGTAGATAGATAGATAGATAGATAGATAGATAGATAGATAGATAGATAGATAGATAGATAGATAGATAGATAGATAGATAGATAGATAGATAGATAGATGGAAAGATGAAGGAAGAAAGAAAGAAAGAAAGAGATGACAAAATTGGAATTTTAATCCAAGTCTCCTGACTCCAAATCCAGGGCTCTTTTCCCTGGTCAGGGTGATATTTGGGGCTGGGTTCCTACCTGCCTTAGCTATACCTAGGGTCCATTCTAACTGCATTTTTTAATTACTTATTTGTTTGTTTTTGCAGAGCAATGAGGGTTAAGTGACTTGCCCAAGGTCACACAGCTAGTAAGTGTCAAGTGTCTGAGGCCAGATTTGAACTCAGGTTCTCTTGAATCCAGGGCCAATGCTCTATCCACTGTGACACCTAGCTGCCCCATCTAACTGCATTTTAAATACATTCCATTCTCAGCATCCATTCAACCAGTATTTACTAAGCACCTGCTATATTCTTTATGCACAGGGGACAGAGGATATAGTCCACAGAGAACCAAGAGTGAAGGAGAAAGTGCATTCTGGGCAAAAGACAATGCAAATGCACAGAGATGTGTGTTGTCTAAAAATCTAAATGTGGGTTCTAATCTGTTCCCCCGGTCTTGGGGTAAAACTGGCTAAAATCACTAATAAATTCACCAAGAATTTAGGCTTTTAAGGGTTTATCAAAAGATATAAGATAGTAAAGAGAGAGAAAAATTGAGAACAGATTCCTTATACCATGGAAATCCTAGCCTTCCTAACTGCCCACGTGAAGTCCTGCCACCAAGCTGATGTCTCGAACCAAAAGAGGAAAAAGCCCTCTTCCAGCATCCGCTTCCTACCTCATGTCCTCCTCCCAAAAATGGGAGACTCTTCAAGTTAATTGGCTGAGAGCGATCTACTAAATCAATCAAGTCAGACCCCTGGGCTTCTACCAAACTCCATTATTTTAACACAGGTGGGAGATCAAGTTTTACAAATGGGGAGCAGAAAACAGAGTCTTTCAGCAAGTCTGGGGTCCAGAGAAGCAGCTCTAGGAGATGCTGATGTTGCTTTCCCACTGGGAAGGGGGTATTGGGAAATCTCTTGTAGTCTTGAATTTTTCTTAAAAAAATGCTGATCGCCTCTTCACATTTATTTTACTTGATTCCAGCCTCCTGGACAGTTCTCCAAGGGAAGGAAATCCGATCTTTTCGGTCCAACCCCTCAAACAAGGAACAAGCAAAGCTCGGGACGGAATAAAAGAAGCTTGACCCTCTTCTGTCTGCATCGATCAACCCAATAAAGAATCCCTTAGTGTCTAGAGGGCATTAGGCATCCTCTCTGCCCTTCTCTGGAGTACATTCCAAAAGGGGATCTCTGTGATTTTAATTTAAATGGATGAGGAAAGCCAAACATCAGAAACCACAACCCTTAAAAAGAAGGGTCCCCTTCTTTGTGCCCTATTCTTTCGGGAGCCACCTTTCCTGAGGGGACACATGCAGAGAGCAGGCAGCCCTTAGATCAGGGTTGTTCACTTTGTGGTGTCATCACCTTTGTGGGAGCCTGGTGATGACTAAGGACTCTTTCTCAGAATAACGTTTTTAAATAGTTGAAGGAAATGTTCAGTTTTAATTAAGTGAAAATACAGATGTATCATTTTTTCCATCTAAGAGAACAAACCCCTGAAATCTATTGATGGACCTAAGGTTAAGATCCCCTGCGCTAGAAGATGTTCTATTGTGTTGTCTTGTCTTTCAACAGTTGTTCTGGACCAAAAAAAAGTGTCACCCTGCATTTGGAAATGCAGGCTTTTCAAATTTGGAAAATTGACACATAGACCTATACTACTGGACTAATTTTGTTCTGGCCTAGCCTTCCAGATCCCCAAGGTTACCTCCACAACAACTGGGCTTTAGGTCATGGCTTCAATGGAGGGCTATCTTTTGGGCCAAAGTGACTTGTATATATGTCTTTCCTCCCATTAAATCACCACTTAATAAGCATTTATTAATTGCCTACTGTGCCCTGCTATGAGTACCAAAGACCAAACTTGAAAACATCCCTACTCCCAAAGTTTGCATCTAAACTCCAAGAAGGCAGAGCCCACTTCCCACCTTTGCATCCTTGGAAACTGGCAGCTGTTTATCAGTCATGTTGTAGTGAAGACTTCTCACTGTTCTTCACCCAGAACACCCCCACTTACAGCCTCCATGCTCTTCCCTCCCATCTCAAATCTACCTTGTAGTTTCTCTGGCTTCCTTCAAGAGGCAGATCATCACACACCTTCTATGGGAAGTTTTTCCCAGATGTCCAGCTTCCAGCCTCATCCTCTCAAAGATTACCTTCCATCAATTTGATAGATCTTCCAAGTTCCTACTTGTTTATAGCAAAGCTTCTTAAACTATGGGTCACAACCCATTCCAGGTCATGTAACTGAATGTGGAGGTCATGAAAAATTTGGCAGTAAATGTTTGATTTGTATACCTATTTTCCATACCAGGATCACGTAAAAATTTCTTGGTTGAAAATGGGTCACTCACGGGAAAAGTTTAAGAAGCCCAGGTTTAGAGACAGCTAGATGGCACAGTGGATGAAGCACCAGCCCTGGATTCAGAAGGATCTGAGTTCAAACCCTGCCTCAGATACTTGAAACTTACTAGTTGTGTGACCCTGGGCAAGCCACTTAACCCTCATTGCCCAGGAAAGGAAAGGAAAGGAAAGGAAAGGAAAGGAAAGGAAAGGAAAGGAAAGGAAAGGAAAGGAAAGGAAAGGAAAGGAAAGGAAAGGAAAGGAAAGGAAAGGAAAGGAAAGGAAAGGAAAGGAAAGGAAAGGAAAGGAAAGGAAAGGAAAGGAAGGAAAGGAAAGGAAAGGAAAGGAAAGGAAAGGAAAGGAAAGAAGTCCCGGTTTACATGTTGCCTCCTCAATTAGACTGTAAGGTCCTTGGGGGCAGGAACTATGTTTTTGCCTTTCATTGCTTCCTCAGTGTCTAGCGTAGTGCCCTGCACATAGTAAATACTTTTTAAATAATTTGTTTGTTTTTCAATAACCCTAAAAATAAAGAACTACAAGTATTAAAATCTCCTTGGAGGTCTTCTATCAAGGGCTAAATAGTGACTTCACAGGTATGTTACAGAGGGGATTCCTATTCAGCGATAGGTTGGACTAGCTGGCCCCTGAGTTCCTTGCCAACTCCCAGATACTGTGATTCTGTGTGTGACTAAGGAGCAACCCTAAGTTTATCCTTCCTTTCTCAGGTGCTAAGCTAGACTCTAGGACTCCCCATTCAGCTCGTCCAGTGACCACAAAATTAGAGCTGGGGGGTAGGGGGTGGCTAGATGAGGTGATTTCTAGTTTATTTGTGTGGGAAAAGTTGAAGCAAGTCCCAAAGTTGAAATGAATAATGAAAACATATTTGCACTGGGTCATTTTTTTTAACCAGCTAAAGGGAAATAAAACGAAGTCAATAAATACGGAAGCTGGTCAAAGGATATGAACAGGCAGTTTTCTGATGAAGAAACCAAAGCTATCTATTCCCATATGAAAAAATGCTCTAAACACCTATGAGATTGGCTAAAATGACAAAAAAGGAAAATAATAAATGTTGGAGAAGCTGTGGAAAAATTGAAACATTAATGCATTGTTGGTGGAGCTGTGAATTGATCCAACCATTCTGGAGAGCAATTTGGAATTATGCCCAAAGGGCGATAAAGCTGTGCATACCCTTTGACCCAGCAATACCACTTTGGGGTCTTTTGCCCAAAGAAATCATGGAAAGGGGAAAGGGACCCACATGTACAAATATATTTATAGCTGTTCTTTATGTGGTGGCAAGGAATTGGAAGTTGAGGGGATGCCCATCAATTGGGGAATGGCTGGACAAGTTGTGGTATATGAATACAATGGAATACTATTGTGCTTTAAGAAATTATGAGCAGGAGGAGTTCAGAGAAACCTGGAGGGTCTTGCATGGGCTGATGATGAGTGAGATGAGTAGAACCAGAAGAACATTGTACACAGTATCATCAACATTGAGTGTTGATCTACTGTGATGGACTATATTCTTCTCACCAATGCAATGGTACAGAAGAGTTCCAGGGAACTCATGATAGAAGAGGATCTCCAAATCCAGGAAAATAAAAAGGACTGTGGAGTATAGATGCTGAATGAACCATACTATTTCTTTTGTTACTGGTGCTGATGTTTTTCTATTTTGAGCACTTCCTCTGTGAAGCCCTATCTCATATCCTCCCTCTCCATCAGCATTGCTCTGATTTTCTCTTATAACATGACTAATGCAGAAATATGTTTAATGTTATTATGTGTGTGTGTATATATATATATATATATATATATATATATATATAAACCTATATCAGATCACCTGCTGTCTAGGGGAGGGGGGAGGGAGGGGAGGGAGGGAGAAAAATCTGAAATTGGAAAGCTTATATAAACAAAAGTTGGGAAGTATCTTTACATGTAACAGGAAAACAAAATAAAATACTTTATTAATTAAATTTAATTAAAAAATAAAGACGGAAGCTTAGGGAAAGCTTAGAATGAAATATACCTCCTTTTCAGTCAAGAAGCAGGAACTACTAGGGCAGAATTCTATTTATATTGTCAGGTGAGGTGACTATTAGACTATCGTAGGCCTACAGCTCAGAGGGACCTCAGAGGCCATTGAATTCAACTTCCTCTTTTTATTGAGGAGGAAACTGAGGCACATGATGGTGATATGACTTGCCCGGGGTTACTAGATCATCAATCTAGGGCTGGGAGAAACCTCAGAGGCAATGAGGTCTGGCTTCCTCTTTTGACAGTTAAGGAAACTGAGTCTGGGAATGGTTAAGTGACTTGCCCAAGGTCACAGTGATAGTAAACCATTTTAACTACAAACAATATCCCAAGCTCATGAGATATAGTGTTGCAACTAAATTCATTACAAATGAAATGAACCACCAGAGGTTAGATTTTATTCCAAGCCTTCTGACTTTAGAGAAAGTCATTTCCTAATGTATGAGGTGTTTTTGCTTTGTTACAAAAGAGAACTAATTTTTGAAGGATGAGAGGACACACTTCCTGAAATTACTCTGATATAAAAACCAAAAGTATCCACAAAACTAAATTTAAGAGAAATTCAGCAGCTTTCTCCACCTTGTACTCCTAAGAGCTAAGCTCCCCCAGCCTAGGGACCTGGACCAAGCAGGTGCCTTTGCTCTCTGCCTGCCTTCAAGAATTTCCCAGCTTCCCTCCAGGATGGGCTTTTTTCTCTCCTCCTCTCTCTCTTCCTCTTCTCCTCTTTCTTTTTACTGATACTTGATACTTTATACACGTAAGAAAATGTGTTTGCTCTGAGTCTTTTTCCTCTGCTCTTGGATTTCTCCATTTTCTGCTAAACGTCCTTATAATTAATTTTTTAAAGGAACTAAGAGTTCATTTTTCCAGACAGCTGAGATGGATTTACTCAGCAACTATGCTGACCCCATTAGAAACCCCTTCTGGCGTCTATGTAAATGGTTCGTGTTTAATGATTCTGACACATTTCCTGGACATGTTCATATTATTCCTTTGAATGGAGTCTAGATTCCAGTCAAACTAACCTGCTTTTATATGACATTCCACTGGCCACCCGTGGGTTTTTTCTTCAGAATCTCCACTATTCAATGGATTCCCTCCACCCCTCCAATTTGTAAGATCCCTCCAAAGCACTTCCTCTGTGAAGCCCTATCTCATATCCTCCCTCTCCATCAGCATCCTCTCCCTCTTGAAATTACTGTCTATGCAGTTTGCATTTACTTATGGTGCACATATTCTATCTCCCCCAGTAAGATACAAGCTATATTAGAGTAGAATACTATATGATAGTAAAATGGGATATATGATATGATGTGATGCAATGTGATATGATATATGAGATGAGATGAGATGATTGATATAATATGGTAAGAATGATATGATATGATATGATATGATATGATATGATATGATATGATATGATATGATATGATATGATATGATATGATATGATATGATATGATATAGCAACTGTCTCACATTTGTCTTTGTATGCCTGGTGCCCAGCACATTGCCTGGCAAATAATAGGTGCTTAATAAATAAATGCTTATTGAGTAGCAATTTGAATGAAATTGAATTAACTTTTGCAGCCTTGGGAATATGGTTCAATTCCTGAGGAAAGATATGTTTGCTGTCATTTCACTGTCCTCTGATAGACACTGAAAACAGCTCAAAAGTGAACCAGTCTGAACTGACATCATAAATTTCTTGGCAACTTTTCTAAATTAACTCTCCACATATTAAATTTGGCCCCTACAATATCAACTAAGTAGTCTCCTCATTTGGCTCTTTGGCAAACTTTGCTGGTATCTCTGGGCAAAAACCAGTTTCCTGTGTCATCTCCTCTTCCCAGCCAATGCCAGCACTGACTTAACACCTGATTGGGAATGGAAAACAAGGTCTTTATCTTCCTATGGCGTTTTATAAATGAGATACTTCCTTTCTATCAAGTAAATTTGAAATGTTCTTCACTGCCTGTTTACAAAATTAATGACTTACAGCTTGAAAAAAATGAAATTGAAGTCAGTGCAACATTTATTAAGCACATACTATGTACCAGTAACTGTAAAAGATAGTCCCTGCTTTCAAAGAGCTCCCAGTCTAGGGACAAATGTAAAGTTCAATGCTTGTCTTCAAAAAAATCATTTTCACAGGAAAAAGGAATTAAAACTAGATGGTTGATCTGAAAAAAAAGAAGTGGAAACCAAAAAAATATTAATGTAATCTTCACTAAGACAGGCACAGCTTGGGGGACAGAGGGGAAGAAGTGAGAGTCCCAGTGAATGTTGCCCTGGTTTGGTCACATCTGAAGTTCTGTCTTTAATTTCTATGAACCACTTTTTAAGGGGGACCTTGATAAATTGAGGAATATTGGGAAGACCGACAGAATGGGAAAGGTCTTGAGATCATGAAATATGAATATTAGGCTGAAGAAACTGGAGATGTTTTGCCTAGAAAAGAGAAGATGGTCAGGTTGGGGGAGGATCACATGGTAGCTTATCTTCAAGCATTTGTCTTGAGGGTAAAGTCTGTTTCCTCTCATCTTAGATTTCCATTTTCCCACTAAATTTCTTTACAATTTATGTTTAAAGCATTTGTTATTGCTCAGTAGTTTCAGATTTTTTGTGACCCCTTTTGTGGTTTTCTTGGAAAAGATACTGGAATGTCTTGTCATTTCCTTCTCCAGAACCCCATTTTACAGATGAGGAAACTGAGGCAAATGGGGTTAAGTGACTTGCCCAGGGTCGCACAGCTAGCAGGTATCTGAGGACAGATTTGAATTCACAAAGATGTGTCTTCCTGCCCCTGGGCCAGGAACTATCCAGTGTGCCACCTAGCTGCCCCTGGATCCCCAATGGAGAATCAAACCCCAGTCTATCCTCTGAGGATACTTACCACTATACAAATGATGATCCATTTTAACTACATGCACTTTATTACGGTGATATCTTTCATGAGTTATTTTATGTTACTGACCTATGGAAGAATTAGATTTTTTTTCCTGGTCCAAGAGGGTATAATTAGGAATAATAGGTGAAAGTAAGAAAGGGGCAAATTGTGACTGAATGTTGATTAAGTTGCTGTTAGCCCTGAAAACTATTAGTCTTACTCAAAGGTTGAATGGGCTGCTTTGGAAAGTGGTGAGTTTCCCCTCACCCAGGATCTTTGAGCAAAAGCCACATGGCCACTTTTCAGGTATATCATAGAGGGCATTCTTTTTCTGATATTAATCAGATTAGGTAGGCAGCTAGGTGCCACAGTGGGCGGAATGCTGGGTCTAGAGAAAAAAACTGAGTTCAAATCCTGCCTAAGAAACTCAATAACTGTGAAACCCTGGGCAAGTCAGGGAAAATCTGTATTTTCCTCAGTCTCCTCATTGGTAAAATGGGGATAATAATAGCAATCCTGACAAAGGTGGCTGTAAGGATCAAATGACCTAATAATTGAAAAACACTTAATAAAGTGCCTGGCACATAGTAAACATTACATAAACTTTAACTACTTCTTCTTCTTCTTCTTCTTCTTCTCCTTCTTCTTCTTCTTTTTCCTACTACTACTACTACTACTACCACCACCACCACCTCTGAGGTCCCTTCCAACTCTGAAATTCAAGAGACATCTAGACAACAGTCTTATAGATAAATTGAGGCATAGAGGGTAAAAGTAACTAACCTGTATGTAATTTTAATAAAGTTTTTAGAAACAAACTACTCATTTCTAGGTAATATAGCCAACAAAATAGAAAACAAGATGTAATTTCCAGCTGTAACTGGAAAATGAGAGAGAGAAAGAAATTATGTGCTAGAAGTAGAACAATTATAGATAGGTCTTTCCACAGGGAAAGAAAACAAGAAGCTCAACAAGATAATATATCACAGTAGAGAATGCAGATTCTTAGCATCCACTCAGCACTCCCCTCCCCCACAAGCCTCAACCAGATTTGGGCTTTGCCTTTGGGACTCCCTCAGGGATTTTCCTCCTGCTACTCTACCAACGCATACCACCCCCAGTCTTCACTTAGTGTCCTGTTGCAGGAAGGATTGTATCTCCAATCTGGCCATCGATGTGTGGAGGACCTTGAGGATATGGGTGGATGCTTCCCTCCTGCTTGGGATGGCCACTAAGTTAGGGAACCCCAAAGCTGTAGAAAATCTTCCCAGAACACACACTGCCTTTTCCCAAGCTTGCAAAAGTAGAAGAAACTAACTCAGCTAATCTAGACAATTATTTAATGGAGGAAACTGGATCAGGTTGCTGTTGTGAAAGACTGCCTTGGAATTGAGGTGGAGTCAGTGCTGTCTCCTCCATAAGCTACTTTGGGTAGGAACTAAAGTCAGTAAAAAGTAAATTCCCCAATATGGAGGCCAAGACAGCTCTGGGGTCCAGCTCCAGAAACAAACCCAATATCAAAGAGAAAGTGGCATAAAAGTAAATAACTGGGGGAGAGATGGCAGAGAGGAATCAGCAAGGTGCCTGAGTTCTCCCTCTGTTCCCTCAAAAAGAACATTAAATCAAGCCTCTGGATGGATTCTGAAACTACAGAACCTGCAAAGAGACAGAGAGACACAGTCTTCCAACCAGAGATAATTTAGAAGACTTCAGGAAAGGTTGGTCTGACTCGGGCAATAGGGAGGAGCAACACAGCGCAGCACCGAGAGGGTCGGGCAAATCAGCAGGAAGCTGTGGGCCACAGCTGAGCAACTGAGGCCCCTGGATCCTGGCTCAAAAATCTGGTGGCACAGTAGGACAGTGTCAAAACCTACCTGCACCAGCCAAGAGGGCAGGTTGCCAGCTGGAGGGCCACTCACAGCTCAGGCACAACCAGGCCTACTGATCCCAGCTCGCTCTGACAGGATGTCAGGGGGTGGGAGGAGAGGGGGGAATCCACAAGCCATAGAGGTCTCAGTGTAGAAAGCCGGTGACACAGCCCCTATGCACCAGCACAAGAAGCTTGAAACAGGGACCCTCGTGCCCCCAGAGCAGACCTCAACTTTAGATAGATAGATAGATAGATAGATAGATAGATAGATAGATAGATAGATAGATAGATAGATAGATAGATAGATAGATAAACTGCAGTATGAGTAAGAAACAAAAAAGAGCTCTCACTATTGAAAGCTTCTGTACCTACAGGGAAGAGGCAAACACAAACTCAGATGAGGACAATACTCTCAAATTGCCTACATGTGAAGCCTCAAGAGGGAAGATGAATTGGTCTCAGGAACAAAAAGTGTTCTTGGAAGAGCTCAAAAAGGATTTCCAAAGTCAATTGAGAGAGATAGAAGAAAAAAGTAAATAACAGAAGAATATGGGGTGGCAGGGACTAAAACCACCAAAAATCTCAGGAAGAAAATTCAGTTAAAAATCTAGAGCACAAATGGCTAAATTTATATGGAAAATGCTAAAGTTAGAAAAGAAAATGAGTACCAAGACATCTAAAAGATTACAAATGTTTCTCAGTAAATATTGAATGACAGAGGAAATTGAAATATAACCTGATGAAAAACAGAACACTGTGGATTCCCAAAAGAGCATTAAACCACAGCAGGATATTCCAGAATGGCTCAAGAGAGAAACCAAAATATTAAGAAAAGCTAAATGAATGGACTTGGGGTTAAGAAGACATGAGTAAGTGTCTGCCTCAGACACTTACTAGCTGTATGATCCTGGGCAAATCACTTAACTCCTCTCTGCCTCAGTTTCCTCATTTGCAAAATGGGGATAATAAAAGCATTTGTCTCCCAGGGTTGTTGTGAGGACTGAGTCAAATATTTGGGTTTTTTAATCTTTCAATAACGAGTAGAAAATGCAGTATTTCATATGCACAACAGAAAGGGGATGAAATTGTCATGGGAAAGAGATGAAACCAGAGCCAAAAGAATATTATACACACTGCCCAAATCAGATATTTGTGAAGCACTTTTCAGACCTTAAAATTCCATATAAGTGCTAATTATTATTATTTAAAATGACCAAATATATGGCCTGCACAACAAAAATAAATCTCCAAACATATTAAAATACAAATATCCTAAAAATAAAGGACAATCCAGAAGAAGAGAAGCAAAAGAAAATATGATCTCTATATGAGAAAACACATTTGTCTTGAAGACAATACTTTTAGAAACAGCTAAAGGATGATAGATCTCCTAGAAGAACATGATAAGTCAAAAAATTGAACAGTATCATTCAAGAAATAACAAAAGCAAACTGCCCAGAAATCAAAGCCACAATCAAAATAATACACCAATCACTTACATATACGCACAAGCCCTATGCTTCCAACTCAAAGACACATAGTGATTAAACTTATCAGTTCCAATGACAAATAACAAATTCTGCAAACAATCAGGAAAAAGACCTTTAAACAGAGAGGCGAAGAAAGAAGCTCCCCCCACAACAAGGATGCCTATGCCACCTTATATACTCTTTCATGTCTTCTTGGAAAGATGGCTCTACTGGAGTGCAGCAGGGATTTATACTTATCTCTGTGCTGTTTAATATTTTTGGACAATAACTTAGATAAATCACTGATAACTTGCTTGTCAAACCTAAAGATGGCACAAAGCTAGGAAGGATAGGGACCTTGGACTAAATTTTATAAAATCATATTAAATAAGAATAAATATAAAGTATTATATTTTGATTCAAAAAGTCAACTCCTCAAGAGTACAAAATGGCAGAGAGCAACTAGACAACAATTACTTTGGGAAATTCTTTTGTACTAACAACTCCAGATGATTGAGAGTATGATATGGAAAGCCAAAGAGCTAATATACTTTTAAACTATATGATTAGAGACACCAGGTCTAGAGTGAAGGGGGGAATGTCCTAAGCTATTCTGCCCTGGTCAGGCCACATCTCAAGAATTGTCCTGAGGGCTGGGGCCACAATTCAGAAAGAGCTTGAAGAGCATCCAGGGCAGGGGAATCAGAATGGTGAAAAGCTCCAGGATCACTCTGGATTTGGTTTCATTAAAGAAACGGGATGTTTAGGCTGGAAAAGAGAAGACTTAGGTGGGAAATACCACCTGTCTTTCAATATTTGCAAGGCTGTCATGTGGAAGAAAAAGTAGATGAGTTTTTCTTGGCCCCAGAGGGTAGAACTAGGAGCAACGGAGACAAGTTGGAATTTATGCCAGGAAAACCCAATGCTCAGAACTGTGCAAAAGTGGAGTGCTCTGCTTCAGGAGGCAACAGGGGTTCTTCCTCCTCTCTGGAGGTCTTCAAATAGAAACTGGAGCACCATTTGCTGGGCATGTTGTATCGTGGGCTCTCAGTCAAGTGTGGTTTGGAAGACATGGCCTCTGAGGTCCCTTCCAACTCTGACATCCTGTGATGCATATACACACCACCACTGAGTACCACAACCTCTTCCTTCACAAACCTCTTGGAGCTAGGAACCAGGCATGGAAATTCAATTAAAATTCAATGATTTAATTTCATAAACATTTCTTAAGCATCTACTATGAGAGGCTTCTCAATCTAATAAAGTCATCCTCTCCTTTAATGAGAGAGATCACCATGAAATAAGAGAATTCTGGAGGAGAAGACAGAACAAAAGATTGGGGAGTGGGCTCCTTCTCTTTGGCATTTGAGAAATAAAAACAGTCCCAATTTGATCAGTATCAGTTAGCTAGGACCCTTCAAGTGCAATTCAGTTGAATGACCATTTAATTTAATCCAGTGAGATCCTAACTGTAAAGCACTCAGCACAGTGCCTGACACAAAGAAGGTGCTACATAAATTAGTTTCCCATCATCATTTCAACTTACTTAAGTACCTACTGTGTGCTAGGCACAAAGCTAGTCACTGGGAATATGAAGCCAAACAGGCAACCTATTGCAATGCATAGAGAGATGGGCTTGGGGGAGGGTGTCAAGAAGACCTGAGTTCTAAACTCTCTTCTCACATTTACTGGCTGTGTGACCATTTAATTGCTCTGTGCCTCAGTTTCCTCATCTGTAAAATAAGGTTAATAGTAGTGCCTACATTCCAGGGTTATTGTGAGACTCAAGTCAGATAAAATTTGTAAGGCACTGGGTAAGGGCATTTATGGTCAGCATATATTTTTCTCCTTCTCCTCCTAGACAATTAGGTAAGACGAGGCACAGAACAGATTCGTCCCCCATTTTATGTGCACAAACCTACTTTACCCCAACAGCAGCACTCTAGGGAAAGGACAAGACTATTTTTCTCCATCTTCACTGGTCCCCTTCCCCACCCCCTGCATCCCCCCCCCCCAGTCCATTGCATTGGTCGTCAGGGGCTCTCCACCTGGTTTGAATCATCCAGACTTTGCAAGGAAGAAAAAGTCTTCCTGAGCCAAACTGAGAAAGAAGCCTGCCAGCAAGTCCCCCGCTCCAAGGCTCCAGAGGCTCTCGACAAGGGGAGGAGTCAGAAGTCATCAGTGTCCTCCAAAGAGGGCAGCAAAAAAAAAATTAAATGAATTTTTTTTCTCCAAATTTGAAAGAAAAGTTTTCTTTGCTGCAGGTTGCTTAGAAGCGCCCTCATGTGCCTAGATATTGTAATGGCATGGCAGGGCTTAGCTCTTCCACATCTCAACCATTTTCACCAATGCCTGGAAAGAAGGCAAAGGGGTCAGTGTTCCCCTCCCCTTGATTAAAGGGCCTACCAGGAAATTCTGAAGAGGCACATGGGCTTCTGGGACCCTGGCAGAGCCAGCCCAGGTAGAAAATAGCATCACAGAACAATATACACAATAAAAGAAATGGCATATTTAGTCATCAGAGAACTTGGGTTTAAAGCAAACTCTGCCTCTAACTGGGTGACCTTCAGTGAGTCTCTTAACATCTCTGGGAACCTTCGATTCCGTGTGTGTAAAATAAGGGGGTTGGTCTAGCCAGCCTCTGAAAATCCTACCAGCTCTGACTCTATGACTGCATATCATAACAACTGACGTTTGTATACCACCTAACATTTTACAAAGCGCTTGACATCAATTATCCCATCTGAGCCTCACAACAATCCAGTGAGGGAGGTGTTATTATTGTCCCCACTTTACAGGTAGGGAAACTGAGGCTGAGACCAAGTGATCTTCCCCAAATAATTCAAGTAATAAATACATGAGGTGAGACTCAAACCCCCAAAGGATAACCAAATTTAGAGTATTTGCAATGATTTCTCTTGAGTAGAGAGAAAATATGACAAAGTAGCACACTTCCTTATCCTCAGTAGAAAGGTAGAATGGGAACTGAGTGAAAGTAGAATGTTGAATACACTATCTGAGGCAGTCACTGTGGCAATTCAAATCAGTTCAATTCAATAACATTTATTAAGCAACTACTATATGCTAAGCATTGTGTTAAGTGCTAGGGATACAAAAGACAGTTCACTTCCCTCCAACAGCTTACAATCTAATGGGGGGGGGGGGCGTGGAGAACAGTCATTTATAGGTGTTTTTTTCTTTGTTGTAAGCTATGTTCTGGGTTTGGTGAGGAGGGATATCAGGAAATGACTGGTGCGAAATAATAAAAGGCGTTGATTTTTTTAAAAATTAATTAAATTGGGGAGAGGCAGGAAATCACATCAGAGCTGATTTCCTAAGGAACAGAGAGGGAATTTTAGCAGGCCAGAAGTTCTATTTAGGGTGTTTGAGTTGTCTGCCATATTACTTAGCCTTCTTGTTTTCTCACTTGGTGGCAATGGTTTTTGGAGTAGCAACCTCAGTTCTCCCACCTGTGTGATGTGTTTGGCCACACACACATAATACTGTGTAAGCAAAATGACTGCATATGCCACCCCTATGGACCATACTGTGCTGGAAGGAACAGAAACCCCTAAATAATAATAATAATAAATGGCTAGCATTCATGTAACCCTTTAAGGTATGGAAATATTTTCTTATTCTATCCTCAGAACCACCCTAGGCAGCGGGTGCTATTATTATCCTCATTATGCAGATGAGGAAACTGGGGCAAACAGGCTAATTGACTTGCCATGGGCCACACAGCCAGTGGGTATCTAAGGGGGGGATTTGAACTTGGGTTTTGCAGATTCTGGATCACTGGGCCAGCTAGCTACCCCCAACAAGAGAATGTTGGCTTTGGAATCAGTAGACCAGTCCTGCCTTTGACAGTTAGCAACTTTGGGCAAGTCATTCTCTTGAGTGTGTCTTATCTGTAAAATGGGAGGAAGACTGCCTGGGTGTCCAGCCTCCCAGAACTGTTATGTGAGAGTCTTGTAAATAGTAAACCATGGTAGAAATGAAGCACCTACTTCTACGAGAGCCTTCCAAACCTCACTGATGGGGAGAGTCGCAGGTCAGGAAGGGATAGGGCCTTCCTTACCAGGCACCATGCTAAGCCTCCATCTGGGAAGCCCCCATATGTCCTTGATGAATGGACTCCAGCCTCATTGACAAGAGAAGAATGTTCTTACACCCTGTTTTTTGGCCACTACTACAAGGTTTGTGGTAAAGAAGTGTGTCATTGACTCCAGAGCTCATGACCTTCGGTTTGAATGACTTGTACCACTAAGACCATGAATCCCAGACAGTCAATTCACAAGCATTCACTTAACATCCTACTACGCACCAGGTGTTCCTCTGGGCACCGGGTGTCCAAAGACAAATCACTGTCCTCAGGGAGCTTACATATTCCTGGGAAAAACAGCATGTACACAATGAACCGATAGATCAACAAGCATTTATTAAGCACCTGATATATACTACGGATTTGAGATACAAAGATAAAAAGGAAAGAATCCTGATCCTTAGGGACTTTACATTCTACTGGAAGGAAGTAACATGGGTAAAATGAATCAACGAACAATTATTAAACACTTACTATATGCATATGCTAGGTGCTGGAGATATAAAGACAAAACAAAACCAGTCTCTTTACTCAGGAAGCTGATAGTCTATGGGGAGACAAGATACATATATAATAGCTGATGATTATATAGCACCTACTGTGTGCCTGGCACCATGCTAAGCACTTTGCAAATATTAGCTCTTTTGATCCTCACAATAACCCCTGGAGGTAGGTCCCACTATTATTATCCCCATTTTGTGGTTAAGGAAAAAATGAGGCAAACAGAAATTAAATGACTTACCCAGGGTCACACAGCTACTAAGTACCTGAGGTAGCATCTGGTGAGGTCTTCCTGACTCCAGGCCCAGAGCTCTATCCACTGAGCCACCCAGCTACCTAAGTGTAAACAGAGAAATAGATGTGTATATTTATGCGTATATTCATGCATGTATAAATATGTATGCATGTATATACATGTGTATATATACTCATTTGTGTGTTATATGCACATGTATATTCTATTGTGTGGTATGCATGTGCATATAGACATATAGGCATATATATGTGTATAGGTACATGTTATATGTGTAGGTATATATGTAAACATGTGTATGTAAAAGGCAGCTAGGTAGCCCAGTGGATAGAGTACTGGCTCTGAAGTTGGGAGGACTTGAGTTCAAATCTCACCTCAGATACTTACTAGCTGTATGACCCTGGGCAAATCACTTAACCCCAATTGCCTTAAACATCTGGGGCCATCTTCAGTCATCCTGATATATATGTATCTATATATATCTATATATATCTAAATATATATCTATATATATATGTGTGTGTGTGTGTGTGTTATGTAGGTATATATATGAAGATATGTAGGTGTGTGTAAATGTATAGGGGTGTGTGTATGTGTGTGCTGTGTCCATGTATGTATCTTGTATACGTATCCATGTAGCTATGGAAAGCAGGAGAAGCTATGCCTTTAGGAGGAAGGCTGGGGGGAGGCCTGAAGAAGTCTCTGAGTAGGGGACTACTTCAGCCTCCTGCATCTCAGTGTCAGGAAGGGCCGCCCCATGGCCGGCTCACACTGGTCTCATCAGCCCCACCTTGGAACATTTTCTCTTCTTGGCAGCTCATGAGGGGAGGTGGTAGCTCCTGGCTAGTGGTGGGTCAGAGGTTCTAAAGCCTCCAGGCACCTTCAAGATCCCAGTGCTGACAATGGCCACAGATAAGTCACTCAAGCTCTCTGAGCAAAGGGGTGACATCGCTGACTTCCCAGAGTGGGAGATGAAGTATATGAAGTGCTCTGGCTCTTTCAAGGCCTTGTGAATGTCAGTCGGTGTCACCTCCAGGTCTTCCAAGTCCCTCATTTCACAAAGGACAAAACTGAGGGAAGGGGAGAGACTCGGCCAAGGTCAGTAGGCCTCAGAGACAGCCTCCAGAGCCAAGGCCTCTGTCTCCACAGCCCAGCTCAGCTCCACCTGACCAGACTGCTTCTCCTGGTATATTGCGAGGGAAAGGTCATGGCATACCTGGGAGGCCAGAGCCTGGGGCCTACTCCTATCTCAGCCTCTGAGTCTCCTTGGGAGGCCCTTGCTTACCGTGTGCAGGATACTCTCTGCCAAGTGCTGGAAATACAAAGACCCCAAAAAAGCCTCTACCCTCAATGAGCTTGCTGCTTGCTGAGAAGAAACAGCATATGGACAGATAAATACATGAAAATATATGTGAAATAAAATGCAAACCAGGTACTTTGATGATGGGAAGGGGGGCAGAGAGGGAAGCAGAAAGGCCTGGTACAGGAGGTGGCCCCGGAGCTGAGCCTGAAAGGCAAACAAATCAGGGCCCTCACCCTCCGAGCAACCAAAGCCAACACAAGTCCTGAGACGTCTTGGCTCTCTCTTCTCACAGCACGAATGCCAGCTGGCTGGGTATCACCCAGGAGGTGTCACCCAGCGGCTGCCAGCCCCTCCAGCTGGAGCTGCCCCCCGCCTCCCAAGTCAAAGCCAGAGGCAGAGTCTTCAGTTAGCAGTCCCTCCAGCTTGGTAGGCTCGAGGTCTGAGAACAACTTCCCCTCCTCCCATCGGTCCCAAGCCCCCAGTGAAATCAAGGTGGACACTGAGGCAAAATCTCCTTAAGTCAAATGCGGCTTTTTCCCAAAGAAGTCTCAGAAGAGGGGGCTGGTCCTGGCTCTGACGCCTGAAAGGTTTACAATCTCGGACAAATCATTTCCCCTGCCCAGGCCTCAGTTTACTCCTCTATAAAAGGGCGGGGTTGATGTCTGTGACCTCTAGGGTCCCTTCCCAATCTAAAAGAATGACCTGTTAGAAGCGCCGATGAGCTTAGAAGAGGGTCAGGCACACTTAAGGAGAATGGCCCATCGTAAGCTCTTTTCTCACCATAGCCCTGTGGGCTATGGTGGATACTGGGTGGGACCAGGCTTGAAGCTGAGAAGTTGTTGTTTCAGTGCATGACTCTTTATGACTCCATTTGGGGCTTTCCTGGCAGAGATACAGGAATGGTTCATCCTTTTCTTCTTCAACTCATTTGACAGATGACGAAACTGAGGCAAACAGAGTGAAGTGACTTGCCCAGGATAACACAGCTAGCAAGTGTCTGAGGCCAGATTTGAACTCAGGAAGATGGGTCTTCCCATCTCCAAGCCCAGCACCCTATCCACTGCACCATTTTGCTGCTGACTGGAAAATATGAAGCACTTAATAAATGGTATCAAGAAGACTCATCTTCCTGGGTTCAAATCCAATCTCAGACACTTACTTGCTGTGTGACTCTGGACAAGTCACTTCACCCTGTTTGCCTCGGTTTTCTCATCTGTAAAATGGGGGTAATAATAGTACTCACCTACCAGGTTTGTGGTAAGGACCAGAATACAAGAATCTCTACAAGGCCCTTAGTGCAGTTCCTGGCACATCATAGGAATTTAATAGATACTTGTTTCCTTCTTTCCATTCTGAGTCTCAGGGTGGGGGCTCAGAAGACCACAATGACTTGTGGAGGGGCACACAGCTAAGATCTTTCAGAGCCAGGCTTTGAACTTAGATCTTTCCTGACTCAAAGGGCATCCCACTTGGAACTCCACTATCTCCTCCATTGACTTTGTTAAATAAGGTCTTCATGACAATTCATATTTGTATAGAGCTTTGGGGATTGGAAAGCACTTTACAGGTATGTTCTCACTCCGTGTTAATGGGTTTCATCATCCCATGCCTGCAGACTCCTGGAGGGACTGTGGTTGGGCTGGGAGATTGATGCCTCTTTCCTGCCCCTCCCCATCCCCATGCCAACTTACACACAACTGATGTTCAATAAATACTGACAGACTGGATGCTAGGGGATGACCTTAGGCATCCTGCAAAGGAAGAAGCCTTTCCATTGGTCACTTCTGCCCATATCAAAGACCACTGACCCCTTCCCTTCTCTTGGCATTCCCAGATCCAGGCTTAGCCATAGAGACCAGCCCCATCCTGAAGACTCTCCTCCCTGCCTCCCATCACCAACCTATAAAAGGTCATCACAGAGATGAGGCTCCACCCCAGGTCTTTGGACATCAATGCCACAGCACCTGCCCCATAGGGTTGTTGTGAGGTCCAGATGAGATTCTATTGTTAAGGGGCTTGCAAATCTTAAACCAATGGAGAAATAGCAGTCCTTGTTATATGATGTCTGCAGATGCTCCCTATTGTGTTCCCATGAGATCTGCTGGGTTGAACATCTGGCAGGACCAAAAAAAAAGTCCTTCCTGCAGTTCCTAAAATGTGATGCCACATCACTCATCTCCAAAACTGGGATGCTCTACGTCCTCACCACCACCTCTCATATCCCTAGTTTCCTTCAGAACCTTGCTCCAATACCTTCTACATGAGACCTCTTTTTTTATCTTTTAGTGAGGCAATTGGGGTTAAGTGACTTGCCCAGGGTCACACAGCTAGTAAGTGTTAAGTGTCTGAGGCCGGATTTGAACTCAGGTACTCCTGACTCCAGAGCCAGTGCTCTATCCACTGAGCCACCTAGCTACCCCATCTCTGCCTCTTGAGACCCTCCCCTTTCCCAGGTTAGGTTAAGTCCTTCCTCCTCCATGAAGCCATCCTTGATCAATCCAGGCACCATTTTTCCATTTCCCCTTTCTATGACTATGCATAGTCCTGCTTTCAAATTGTTTTCATGTGCAGATACTCCCACACATTGAATAATCTTTCTCTTGGGGAATCTTGTCCTCCCAAGTGAATCCTTCAGTCCTTGGGTCCACGTCTTCTAGATCTTCTCCATCCTCACCACCTCTCCAGTAAGTACAGCTTCATGCCAAATTTGTGTTGGAAAGCCGAGCTCTTGAAGGCACTGCCAGGGGAGTGCAAGCCTGGGCAGGTACTGCCAGACTGCAAAGGTTTGGGGCAATGTGGAACAGTAGAAAGAACACAGGTTCCTCTGGAATCAGAGGACCTGCGTTCAAATCCCACCTCAGGCACTTACTGTAGGAGATGTTAGGCATACACAACTTCTCTGGACCTCAACTGCTCCTCTGTTAGATAAGGAGATTGAACTTTCAGGTCCCAAGGGGTTTTTTTCAGTCCTAAATCTGGAACCCTCCAGTACCACTTATTACCTGCATGACTTCAGGCACCTCATTACCCTGCCTTGGCCTCAGTTTCCTCATATGCAAGATAATGAGTTTGGACTAAATGACCTCTTGGGTTCTTTCCAACTCTACATCCATAATCCTATGATTCTACTTAATAACTGCATGACTTCAGGCACCTCATTACCCTGCCTTGGCCTCAGTTAGATCAAGAAGATGATGAGGTTGGACTAAATGACCTCTTGGGTGCCTCCAAGCTCTATTTCTAGGATACTGTGGGTGCGGGCCATAGCTACATGGTGCTGTACATTCTCCTAGGTGTAGAGAGTCTCACTGGCACATTGGCCACCAGACTGATGACTTTCTTTCCTGGTTTCTTTCTTCTTTCCTTTCCTTTTCCTTCCTTTCTTTTTTATTCCTTTCTTTCTTTTTCCTCCCTTCTTTCCTTTATTTTTCCTTCCTTTCTTTTTTATTCCTTTCTTTTTTCTTTCTTTTTTCTTCCTTCTCTCCTTTTCTTTCTTCTTCGTTCCTTCTTTCTTTTTTCCTTTTTCTTCCTTCTTTTCTTTTTTCTTTCTTTTTTTCTCTCTTTTTCCACTTTCCTTTTTTCTTCCTTTCTCTTTTCTTCCTTCCTTTCTTTATTTCTTTCTCTCCTTTTTTGGCTCTCATGACTTGAGGGGTATGGAAAAGTGACAATCAGCTTGAGCGCAGAGTCAGGCATGACTGAAACAACTGAACTGTGTCAGACCCTGTCCCAGGTGCTGGGGATAGAAAGAACCCTTGCCATCCAGGAGCCTACTAGAAGGTGGAATGAGAATCAATTCATTCGATGAATACAAAGTACATACAAAGGACAATAAAAAGTAATTTAGTGGAGAACAATTTGGAATTATGCCCAAAGGGCTATAAAGCTGTGCATATCCTTTGACCCAGCAATACCACTTTTGGGTCTTTTCCCCAAAGAGATCATAAAAAGGGGGAAACGACACACATGTACAGCTGTTCTTTTTGGGGTAGCAAGGAATTGGAAATTGAGGGGATGTCCATCAATTGGGGAATGGCTGAACAAGTTGTGGTATATGAATGTGATGGAATTGTATTGTGCTGTAAGAAACGATGAGCAGGAGAAGTTCAGAGAAACCTGGAAGGATTTGCATGAACTGATGGTGAATGAGATGAGCAGAACCAGAAGAACATTATACACAGTATCATCAACATTATGTGCTGATCAACTGTGATAGACTAGATTCTTCTCACCAATCCAATGGTACAAGAAAGTTCCATAGGACTCATGATAGAAACAGCTCTCCAAATCAAGAAAAAAAAAGGAACTGTGGAATATAGATGCTGATTGGACCATACTATTTCTTTTGGTTTTGGTGCTGTTGGTTTTCTGTTTTGAGGTTTTTCCTTTTTGCTCTGATTCTTCTCTTATAACATGACTAATGCAGAAATATGTTAAATGTTTTATATATATATGTGTATGTATGTATGTATATATATGTGTGTGTATGTATGTGTATATATATATATATAAAACCTGTATCAGATTACCTGCTGTCTGGGGGGAGGGGAAGAAGGGGAGGGAGGGAGAAAAATTGGAAATTGGAAATCTTATATAAACAAATGTTGAAAACTATTTCTACATGTAACTGGAAAATAATAAAATACTTTAATTTTTAAAAAAAGTAACTTGGTATGAAGGAAAGAAAAGGTACTAGCACCTGGGAGGAACCAAGCAGTCCTTCCTGATCCCCTGTAATACTTATGCCTTCCCTTTATCTCCATTTTATCTTGTATGTGGCTTGTGCCTGAAGAGCTGTTGGATGTTGTCTCCTCCATCGGATCATGACCTCTTTGAGAGCAGGGTCCGTATTTGACCCATGTTCGTATTCTTGGTGCTTAGTACAGTACCCAACACATAGGTGACACCCAAACTGAGCTCTGGAGGAAATTGGGGTGTCTCAGGGGCAAAGATGGGGGGGCAGTCCTGGCAGGTGCTTTATTTTCTATTTGCTTGAGATATTTAGAAGTCACTGGAGTCACTGTGGGAGCCAGGATTTCTCATCTCCATCCCCACCAGCCACACTCAGTCCTTCCAGATTTATCTCCCTGAATTCCTCCATCTCATCCTGCCTCTCAGAACCATTCTGGACTGAATCTTCCTACCTTTGTGAATTGGAACCAACCTCCAGCCAACCCCTAAACCTTCCTAGGTCCATCAGCCACTCAAGCTATTGGACTTTCAGTAAAGGCTCCAGCATTTCCCCCATAACTCAGACAATTGTAAAGGCTTGTAAAGGCTTCTCTCTGGCACATCCTCAACCTTCCCTTGCCCTTCTTCCCAAGGGCCCCCAGGAGAGGATGAACTCATTCACCTAGCAGGTTTGGTTTTGTAGGAACCACTGTTTCAATGATGTGATGAAGCTGCTGGGCATGAATGCACAATCTGTAACCCTCCAGGTATCCCTTGTGTCTCTCTATGGACTCTGTTTGTATGTAAGTGATACTGTGTATGTCTGCACATGTACTGGAATGAGGTCATTTGATCCAATGAGACCATATATGTAAAGTGTCCTGCACACTTGAAACCACTAGATACATGGGAATCATTATTTTTTTTCAATGTTGGTTCTTTCACCTGTTTTGATGGCATTCAAGTGGATTGAGTTCTGGGCCTGGGGTCAGGAAAACCTGAATTCAAACCTGAACTCTGACACTAGTGACCCTGGGCAAGTCACTTAACTTATGTTTGCCTTAATCCACAGGACAAAGCGCTCTAGTATTTTTGCCAAGAAAATCACATTAACAATGAACTGCCTTGTGTGCCATGGTTCACAGGGTCATGAAGACAACAACAAAAAACAGAAGTCATACTGGCACATGTCACTTCTTTGTTGTTCAATTGTGTCTGACTCTTCATGACCCCATTTCGGGTTTTTTTGGCAAGATACTGAAGTGGTTTGTCATTTCCTTCTCCAGCTCATTTGACAGATGAGAAAATTGAGGCAAATGGGGTTAAGTGACTTGCCCAGGGTCACACAGCTACTAAGTGTCTGAGTCTAGATTTGAACCCAGGTCCCCCAACTCCAGGTAGGGTACCCTATCCACTGTGTCATCTAGCTGCCCACTAGTCTATTATTGTTATTTTATATTTAATATGCTACACACTACTGTTCAAGTGAATAGAATGGCTGCTTTTGCCACTGAATACAACATATAGGAGGCAGGTACATCTTCACTAGATACACTGGAATCATCTTCAAGACATCTCCAGGAACAGAAACAAGGATAGGCATGGGGATGATGGTTCCCCAGTACTTGAAGACAGCAAAACAGATCCCTGTATGTAGAACACGTCATAGAATATCAGTTAGAAGGAACCTCAGAGACCAGGATCTAATTGTAGTAAAAAGAGCTGTATATTTGGAGTTCAAAGGCAAATCCCACCTATTCTTTGTGACACTGGGCCAATCACTGGGCAGAGCTGGCCTTTGGTTTCCTGCTCTGTAAAATGAGGGGCTTCTGAAGTCTTTCCCAGCTCTGAATTATGAGCCGTTCATTTTACAGAGTAGAAATCTGAGGCTCTGAGAAGAGTGACTTCTCCAAGGACACACAGCTTCCTTCTCATGTATGCATGCATGCATACATGCATTCATTCATTCAGTGTTCATTATTTACCATGTGTCA
This sequence comes from Dromiciops gliroides, assembly GCF_019393635.1. Classification (NCBI taxonomy): domain Eukaryota; kingdom Metazoa; phylum Chordata; class Mammalia; order Microbiotheria; family Microbiotheriidae; genus Dromiciops; species Dromiciops gliroides. The sequence continues at coordinate 680,368,706 of NC_057862.1, read as the reverse complement.
GTCACTAAAGGTACAGAGTAAAAACACACAAACGAGTTCCTTTCCTCAACGAGTTTATTGTCTATGCAGTTCTTAACCTGGAGACCAGAAACTGTATGCATGTGTGTGCAGGTATGGGTGTATGTAATTGTGTATGTATGGTCTATATGTGCATACACAGCATGCATGTATATGTGTGCCTCATGTCACAACATGTGCATATGCATGTGTGCACTTATAGCATGTTTGCAGTTATATTGATAACCGTATTTCCATATAACTGGTTTCCTTTGTAATACTATGCTTTTTACTTTATGCATTTAAAAACATTCTTATGAGGAGTCCACAGGCTTCACCAGACAGATACCCAGCAGCTAAGCTGATACCAGGACCCAGTTCTCCTTGGGCTCAACCCAATGCCGTTTCTCTCAACACTGCCTCGTGATCCTACACGCACGGGGGACCATGCCTCCCTGCTGCCTCAAGCCCATCGATCCGTCTGAGAACATGTGAGCGCTGATGGGCGTGGGAGGGAGGAACTCGAGGTGTGGAGCTTGTAACACTAGGAGCATGCTTTTAAGATTAGTCTTAATCCTGAAATGGTTTGGTTCATTGAGCCCAGGAAGAGACCCGGCTGCACTCCCTCCAAAAGCCCCCACCCCCAGCCCGAATTTTCCTAAATGAAAGGAGAAAATGGGGGCCTCTTTTGGAAAATTAAAGGATGATAAGTGAGGTTGTCATGCCGTTTCCTTGAAGGAGCTTAATCAGGGGGAGTTCTCCATCCCCCACCTCCCCCTCACAGACTCTCTCTCTCTCTCTCTCTCTCTCTCTCTCTCTCTCTCTCTCTCTCTCTCTCTCTCTCTCTCTCTCTCTCTCTCTCTCTCTCTCTCTCTCTCTTTCTCTCTCTCTCTATTGGCATCAGGTACCGAAATCTGCTGGAAAATATTCCTCCAAAGTCCAGGGCCCCGACGCTTGAATGAGTGTGTGGCCGCTCATTGGCTGACCGGCCCGGCTCCTGATTGGCTCCCGATCCCGGGGAGCGATAAGAGCGGCTATAAATTCCCTGGGTGCTGCTCGGGAGCCCCCAGTTTGTCCAAGCCAAAGGTGCCACCGCCTCCAGCCCCGGCGCAGCAGCGGCTGCATCGCCCGCACGCAAGCTCGCAGCCGCCGGCCTCGCCAGCTCCCGCCTCAGCCTCCAAACGCATCCAGATCCACATCTTCTCTCGAGCCGGGAGAGCCCGGGAGGAAAGGAGGGGGGAGGAGGAGGAGAAGGAGGGAAGGGGGGAGAGGGGGAGCAAACCCGACAACTTAGCGGAAACTTCTCAGAGAATGCTCCACAACTCCGCCGTGCTGCTGGTGCTGGTGATCGGCGCGTCCGCAGCCACCGAGTCGGAGCAGAATGACTCGGTGAACCCCAGGAAGCCCCGGGTGGCGGCTCAGAGCTCAGGTAAGCGGCCGGCCGGGAGCCGGGCACCGGGCACCGGGCACCCCGCCCTTACCCCCGACCTCCCCTACCCCTCCCTCGCCCTCCGCCCCAGAGCTGTCCTACTTCCCCCTGCTCTCCCGATAACGCGGCTGCGGCTGCCGGTGCCGGCCGGCCGGTCGGGGCTCCGCAACGTGCTTCATTCATGCCCGATGGCCCCAAAGCCGCGGGCAGGCGGGCGGGCGGGCGGGGGTAATCCAATAGCCCCAGGAAGCGGACCGCCTTTGTCTAATGGATTTCTATGCGACTGACGGAGAAGCCAGCGAGGAGGCGAGCCCGGGCTGAGGGGGTATTTCGTTGCATAAGCCTCTCAGTCTGATCGCCTGTAATCTGGCACGTACCCTGCTGGGAGGAGGGCTGGGGAGGGGGCGTGGGGAGTGTTTCCAGGCACGCTCTCAGCGCTTCGCAGGGACTGGCTCTGAAGGTGAGACCTGGACAGGCTGATGCAACCCAAGCCCCCATTAGCGAAGAAAGAAAAAAAAAAAAAAACACTTGGCATCCTCAGTCTTGCAGAGAGCACATGCTCAAATGAAAAGGAAAAAAATTCCTTGAACCCTCAGGAATGATGGGTCATCGAGGATAATTCAAAGAGAAGCACATTCCCTCTCCCCAGACCTTGCGTTCATCACATGACGAAAAAAAACCTTTTTTTTCTTTTTTCCCCCCAAACTGCAGCTGTTTGAGTGAAAGGACTCTCTAGTCCCAGCTTCCGAAGCAGTTCTTTGCCTATTGCCTTTGTCTCTAAAGGGTTAAGGGTCATTAGGAGTCAGCATGGATCTCTCTGGCCCCGGTTTTATCTCCACACCCTTGTTCCCCCTCTGGTACCCAAGCACCCTCTCTCTGTTCTCCGGCCTCTGGGGAACCATCCATCCCTTCCCTCCCCCGCCCCCCATCCTCCCTTCCCTAAGTCAGAGCACTAGCGTAGATGAGGAGCTGGTGGGGAACTTAAGAGCATCTAGCCCGAGCCTCTCTCATTTCACAGAGAAGGAAACTGAGACTCCATAATGGGAAGTGACTAGCTCAAGGTCACAAAGGGAGCAAGCATCAAAGCCAGGGTCCAAATTAGGCTTCTCTGACTCCCGATCCAGAGAGCTTTCCACCTCAGCCTGAAACATCAGCATGGATGTATAATCCCAGAATCAGATTTCAAACTACAGTCGATCAATCCTGAGAGCTCACCTATTGCAACCCGCTTCGATTTCAGAGCAGAAAACAGATGCCTAGAGAAGGAAAGGGATCCCAGGCTTGGAGATTGAACTCAGTTCATCTAGTCTGACCCCTTCCTTTAAGAGAGGTGAAATGGCTTAACCAAGATAACAGGATTTGATAGGCAGGATTTGAACCCAGGTCCCACAGCTAGTAAGCGGCAGACTGGGATTTGAACCGAGGATGCACTGGTATCCCAGTGGTGACAGCAGGTGTCAGATCGGTAGCTTTGCCCCAGAAATTGTCCTGCTTCCTTCTTCCCCACCTCCACCCTCCCCCAGCCCACTGGAGAGTAGTAGGTCCCTGGGCAAAGGTCCCATTTCCTTTTGTACTTTGGTTGCTATAGAAATTCAGCGATTCCCTCCCAGCTCCAGCCAGCCTAAGACAATAGCAGTCCTAATGCATATTAAAACTGCTGCGAGCAAAGTTATCATTTGAACCCGTGGAAATCTATAATTAGGGAAATGACTTGTAGCATCCCAGAGGCTGGGGAGGGGGAGGGGCGGGGAAGCCCAACCGAACCCTGGAAGCTTTTGATCTCCGGGGAGAATCCTGTGGAATGGAGGCTGCAGAGCTTCTAACTGAGCTGCCTGCCAGAACGCCCCCCCCCAACCTTCTGGAGGGGAGTAATTACTTTTATGGGAGATCTTATTCAGAATGCAAAAACCCTCGTGCAAGTTTTCAGCTTGCGGTTTTCTCCCAGTCTTGCACAACGGGGTCCTTGGACTCATTACTCCACACCTGTGTTTCTCCTAAATAAGGCTTTTAATGTCTTCAGAGAGAGAGAGAATGTGAATGAATGAATCTGTGTTTTACTCGGAGCAGACTCTATCATGGGGGGACTAGGGAAAAATACTAGCTGGCTCTAGTCCCTTTTTGCCGATCCAAAGGTGAATGTGACTTGGGCAGCCCAGGGGCCGGATGGCTTCACAGGTGGATGTGGGGAATCGTTGGCTGCACTCCTGTGACTATGTGGGAGACAGTGTGAGGCAGTGGCTGGAAGGAACATGGAATGGGAGCTAAAGGCAGAAGGCATCTGGGCAAGCCCCTCATTTTAGAGATGAGAAAATTGAGTCCAGAGACTGGGTAGTGATCGGCCCAAGGTCATGGAAGTAGTATGTGGAAAAATCAGAATTGGAACCCGGATCTTCAAACTCCAAAACCGGTTTTCTTCATTTCCCGTGCTCCCTCCCAAGGTTTGGACTTTGAGTCCAGAAGACCTTGGTTCAGTTCCTGCCTTTTCTCACACTTACTTGCTGTGTGACCCTGAGCGGGCCATCGAACTTCTCAGCACCCCTGGGTAATTCTCTAAGATGCTAAGTCCCAGAGGAGTTTCTGATTGGCATTGGTGAAGGATCTTTTCAAACTGGGAGTTTCCCATCAATGAAAAAAACAGATTTGGACTTTCTCTAAAGTTGTTGAATGAGCTCCCTAGAGCAAAACTGGCTTTCCTTCCTCACCCCCCATTACCTAAGTGCAGTCATCCCTACTGTCTGAACTTATACAAGTCCTTAGAATGTGTCCTAAGCCATAAAGGTAATGCCTGGAAAGCCTGAGAAAAGGGAGGCATTGTGGGACAGTGGAGGACCTGGGTTCAAAGTGTACCCCTGACTGTGTGACCCTGGGCAAGTCACCTCATGTTCTTGGGGGTCACTTTCCTCTGACTTGGTTTAATGGCCTCTGAAATCCCTTTCAGCTCTGACTCTTTGAGCCTAAGACACCAGCAACGGTTAGATAATAACTGCTCACATTTCTGTAACAATTGGGCAAAGCCCTTTCTTCCCAGCAGCTCTGTGAGCTAGGTGTTATGGATAGTGTCATTACCCTGATTACAGATGGAGAAACTGAGACTTGGAGAGGTGATATAAATTACTTGGCCAAAGTGGTACAGCTAGTGAGGCTTCTGATTCTTAATCACAGGCTTTTTTTTGGGGGGGGGGATACATTCTCCCCTGTCTTTCCCTTTCCTCTGTAGAATTAAACTTAGGCTTTAGTTGGAAAGGATTTCCATTTGGAATCAGAGGACCTGAATTCAGATCTTACATCTGGATCCCATTTAGTGTGACTTTGGACAAGGTAACCTCTGTGTTTCTCACTGGATGGTAGATTTAGTGCAGGAAAGAACCTTTTAGAAAGGTGAAGAAATGCGTTGTATATGGCCTCACAGCTAGTAATGTCTGACATAGAATTTGAATCCTGGTCTTCCTGACTCCCAAACCCACTGAACCTCAAAGGTCAGTATCTTAGGTCTTAGGATCCTATTTTCTGTGACATTCAGATGAGGAGGAAAAGCTCCTGGTTGGATGGACTCTTGCCTCTCAGTCTTTTGGATTCCATCTCCCCTCCTCCCCTGGTCATTGCAGCAGCTGTCCCAGTATGACAGAACTGGAGTCATCCATTGGTTTCATGTCTAGAGGCCACTAGTGGATAAAGCCCTGAACCTGGAGTCAGGAAGACCTGAGTTCAAACCTGACCTCAAACATTTATTAGCTGAGTGACCCTGAATAGGTCACTTAACTTGTCTGACTCAGTTTCTTCATCTGTAAAATAGGAATAATTACAGTGCCTACCTGCCTAGCACATAGTAGGTGCTTCAAAATGATTATTCCCTTCCCTTTTTTTTTTTGGTGGGGCAATGAGGGTTAAGTGACTTGCCCAGGGTCACACAGCTAGTAAGTGTCAAGTGTCTGAGGCCAAATTTGAATTCAGGTCCTCCTGAATCCAAGGCTGGTGTTTACCACAGACTTCTTGTCTGGGTTCTCCCTCCCTAAGATACCAGACTCTACCTGGGTGCCACAGACTGGATGCCACTCCCACCCCTACTGAGGAACATGGTCTCTTCTCTTTCAGCCGAGGTGGTCCGATGCCTCAACAGCGCTCTGCAAGTGGGCTGTGGAGCATTTGCATGCCTGGAAAACTCCACCTGTGACACTGATGGGATGTATGACATCTGCAAATCCTTCCTGTACAGTGCTGCGAAATTTGATACTCAGGTAAGGACTTTGGGGAGGAAGGATTCCCTCGATTCAGTACTAACCACTGTTCCTTAATGGAGGCAGATGGTTGGATGGAAGACAGCACAGAGGCTGTCTTCTCCTATGTCTTCCTCTACCCCTTCCCTACCCACAGTTACTTTGTTTAGCAATCACCTTTTTGTCCAAAGATTCCGATCTTCACTCCGATGCTGGATCTCAGGTCTTTGACGTGGGCTGACTATGGAGTAGTGGAAAGAGCTGTATTGGGGCTTAAAGCACCTTAGTTCAAAGTCTGCTTCTGCCACTCTTTCTGAGCCTCAGTTTCCTCTTCTGTTAAACTGGTTAGGGGGGGAGCTATGACCTCTTAGGTCTTCTTCAACTCTAACTGAGGATCCTGTGATCCTGGGGAGGGGATTGAGATGGGGGGGAGCAGAAAAATAACTTCCTTCTTGTTATAAGCCCATGAATTATTCCTTTTCTCCTGGGGATAAGAACTAGGAACTGAGTGATTTTCCTTCTGGAAACAGCCAAGTGGTGAATCTCTTTCCTCGAAGGGTTAAAGTAGCTTCTGAGGTGCCTCTAAATCTATGGGGGATTTTCACATTTCTCCCTAATATCACTTCCTTTCCTTCCTCATGACAACTCCAGGGGATGGGGTGGGGCTGGGATGCTCCAGTAGACTTACATTAACCACCTCCCAGCCCTCCTGTGGGCTCAGACGGTTCACTGACAGCCCCAGCTTGGCATGGTGCCCTGTTTACACCCAGCGCCGTGTCCGTTGGCCCTGGAGGGTGCTGTTTTACTAGAGTGAGGACTCCAATACATGCCAGGATACTGAGACAGCAAGGGCAAGGGAAAAAGCCTTGGAAGCCCCACTCTAGTAAGATGGAGAGCTAGATAAAGTAGGTAGGAAGCAGTCACTACATGGGAGGCATTGTACCAAGGGTTGGGTATACAAATACAAACAGGCAGGGTCAGCTCCTGCCCTCCAAGAGCTACATTCTGCTGGGGGAAGACAACATGGAGAGAAGATCTGGGAAAGGAGTAGGATTCCAGGGTGGAGGTGGGGCAGCATTGTGGGGGGAAGGGAGACTGTGGACACAGTTAAGGATAATGGCCAGTGTGAGCAAGGAGGGCTACTTCTGGGTAAGATTAGGCTAAAGCTCCCTTATCAGAACCAGGGAGCCCATTTCCTAACTGTAGAAGCTCCCTCCACTAGTACCCCTAATGTGGTTCTCATCCCTTAAGGCTTTCTTAGCACTTTACTGACATAATCTCATTTGAGGCAGGGAGGTAGGTATGGTTTCCACCCTCATTTTGTAGCTGAGGAACCCAAGGCTTACAAAGGTCAAGTGACTTGGCCAAGGTCACACAGCTAGCAAGTGTCAGAGACAGGATTCTAACCTGAGTATTCCTAAATTCAGCATCTTCTCCACACATGGCTACCTTTCTCTTTACTAATGAGGCAGTAGGTAGCACTATGAATAAAAAGCTGGACCTGGAGGGAGAATACAATTCAAATCCTGCCCCAGACTTTTATTAGCCATGTGACCCTGGGCAAGTTACCTGAATGTTCTATGCCTTACTTTACTCATCTCTAAAATGAGGATAATAACAACACCTCCCTCCCAAGGCGGTTGTGAGAATCAAATGAGATATCTTAAAGTGCTTTGTAAACCTTAAAGCATTATGTAAATGATTTTGTTGTTTGTCAGTCGTGCCCAAGTCTTTGTGACCCCCATTTGGGGTTTTCCTGGCAAAGATACAGGAGGGGTTTGCCATTTCATTTTCCAGCTTATTTGACAGAGGAGGAAACTGAAGCAAACAGGGTTAAGTGATTTGCTCAGGGTCACACAGCTAGTAAATATGTGAGGCTAGATTTGAACTCAGGGCTTCCTGACTCCTAGCCTATCTCTCTCTCCCCTGTGGCACCTGGCTGACCCATGTAAAGGATAGCTGTTAATAATCACTGCGCCACCTCCTTCACAGAGATGCTGTGAGTACTTTGTTAAGTCTACAGAGACAGAAAAGGGTCAGCTACTTTTATTTCTCCAGTGGCCAGGACCTAGGGATTAAATGAAGATGAGCCCCTGGGCATGAGGCTGATTGAATGGCTCTGGAGGAGTCATATTCTAATTCTTGCTCTGCTGCTACCTCCCTTTGTGCCCATGAGCCAGTTATTCCACCTGACACCCAGTTTCCTCATCAGTAAAACCCAGAGGTTGGACAAGATGAGTGACGTTCTGGCCACCAGCCTGGGTCACATCATTCCTCCTCTCAATAGTTGCCATTACTACCCAGTTGCTCTCTCTGCTATCAGCCTCTCCCCATCTCGAATCCATCCTTGACACAACTACCAAAGCAAAGGTCTTTCCCCTTCCCTTCTTCTCAAGAAGGTTCAAGGTCTCCCTATTGCCTAAGCCCTTTCCTATCAGACTCCAGGCAGATTTCATGTCACTCCCCTCCTCATGGTCTTCCAAGTCCAGCCAGACTGCTTTTTCTTCACACAGCACAAGCCATTTCCCATCTCCATGACTTTGCCCAACTGATCCTGCATGCCTGGAATAAACACCCTCCTCACTTTTCCCTTTTGGGATCCCCTACTTCTTTCATGGCTCAGATCAAACTTCCTGCTTGAGGGTCTTTCTTGATTTCCACCATACCGCCCCCCACCATTATGAGCATGCCGTCAGATTTCTTTGAGCATACTTTCTAATTACTTGCTGTTATCTATGTTGTATCTCTCCAGTAGTCATCATTTATTTTTTCTTTTCTTCCTCTTGCTCTGTCCCCTACACATCACACAGTGCCTTGCAAACAGTGGGTGTTTAATAAATGCTTGTAGAGTGGAATGGTCCCAGTGTATGCTAAATGCCTCCTTTCTCTCATGGACCTTTCAGGGAAAGGCCTTCGTCAAAGAAAGTCTGAAGTGCATCGCCAATGGTGTCACCTCCAAGGTCTTCTTGGCCATTCGGAGATGTTCCACATTCCAGAGGATGATCTCCGAGGTACAAGAGGAGTGTTATCACAAGCTGGACATGTGTGGCATGGCCAAGAGGAATCCTGAAGCCATCACCGAAGTGGTCCAGCTGCCCAGTCAATATTCCAACAGGTGCCCCACTGATCCCTGAGCTGAAGGGGTGGGGAGGGTTGAGAGAGATGCCATTAGCTTTGCCCCATGCTGCGGGGGGGGGGGGGGAAGAGTCTGACCGCTCCTGAGGCTTTTACTCTGGGTAGGAGAAATCAGTCAAAACTCACCAAACCCCCTAGCTTTAAAGTTAGGATCTTTTCAAAGTGCATGTAGGATCATAGATCTCTAGCTGGGAGTGACCTGAGAATTCATCCAGTCCAACCCTCTCCTTTTTCATAGAAGAAAAATGAGCTCTAGATGAGTAAAGTGACTGGCTAGGTGGGGCAACGGACAGTGCTCAAATCCACCATTACTCACTGACTATCTGTGTGACCCTGGGCAAGTCACTTAACCACTTTCTGCCTCAGTTTCCTTACCTGCAAAATGGCTGTAATAATAGCCCCTACCCAATAGGGTTGTTGTGAGGATCGAATGAGATCATATTTGTAAAGTGCTAAGCACAGTGCCAGGCACATAGTAAGTGCTCTATGTCAGCCTTTGTTGTTGCTGAATATATTAGCTCCTGATTCCAAACCCAGCGCACTCTTCACTCTGCCAACCCGCTACCATCCTTTAACAAAGGAAGATGTTTAGGCCAAATTAACAAGCACTGAAATGTAACCATTCCTGCCCTCAATGACCTTACATTCTAATGCTAGGGGCCAGACACGACGGTAGGCTCTGAAGATACAAAGTCAATGATGACACAATCCCTGCCCTCTGTGAGCTTACAGTCTCCTGAACATTTAGAAGTATTTATTCCGTGAAAAGGAGAAGAAGCTGATCAGAAAGATGAGGGGACCTGAGGCAGGGTTGTAAAAAGAAGAAGACCTAGTTTCTAGACCCAACTGGCCTTGACTAGCTAGATCTCCATAGGCAAGTCCCTCTTCCCTCTCTGGGTCTCACTCTGCTCACGTGTCTATGGCCAGTGAATTCCAGCTGAAAATGTATGACTCCAGTCCCAAATTCAGAATCTACTCGCTGGGTGACCCCAGGCAAGTTGCTTAACCTCTCTGAGCAAATTGGAACTAGATGACCTGGGGGAAGGGGGTCCTTTCTAACCCTAGATCTGTGATACTTTGACTATCTCTACTTTAAAGGGGAAGAGAGTAGGGGACGGCTAGGAGGCACAGTGTATAAAGCACCGGCCCTGGATTCAGGAGTTCCTGAGTTCAAATCCAGCCTCAGACACTTGACACTTACTAGCTGTGTGACCCTGGTCAAGTCACTTAACCCCCATTGACCCGCAAAATAAAAAAAATTAAAAAAACAAAGAAGTATATTTGGGGCAGCTAGGTGGCGCAGTGGATAGAGCTAGAGCACTGGCCCTGGATTCAGGAGGACCTGAGTTCAAATCCGGCCTCAGACACTTTACACACTTACTAGCTGTGTGACCCCGGGCAAGTCACTTAACCCCATTTGCCTCACCAAAAAAAAAGGGGGAAGAGAATGGCCCTTAGAGGGGTAAACTTGGAGAGGTGATTTACCCATAATGGGAAATTGAATCAAGAGCCTCCTGTCTCCAAACTCAGCATTTAATCTGCTATGCTAATGATAACGGGCATTTAATTTATATCCTACTTTCATTTGTGCCAAGTACTTTATGTCTATTATCTCACCAGGACCTCACAACAACCCTAGGTTGTGATAGGTGCTATATAATAATAGCCCAGGCCTGGCCCCATTGTACTGATGAAGAAACTGAGGTTCAGAGAGGTTCCGTGACATTTCCAAAGTTAGAAAGCTAGCAATTATGAGGAGGAGGAGTTGAACCCAGGTCTTCCCCCCTATAAAGGCAACATGCTACCTGCTTCATAATACTGTGTAAAGGGGGGGGGGGGTGTCCAGAAAGGGCAGTAATGAGAATTCTACTCTGAATCTCACCCAGGACCCCTCCCTATACAGACACATACACTCAGGCTCACCCTCACCTTCTTGCTAATTGCCGTCTTCCCTCGCCTTCTTTTGTCCGATCATAAATCTAGAGCCACAGAGGACATCTAGGGCACCCTTTTTTCATTTTACAGGTGAGAAAACTGAGTTAGGGGTGCTTAGGTCACTTAGCCAAGGTTACTGAGCTAGGGAAAGCCGGAGCTGGATCTGAACCCAGCTTCTCTGGGCAGCTGGCGTTTGAAGCCCCTCGTGCTCAAAGCGACCTTTCGCCAGTGCTTTTGTTGGAGCCGGCTAATTTTATGACTATTTAGAAGGGCAGAGTTTTCCGGTTCCTTGCCGGGCTGCCCTTCACCAGCTGAGATCCTAGCTTCCCTGAAACACCCTGCTTTCCCAGCCCGATCTCAGCACAGACACACAAAGAGCCTGTGCCAGTTGGCAAGGAGGTATAAGAGGAAGTAGTTAACGGTCCATTCCACTTTCCTGTGACTTATCTGAACTAAGGTGGGGGAGGAGAGGCCAAGACCCCCTCTGGCCAACCCTGCCCTGGAAGAAGGTCCTGAGAAGGGAGGCAGGTCCCCAAGGAGCTGAGGGCAGGGGAGGGCAGGTGCCCACCCCATCGGCGGAGCGTGGCCACCCAGACAGACACTGGGGGGAGGCGGGCAGGCAAGGCTGAGAGTCAGTGAGCTCTACGCCCCAGGCCAGAGCCAGTGCGTGTCACTATGATGCTCCCCACCTATCTGGGGCATGGACAGGGAACAGGAAACAGGAGAATAATATTGATCGCGGGAAACAAAGGGCTATTTATAAATTTTCACACACTGAGTTCCTAAGCCACATGGACTCCAGGGCCGAGAAGAGCCCAGGCCTGGACTCAGAGCGAAACTTGTGTTCTCGTGAGAAAGTTGGGACGGGCTCTTTACCAAGCCTGGAGAAACTGACCCCTTCGGGGTGGACTTGTCAGAGGAGGGAAAGGGAACCAGAGCCAGGCCCTTCCTCCACAGGGGCTCCTCCGTACTCCCAAGGCACTTAGCAGTGTGCCATAGACAGTATAGGACTGGAATCAGGAAGCCCTGAGTTTGAATGCTGCCTCCTACACCAGTTGTGGATACCTGGACAAGTCGTTCTGCCCTGCCTCAGTTTCCTCACCTGTAAAATGGAGACAATAGCAGCGCCTACCTCCCAGGGTTGTTGTGAGTCTCAAATGAGATCATAGTGTCTGCCACATTAGTGATAATAATTATTGTTGTTGTTGTTAGGTAACTGTGTAGGGTGTCTGAGAAAGACCCTGCCACAGACTTGCACCATGACCTTAGACAAAAAACCTCCCTCTCTCAGCTTCAGTTACCTTAGCAGCAAAATGCAGGAGCTAGACCAGGGCTCCTCCCAAGGCTGACATTATGACATTCTTAACATACCCAAAAGCCTCTTCTCCCCGGGGACCCAGGGTTGGTAACAAGGCTACCTCTTTTTTCACTAGCCAAGAGATCCCAAGAGGCAAAACCCAAGGCGCTGGTAGAGAGAGGAAGGGATGGAAGACAGACGTGGGATCTGCCCATTGCTTCCTCTGGCAGAGGGAGGGCTCTGCCAAGCCCCAGTCCCTCTCCATGCCAACGCCTCCCCTCAATATCATCTCCATGGTATCCTAACATAGCTTCTGCATACACAGTTGTGTGATCTCCCCCATTAGACTGGGGTTTCCGTGAGGGCAGGGGCCACTTTGCCTTTCTTTGTATCCTTAGTGCTTAGCACAGTTCTTTGTACTTAGTAGGTACTTACCAAAAGCTTTCTGACTTAACGGGACTCCTGCCATGGGGTCAGCACTGGTGACCCCATTTGCCTTTCTCTGGTCTTGAGAACTCTCTCAGCTTGCCCTCTCTGGGCCAGAAGCAAGCCCTGTCCTGTGCTAAGTATAAGCAGGACAGGGTCATCTATCCAGAAACATCAGGCATCTAGAAGTCTTCTAGTGCAGCCGCCTCATCTTAAAGGTGAAGAAAATGAGTCCAGGGAGGCTGTGACTTGCCTGAGGTGACACTGGGAGTGAACGTCAGAGTCTGGATTTGAATGTGGATCCTCATGGTCCATAATGGCTGGTGGGGTTAGACAAAAGAAATGTTTTGGCGAAGGGCATCACTGGGTAGATGTCCCAATGGAGAAATTGTACTGTGTAGCAGACAGCAGGCTGGACTTGGAGTTTGTCTCCTGTGTACCACTTTAGGTGTGTGACCCTGGGCAAATCCCTCAGTTTCATGAAGTTGACTGGAGTATTCAGGGCCCAGGCCAAAATTTGGAAACCCAGATTGGCTTCCCTGCAGAATCAAGACAGAAGGGTGAGATAGATACTTTAGAGGAGAAGCCTACCTCTGAGGCAGCAGGCTCCATCTTTCCTGACTCAGTTTCCCTCAAGTTTGAGAATACATGTCAGGGGCCAAGGATCTTGACAATAGCCAACATTTCAGAAGAGGTTGAGCAGGTATATGGATATCGGCAGTCACCTCTGCAGTATTGCTGGTCAACACCCTCCCTCCCCTCTCTGCAGTCACACCTATGCCCCTCAGCCTGACGAGTACCAAGTCATAGGATTCGAGGCTGGAAGGAACTTAGCAGTCACCTTGTGGTCCAGCCCCCTCAATATACAGATAAGGAAACTGAGGCTCCAAGGGTGTGTATCTTAGAAGGTTAGAACTACAAGTGACTGGAAGCAACCTTGGTGGTCATCTGGTCCAACTCCTTCATTTTTCAGAGAAAGAAACAGAGAGTATGTCAGAGAATATTAGAAAGAATCTTAGAAGCTAGGATGTCAGAACCAGTTCATCTAGGCTACCTCTCTTCATTTTATATTGAAGAAAGCCGAGGCTCCAAAAGGTTATTAGCAGAAGAAATCATAACAGCTGTCAACATCAGTCATCTCATGATCCTCCAAACTACCCTTGGAGACAGGCGCTACTTTTAATTCCCATTTTACAGATGAGGAAACTGAGTCTGAGAGTGGTTAGTGACTTGCCCAAGCTCATACGGATAGCATGAGCTAGGCTGCCGACTCAGGCCTTCCATTGTTTAATCAAGTATTCTTTGCTCTGCACCTATTCTTAGCTCCTCTAATTGCTAATGCCACAGGGAGGCTATGCGAGTTAAGTGTGATCTCCCCTTGAGGTTGGAGAAGGGACACCCAGGGCATTTAGGCTAACCTAGCTCCAATTCCCCTCCCACAGTCTCATCTCAGCTCTGTCCAAGAACAGAAAGATCATCCCCTAAGCTCATTATATATGTCCTGCTCCATTTACCACACAGCCTGGAACAGACCTCTCTGGTGGGGTTAAGTCATCCTGGAAAAATGGCTGACCCCCTGCTCTAGGCAGAGTTAAAAATAAGCAACCTTTTCTTCTTGCTCAGAGTTTAGCTCGGAACATCCCTCCCCACTCCATCCCTACCCCTGTTGCCTTATATAGAAAGGACAGTGACCTTAGGAAGTGTAGAGCCTTGGGCTTGAGTTCTTGCTGTGTGACCTTGGGCAAGTCACTGCCCCATCTGGTCCTCAGTTTCTTCCAGTTTAAAAAAAGAAAAGGAATGGACTAAAGGAGTTCTCCCATCTCTTCCAGCTCTGAAAATACCATGACTCCACACCTCTTAGAAGGTTGAACAACTCCATAGATTGTAGAGCAGAGCAGCATGGGATTGATGTCGTCTGGAAAAAGCTGCCTTCCAAATGAAACAGAAGGATCCAGACTCACACGCCCTCCCCCTCCCGTATCACTTCCTGGGAGATGAGTTGTGACATAGTAGAGAGAGGCTTAGATTTAGAGCCAGGAAGAACCGGGTTCAGATCCTACCTGTGATGCATCTGATCTCTGTGACTTTGGGCACTCACTCTCTGCAGTCACACCTATGCCCCTCATCCCTTGCCTTTTTCCTTCGTAGCCTCGGTCATGAACCTTGCCTTCCTCTCTCCCTCAGGTACTACAACAGGCTTGTTCGCAGCCTACTGGAATGTGATGATGAGACCGTCAGCACCATTAAAGACAGCCTGATGGAGAAGATCGGCCCCAACATGGCTAGCCTCTTCCATCTACTGCAGACGGACCACTGCGCCCAGACGCCTCCTCGGGCTGACTTCAACAGGAGGCGAGTCTCGGAGCCCCAGAAGCTCAAAATCTTCTTCAGGAACCTCCGAGGTGAGGGCTCTGCCGTCTCCCACATCAAACGCACGTCGGCCGAGAGTGCATAACAGAGACAGGGGCGGATGGAGCTCTGTCAAGATAGTTTCATTTTAGGGGAGATAATGTGCCCATGTTGAGTTTACTGTGCCTGGTTTAATTTTTTAAACATTTTTATTTCAAAGTAGTTCCTATTATCTTTCCTCCTTTTCCTCCCACCCCCATCCCTTATAGACAACTGCATGGAACTAGGCTTCTGTATCCAGTGTCCTGTCATTGCAATAGCAATGTCCCCAAGAACTGAACAGATGTGACCCTACTGCATCTTCCCCAGTGGAAACCCCCCTTGTCCATGCTCTTCCCCAAATGGTCCCCCAACCCCATCCATCCATGCTGTTCCCAAACCATCAGGGTTTGGAAGCCTTGGAGCCCTTTAGAATAGTTCCCCTCCATGGAGTTAGCCGCTAGGGATCCACGGGAGGCTTAGCTGCGCATCTCAACCGCGCGAGAGATGTCCAATGGAGTTCATGTTATGAATCTGTGCTGGCCATGGACGAATATGAATGCTGCGCTTTGGGTTTGGGGGTCCCTGGCGGCGTGTGATCTCGATTCCTCTGATGTCTCATTTCCTTTTGTACCTGGGGCCCATGCACCAAAGTGCTTGAGTCTCATCCTCCGGCCTGTCACGTTGTGCATTTTGATAGAGAATCAAACTCCTATCTCCATGTACTGTAACTGCTCAGAGCTTTAAGTCTCTTTAACAATTGTCTTAAAAACTAGCGTATCTTAAGGTCTAACTGTGGAATGTAAAGAACTGAGGACTCACATACTGTAAATAAACGCCAGAGAAGGCTGCTTGCAATAAGCAGCAAATAATAATAACTTTATTGCCTAGAGATTTAGCCTCACGACGTAGCTTCTTTTCTCTTTCTGGGAATAGTCACTTCTCTCATGACTAGAAGTACATAGACATGCTCTTGTGGCCTTTTTAAAATCTTTAAATATAATTAAGGGGGTAGACGTAGCTTCCCTCCGCATCAGAACCCGAGATGGGCCTCTTATTAAATTGGGTCAGGGAAACCAGCAGGCATTTGTGATGATGCCCAGCTGAGGCACTGACCTCTCGGTCACCACCTTGGATCTAAGGCTGCTTGCTGCTCACCTCCATCTGGCTAGGGAGCAGCTCCATAGGATATGTGGGAAAGAGAGTTCCCGGAGCAGCGTGTTCTGTGTCTTAGGAATTGTGACTTCTTGGCAGGCCAGCCCCACCATAGCAAAAAGATGGTGAGGGCTCGAGACAAGCAGCTTACCATTCTCTCTTTTGAAGGGCAAGGGGCTGAGGCAGAGACAAAACATCCCCCCACCCCACTACAGAGCTGGTGGTTCCATCAGTTTGCTCATGAGGCCTCATTATCATGAGTAACTTCTCCATATCCATCCAGAAGTCTCTCAAGGTCACTGCCCTGGAATTTAGCGGTCCCTCCCAGGCAGTGCTGCCCACTGAAAGTCAGGCCTTTGAAACTTGCTTAGATAGAAACTTTTGGTGCTTCATTCTCCCTGAAATCAATGCAGGGGGTGACTCCATCTGACAGATTCCCAGAGAGAGAGAGAAGGGACAAGGGCAGAGTAGGTCTCTAGCTAAAGAGGAAGCAATACAACCAACCTTACCACAAAGCCTTTAAACTAATCACTTGCTGCCAAGGTACCCAAAGCAGCTGTGTGAATGTTGCTGCCCCCCCTCCTCCCCCCAAGCCTGGCCCCCCCATGAGGCCCATCCTCGGGACACTCAGCAGTGAGCTGAGCCTATTGACCTGAAGGGTCACCTCTAGCTCTCCACTCCCAAAGAAATGGGCATCATGTCACCTTGTTGGGCATTGGGTCAACCATAGTCTGGGTCCCCCTTTATCAGGTAGGGTCGATGACTTCTCTATACAAGAAAAGCTAATGGCTTGTGTGTCCATGTCTACACAAGCTATCCCACTGAGCTAGAATCCCAACAGGGCTGTTGGGATTTCAGCGAAATTACTGGGGAATGTCTTACATCAGTCATGGGAATTCTTTCTTTTTGCTGTGGTTCCTTCACACCCCCCTAAAGTATATATACATATATGTATATATGTGTGTATATATGTATATATACATATGTGTGCATATATAATTTATGTATTTATGGAAAGAAGCTATTCTTGTCAATTTTCTTTTTCTTTTTTTTTTTGCTTCTCCCCTCCCTTCCCACTCATTCTCCCCATCTCCTCCCTACCTACTGTTCCAAAGTTTTTGTCTTGCATTCCCTGCCCAGAGTGATTTAGGGGCAGATCTCGACCTGTCTGCATGATTCTTCTCTTGTGATCTGGTTGCACTTTAGAAAATTTTTGTGCCATTATATTTGCATTAATGTATTTATAATTTAAATGATATTTAGGGGGTTGGGGCTGATTACTGGAATAAACAGTGAGCATATCTGGCATATGTCATTATTTATTGTTGAATTACATTTTAAGCTCCATGTGCATATAAAGGTTATTAAACATATCATGGTAATGAGAGATGCAAGTTATTTTCTTTGCTTATTTTTATAATTAAAAGATACCATAGCATAATATGAAGTGGATTCCTTCTGAGACAAAAAAATAAAGTGTTAAGTTTTATTTTTTGCCCTCTTTGGTGTCCTTCATTGTATTTCTTGAAAATTTCATGTGGAGTATTTCACTACCTGGTGGGACAGGTGAGAAGGGTCCTTTACTTTAACCCTTAGCCAGATTTAAAAGAGCATCTATCGAGGGCAGCTAGGTGGCACAGTGGATAAAGCACCAGCCCTGGATTCAGAAGGACCTGAGTTCAAATCCGGCCTTAGACACTTGACACTAGCTGTGTGACCCTGGGCAAGTCACTTAACCCTCATTGCCCCGCAAAAAAAAAAAAAAAAAAAAAAAAAGCATCTATCTCCAACCATGCTCCTGAGGCTCCTTAGCTTCCTATAGAGGCATCCTGCAGTACTGGGGGCTCTTTCCTGGGTGGAGTTAGACTTTGGGGGAAATTAATTAATGATTTCTGGGTCCTTTCTCTTCCACTCTGTCTGGGTGACCTTAGGCAAAGCTCTTCATTCCTCCAAATCTCAGTTTCTCCTTCTGTACAATAAGGGAGTTGACATAGATGACCTTGAAAGTTCCTTCTAGCTTTAAATATGAGCCATGATTCCCTGTCCAGATTACATTCCCATCTACACACTTTTCCAGTTCATAAATTCCTGAGTGTTATTAAGGACTAATTCAAGGATTGCCACCTATAGGCAGAAAATATATTACATCCATTTGATCCTGACAGCTAAAATGAGAACTTTCCACTGCTTTTTTTTCCACCAAATTAACCCAACTCACCAACATAGTAATGATTTAGGGGGAATCACATCAGACCCCTTCCTCATGAGCGTGGGCATTTGACTGCAAGTAAGTCAGTCCTTTTCTGTAAATTTAAAGCTTTGTTTTATATAATCTCTAATGTTGCTACTAGTTTTAACCTGCAACCCCAAGGATGCATTAATTCTGTGAATAAAGGACAGGAGTCTTATGTTATTATCACAGAATCTCATATTCTCCTTAGTGACCAGCTAGTCCAACCCCTACCTAAAATGAAGGTCTTAGAGTTACAAAGTTGTTGCTGTTGTTGATAATGACTTATTTCAGTCATATCCAACCCCAATTTGGGGTTTTCTAGACAAAGATTCTAGAGTGATTTGCCCTTCTCCAGCTCATTTTGCAACTGAGGCAAACAGGGTGAAGTTCCTTGCCCAGGGTCCCACAGCTAGGAAGTGTCTGAAGCTGGATTTGAACTCACGAAGATGAATGTTCCTGACTCCTGCCCCAAAACTCTATCCACTACACCACCCCATTTTACAGATGAGAAAATGGAGTTAGTGGGAAAGTGACTTGTTCACTACACAGTGAGTGTCTGAGATAGGATTCAAACTTGGGTCATCCTGATTCTAGGACCAGCCTTCTCCACTGAACTATCGAGCTGCCTCAGACACAGCTATGTGACCCTGAGCAAGTCAGTGCAACTCTATCTGCCTACATTTCTTCATCTGTAAGATGGGTATAATAATAGCATTTACATAATATAAGTCAGTCAATAAACATTAATTAAGCATCTACTATGTGTGGTAGGCACTGTGCTAAGCACTGGGGATATAATACAAATAAAACCAAAGACAGTCCCTACCCTCAAGGAGCTTACAGTCTAAAAGAAAACTGAAAATCTAGAGATAAGGTAAAAAGGAGGGGAAGTTACCTACCCCAGGGCATGATGGAGAAGTCTAAATGCAATATTATTGTTATTATTATTATTATTTTATTTTATTTTTATCATTATTGTTAGGCAGCTAGGTGGCACAGTGGATAGAGTCCTGGGCCTGGAGTCAGGAAAACCTGAGTCCAAATTCAGTGTCAGATACTAGCTGTGTGATCCTGGGCAAGTCACTTCACCCTGTTTGCCTCAATTTCCTCATCTATAAAATGAGCAGGAGAAGAAAATGGCCAACCACTCCAGTATCTTTGCCAGGAAAACCCCAAATGGAGTCATAAAAAGTTGGACGTGACTGAAAAATGACTGAATAACAACAAACATCCTCCTCCTCCTCCTCTACAATATCCCCAATAATTGGTCATCCAGCCATTGGTAGAGTTGCAGTGACAGTAAGCCCACTACCTGTCTAGATAGTCCACACCACTTTCAGAGGCCCTTAACCAATGACGAGTTTTTCCTTATATCTAGCTGAGATCTACTTCTGTGACTTCTCCCAATGTTCCCCATGCCCTCCAGGAGCCAGCAGAACAAGGTTAATCCCTCTTTTGTGTAGCATCTTTTCTGTGCTTATGTCTCCCCTAAGTCTTGCTTAAATCAAATACCCCCGGCACCTTCAATCTTCTTCCAGCACAGGCTCCAATTTCTTCAGCCTCCAGTTTAGCCAATGGCCTCCCTAAATTGTGCTGCCCAGAAAGGAATCCAGCGCATTTGAGAGGAGTCTCTGACCAGGGCAGAAGACCATGGGACCAGTGACTCCCTCTTCCTGAAAGTGATGATTCTTTTAATGCAGGACAAGATCCCACTGGTTTTTGGGGGCTGGCAAAGAAATTGTGCTGTTGACCCATATTTAAGTATGCAATTCACTTAAATTCACAGATCTTCTTCAAAGGAGCTGTTGTCTGGCCAAGCCTTTACTGTCCCCAGACTGGGCTAGGAGGTGCAGAGGACTCTGTAGAAATTCCCATCCTAGCAGGAGTCTATGATAGATCCATGGATGGATGCAGGCTGGGAGAGACCTCAGAGGTCATCTGGTCTCATCCTTTTATTTTACAGATGAGGAAACTGGAATCTAGGGAGCTTGTGTGATAAATGACATAGATTTTAGCCAAATATTTGAAAAAGTCTCATGCTATTCCTGTGGACAAAATGGATAAATGCAGGCTAGATAGGAAGATTCTGGGAATCGATTGAATTGACAAACCCCGTGGGTAGTGAGGAACATTAACAGTGATTAATGGTTCAATTTTAACTTGGAAATGGGTCTCTGGTAGAATGCCCCAGGGATCTGTGCTTTGTTCCATGCTGCATAACATACTTATTAATGACTTGGATGGGCATTAGATGGCATGCTGATCAAATTAGCAAATATCACAAATATAGTTGGAAAGCTACCAGATGATAGAGTCTACACCTAAAAAGATCTCAACATTGGGCTGGATTAAATGAGATAAAGTGTAATGGGGACAAATGTAAAGTCTTACACATTGGTTCAAAAAATCAATTTCATAAAAAAAATCAAAATTTCAAATCAAAAAGTCAAATTTCAAGCCTTGTTCAGGGTCAGCAGTGGGCTATAGCAGCCCAAGCAGGTGATTGAGCCACCTTAAAAGATGAATGGAGTTGAGGATGAGGTAGACTTTTGTTTTCTGCCTTGGTAAAACCCCATATTGATTATTGAGTTTCGTTCTGAACATCACATTTTAGGAAAGATACTGACAAGCTTAATCCATAATCCCATGAATTTTCCCTGTACAGTCCATCAACGGTGTTTCTTGGAGGCAGCTAGGTGGCACAATGGACAAAGCATGAGACTCAAAGTCAAGAAGACCTGAGTTCAAATCCAACCTCAGACACTAGCTGTGACTCCAATGCAAATCCCTTAATTACTATGTGTGTCAGTGAAATGGGGGTGATGATAAAAGCAGCCACTTCTCTTCAAATAAGAGAATATTACAAAGCAAAGCTTAAAACACTATATAACTTTTAGATGTTATTATTACTATTCCTGAAAAGTTGTATATTTATATCATAATATACTAGAATGAATATACAACTGAAAGAATACGTGATTATTCCAAGAAACATGCTACATTTAGCTATCATCTTTGCTGCTTAGAAAGACAGAATGAATGAACCCACTAACACAAGAACTGGGAGACAACATAGTTGTATCAAGGACTGGCCCCCTCAGGTCCACCTCCACCTAACTGATTCCTTCAGCTTGTTTGAACACCTGGCAAAAATATCATTAAAGCCAATGTCTTATCACTACCCACACAATTTCTTCTCCTACCTTCCTAGGAGCCAGTGCAGGTACTAGAAAGCCAATTATTTAGGAAAGGGTTTATCCTCTGTGGCCAAGGAGCCAAGTCAACATTGCTGACACCTTGGTGGTAGGACTATTCTCTGCTAGTCTAACCAGTTGAAATAGCCAGTCATAGCACCTGGACTTTCCTGGCCTTTAGTCCTAAAGAGGCTGCCTCTAAATCGCTCCTGTCCATGTGAGGTTCTTCTCCCAGCTCTGAGGTTTCCTTTAAAATCTAAAAAATGTGGGTGATAATAACTTCCACCTCTTAGGGTTGTTGTGAGGATCAAATAACAGTGTTTGTAAAGTGCTCTTCAAACCTCAAAGCACAACATAAATGCTAGTTGTCATCATCAGTTCAGCCCATACTTGAATCCAATCTTGCCTCAAGAAAGTGGTCCCCCAGCCTTTCGTTGGAGACCTCTAGAGTGAAGGAACTTCTGACCTTCTAGTAAAGGGGAATCTCCTGGAAGCCAGGGGATGTTTTGCTTTTGTCTCTGTGCCCCAGCACTTCTCACTGTGCCTGGCTCTTAGGAGTCCCTTAAAAAATACTGGCTTGATTAATCAGATTCAGGGGTCTCCTATTCCTTCTGGTGACAATTTCAATTCATAGAGTCAAAACTGTAGAGTTGAATGGAAACTTGCAGGGTGTCAAGTCCAACCCCCACATTTTTATAGATGAGGAAATGGAAGCCCAGTGAAGCTCAGTGACTTGGCCAGGGTTGCACAGCTAGTAAGTGTTCAGGTAGGATTTGAACCCAGGTCTTTCCCATTAGGTGGTGCAGTGGATAAAATACCAAGTCCGGAGTCAAGAAGACCTAAGTTCAAATCTGGCCTCAGACACTTAACTATGTGAGGCGTGAGCTCTCTTGAAAGCAACAGTCAACGTTCACCTCCAGGTGTCCTGCCTCCTGATCTCCCAGTTGTGGCTGCTCTGCCCCACTGCCTTCCTCTCTTTCAGCCTTCCCACATCCAGGAGGGAAATGCCAATCTGACAAATGGAATTAGCTCCAGGGCCCCTCTCAGGAAGGCTTCTGCCAGCTGCCGTACCCAGAAGTGCTAATCACTTCCAGCTTTGCCGTTACACACCTGGAAGGCAAGAGGCAAGCTCAGGAGACACAATCCACTTGGGTCTGTGAGTCAGTTTGTCCTGCATTCCTCATTAACCCATTGCGGTCTCTCTTCTCAGGCTGGATGATCACTCCCATTCATTCAGCGAAGCCAGAGCTGATGACTTCTTCTTCACTCTCCATCCGAGCCTGGAACATCCCCGCCCCAACTTATTCCTGGGCCCGACACTGCTCCCTTGTTCCCTGCCCAGAAAAGATTGGAAATAGCTTCCCCAGCTCGCTAAGTCTTATCAGAACCACAACAATCCCTGGATGCTCCCACTGGGGAGTCAATGATCTCGCCTGTAAAATAAACTCAAGGAGCCACTTAGCAAAGTACCTGCAGGAACTTGGAATGCAGCCGGAGCCTCCTCGGGATGCCAAAGCCTCGTCTCCCTTTCACTCCCTTTTGCACCATTTTCCTGTCGTGGAAGTTTAATGTGCCCAGTTCTTGGCAAGCAGTGACTTGGGCCGCCTTGATAAAGGAGCCACGATAGCATCTCCCTTGACTTCACATGTCAAAAGGCAAAGAGGAGAAGGAAAGGCCCTCTTAAATGATTACATCCTCATCATCCTGCCAGGGGAGGGGAATTATCTGGATTTTAATTGTTTTCAGGTTCCTTTCATCTTCTCTTTTAAAAAATGTCCAGGAGAAAGCAGAGACCCACTGGGGCTTATCTAATCGGCATCTCTCCAATACAGGAATAGCCTGAGAGAGTGAGGAGCAAGGGAGAGAGGAAAGGAGGAGGAAGAGGGGAAGAGTCATTTACTTTAAGCTTGCTAAACCCAAGCCCATCTAATGAATCCAGACTCCCAGTAATTCCACATTTGGGATGATTTCAACAAGACTTCTCAGCTCACCTCTAGAATGCAGGGATGGTTTCTTCCATGCTCTTTGTATCCTAGCATAGCACCTGGCATACAGTAGGTGCTTGATAAATACTTGGTGATGAATTGATTAATACTCATGCCACCTCCCCCCATTCTTCTTTCAGGTCCATTCTGCACACTTGAAGAATCTTCTATTGCTCATTCTCTCTGGGTCATTCCTATCCTCAACTTTGTGTAGCCAATAGACCTCCTTCTCTCTCTCTCTGTGAACCCACACGGACTCAAGTCTTGTCTATGGAGATTTAAAGAGAAATTACTTTTCTTGGATTCAGAGATAAAGTATTCAGCTTGTCTCATTTGTGCCAACCAAGTCTGGATATAAGAAACTTTCTGAAGTTAAGTTACAGCCAAGGTTTTTTTGTTGCTCCCCACAATAAGATTCATTCAAAGAAATTCATTGAAGCAGTAAAGATCTAATTAAGATAGAAATTAGATGGTGTCAACCATATTCCTGAATGTGTGCAGCACACACACACACACACACACACACACACCAATTTCAAGAATTACTCCAAATACGAACTCTACTCTTCTTGGAGTCAAAGAATCTTCACTCAAATCCTGGCTTTGCTAATCCCTATTAAGCCAAGTCAAGTCAAGAAGTATTTATTACTTATTAAGCTCCCACTACATACCAGGTACTGAGATAAGTATCTAGAAATACAAAGGAGGGGGGAAGTTCTCAAGGAGCCCACAGTCTAATGAAGGCAGACAACATACAAGCAACCATGTATAAGCAAGATATAGACAGAATAATGTTTTGCATGACTGCACATGTATGACTTTTATTGAATTGCTTGAGTTCTTAAGAGGGGAATAAGGAGGAAGGATAAGAATTTGAAACACAAAGTTTTAAAAATCAATGTTACAATTTGTTTTTACATGTAAGGTGGGGAAAAATTCTAAATAAATAAACACTTAGAAAAAAGATATAGACAGGACAAATTAGAGCTAATTTCAGAGAGAAGGCACTAGGTTTTATAGGGAACAGGAAAGGCTTCTTGCAGATAGTAGGATTTTATTTTATTGGGGGGGAGAGCCATTAGGGCTAAGTGACTTGCCCAGGGTCACACAGCTAATAAATGTCAAGTGTCTGAGGCCAGATTTGAACTTGGGTCCTCCTGGACCCAGGGCCAGTGCTTTATACACTGCGCCACCTAGCTGCCCCCTAGATGGTAGGATTTTAGCTAGAACCTGAAGGAAATTGAGGAAACTGAGACAGAGATGAGGAGAGAAGGTATTCTAGGCATGGTTAAAAAAAACAGTAATTATTCATGGAGTCTGGACATGGAGGGTCATGTACAAAGCCTAGAGAAAGGAAGACCACTTAGCCTTTATGTGCCTCGGTTTCCTCTTTTGTAAAATGATAGAGATGCTATTGGTAAATGAAAATCATAGAAAAAGTTCCCTTGATTGGTACATCTATCAGAGAATCTTCTGTGACCTTCATACATGACTAGGGGATACCTTGTTAGAGAAGAGCTTTTAAAGTGGACCTTGGCTCTACTAGGTTTAGAGTATTTATATAATCAATGTCAGTATAAGCACATGAGGATTTTGTAATCTGATCATTGTAATAGCTGCCATATTGATAACACTTTAAGATTTACACTGCACTTTCTCTTAGATTATCTGATTTGGACTTTGTAACTACTCTCTGAGGTACTGCAGACACTGTTACATTTAATGGCTACAAAAACTGTGGCTAAGAGGGTTAAATTATTTTTCCATGGTCCCACAATATGTTTCTGAGGTGGGATTTGAACCTAAGTCTTCCTGGGTCCAAATCCATCGAACTTGCAACCAAATTAAACCACCTCCCCAGGCCTTGTTGCTGACTGCTAGATTTACACCCATGGTGTCTTATCCTGGAATTTCCCTCAGCACCTCGGATCTCCTCACCCTGAAACATCCAACAACCTCCAGTTTTTCCAGTAAATGCCTTGAGGATCATTTCTCTTCACTGGGTCTTCTGCCAGACTTTGGTCAAGTCTCCTTTTCTCCTCCATTGCTCTTGGCTGTTTGATAAACTAGCGATGCTCATAAGCTCCCACCCTCTGCCCACACACTCAGAGAGATTTACAAATGACTGTGTATTCCTGACCTGTGTTGCTCTTGGTTGACATGTCTTTCTTGGCAAAAGGACCCAGTGTTTGTTGGATTCCACGCTTTCTACCATCTTTTTCATCAATCATCGAGCATTTAAAATGCCCGTTATGTTCAAAACTCTGGGGAGGTGACTACAAAAGCAAGGCAGCCTCTGGCCCTGAGGAGTGTATGTGCTGTTGGGCTTTCTCCTTGTGACAATTGACTTCTCTTGGTCTCATCTCCATCCCTTTGGGGAAGGAAAGAGGAAACCAACACCCCTGACATCCCTTCTGCTCAATAGTCCCTTCTTCCTCTTACCTACTATCCTTATATGCCCACAAATTGGGCCCTGAGAGCATGTGATATAACTGAGGCCCCTAATGGTGACCCTGAATCATCAAGAACAGGTTAAATTCAGTTTAGAGCACTCACTCTTATAAGGCAGGGAAGTAAAATATAGCTGGGAAATTTCTCCATCAACAAACATGGCTGGAAAGTTTGGGTGCCTAAGCATGAAGCATTGGGTACTTTTGACAAGTTTCTCATATAAAGAAAAATATGAAGAGATGAGCACTAGGCAATAGCAGAGTGGTGTGGATCCCCATCTGCCCGAATGATTGGGCCCAAAGAATAGTCATTAATCTATCTATTAGTGCTGCCTTGGAGAGAAGTCTCTAGTCTAGAGCCCAAAGGTCTCTCCTTATCTGTATGTTCTTCAATGTTTTTTTCCCATGACTTGGAAGAATCCAAAGAAGGCAAAGCTTTATGGATGATATACAGAGAACGGCTGGAATGTTGGGTGACAGAGTCAGGGCCCCAAAAGTGCTCAACAGGCTAGAATACTGGGTTAAATCCATTCAGATAAAAGAAAACAGGGACAAATATGAGATATTATAATTGGGTTTAAAAAATCAGCTATACGAAGACTATGTCAGTTCAACATAATGAGGCTATTGCTCATTTTTAATGGTGTTGTAAGCATGCACAATCTGTATCGATAGTGAGATACGACAGCAAATAATGCCACCATCTTAGGCTGCACTCAAAGTCCCACACTCAGCTACAGTCACACTCTATCAGGAATATCATCCTCTATTCTGGCAACCACATTTTAGGAAGGACCTTGATAACCTGTGTGACCTTGGACACATCACTTACCTTCCCTGGGCCTCAGTGTCCTCATCAATAGGATGGGAGCAACTCCAAACTCAGAATTCACAAGTTGCATGTTAAATCCCCACAAGGTGACCAATACCCCAGGTTCAAAGTTTAATTTAGATCCAAATTCATAAAACCAAAGTTCAGGAATACCTTCCCTTTAATATCAATCAATCCAACAACAATCATTCATTAAGCAGTGTGTCAGGCACTGTCCTAGGCACTGAGATAAGAAAGTTTTAAAAAATGAAACAATCTATACTTTTAAGGAACTTTCTTTCTCCCAGGAGAAAGCATATGTATAGATTATATATGTGTGTGTGTGTATATACACACATATATACATATATGTGTATGTATACATATACGTAGAGTTCTATATATGCATGTATATGTATACACATATACACAGAGATCTATATAGAGAGGTATATAAATAAAGAGCTACATATACATTTATGTGCAGATATAGTGAGTGACTCTAAAAATAAATTCCTGACAGGGAAATACAATGCAGTTAATGAGAAGACCAGTACCAGATGTGGAATTCAGGAAAGACTTTGTGTTATATAGACACTATGTTTTTGTTTTTGTTTTTTTTGTTTTGTTTTTGGTGAGGCAATTGGGGTTAAGTGACTTGCCCAGGGTCACACAGCTAGTAAGTGTTAAGTGTCTGAAGCAGGATTTGAACTCAGGTACTCCTGAATCCAGGGCCAATGCCCTATCCACTGCGCCATTTAGCTGCCCCTATATAGACACTATGAACTCAAAACAGGGGCATTTACTAAAACGGCTCAGGAAGAATATTAATTACAAAATATGTGTCCAATAAACCTGATTATAGTCTGTCACGGCATCAATAGACAGACACATTTAAGGAATGTATGTGACCAAAGCAATTCACACCTCTGGCATTAGGGACCCCAATGTCCTCTTGCTTATCATTGTGTCCTCACTTGCTTTCCCTAGTGTGTAACATCTCTCTTCAGAGAGGTAATTTAGATAGTTTCTCTGGCCCTACTCCTCTTGGTTGCTTGACTTAATTTCCAGAGAAAACTTTCTTAAATCCATAGCTGGCTCTTTTCTCTGCTGCCAGAAATCATTTTCCTTGGAATTGTCTCAAACAACTCTCTTTTTTACCCTGATTACTGCTGGGTGCAGCATCTCCTAATAGCTTTGCCACAAGTTTTCATGCCAGGAAGGACAGAGGAGAGCTAATCCCCTTTTCCCCTAAGAAAAGTGAGATTCCCTCTCAAGAACTCGGTATATCTTCCATAGGCTCTTTTCTCTGCTGCCAGGGGTCAACCTCCTCAGAGTTCCCTCACCTGACTTCCAGATATGACAGACACTTAACACTTACTGGCTGTGTGACCCTGGGCAAGTCACTTAACCCCAATTGCCTCACCACAAAAAAAAAAAAAGAGCTAGGAGGGATGTGTGATCAATCTTTGTTAGCCATTGGCATACTTCCCTCTAATTCCATGAAATCTGATTGTAGGAACTTCTTCATTCTTCCTAAAGGGATAACAAAGTATGAAGTCCTTCTTTAAGCAACTTTTTAGATTTTAATACTCTTACCTTCCCCTTTCTGTTACTTCAGCAACTGGGTTAGGAAGAAATTAATTGTACAGGGGTGTCCTGATCAATCCTTCTCTGTCATTTTAGATGAGGCATTTGCACTGAATGGTCTCTAAGGAGCCTTTCAGCTTTAGATCCAATGTCCAAAGACAGTCAACAGGAATGATATAAAATAATTCAAATCTTGTCATATGAAGATTGGTTGAAGGAAATGGAAATTTTTAGCTTGAAGAAAAAAAGACTTAAAAGGGACATTATAGCAGTCTTCAAGTCATACATAAGAGGGATTACCTTTGTTCTCAGTGTCCCCACTGAGCATACTGACTAAGCATAATGTCTCTAAGTAAAAGGGAAGAAGATTTAGGCCTGATTTTAGAAAAAAAGATTCTCTAAAAATGAGAGCTATCCAAAAATAACATAGGCTGCCTCCAGAGGTAGTTTCTCATTAGGGCAGGCCTTCAAATAGAGACTGGATGACAACTTGTTGAAGATGTTTTAGGGTAATCATAGATTTAGACATGGGAAAGCCTCTGGGTATTATCTAGTCCTACTCTCACACCTTACCAATATGTGGCTTTACTGTGGCTTAGAGAAATTCCTACACAGGTAGGAAGGGCTCAGGTTCTTGGACTCTTGGCAGCTAGGTGGCGCCATAGTGCACAGAGCGCTGGACCTGGAGTCAGGATGATTCATCTTGAGTTCAAATCTGGCCTCAGACACTTATGAGATGTGTGACCCTAGGCAAGTCACATAGTCCTGTTTGCCTCTGTTTTCTCATCTGTAAGATGAACTGGAGAAGGAAAAAGCAAGACTGAAAAGACTGAACAATAACTCTTTCTATACCATCTTTGAAGTATAGGCTTCATAAATCTAACCCTGAGTGATAGGGTAGAGCATTGAATGACTTTGAGGCATAGTTCCAAGTTGTTTTCCAAGAGGGATGGGCCGATTCATAAACCCACCAGCCATACAATAATGGACCTCCAACATTGGTCATCTTTGGCAATCTGATAGGTAGGAGATGGAGGTTTGCTTTTCTCTAACAATTTATTATTCAGAGCATTTTTTCATGTGGCCAGAAATAATAGCTAGAAATTATACTTGCACTAAGGTTAACAAAGTACTTTATATGTATTATCTCATTGATCATGACAATAACCCTGGTATGGAGGTGCCATTATTATCCCCATTTTTCAGATGAGGCAACTGAAGCTGAGAGTGACTTACCCAAGGTCATATAGCAGGATTCAAACTCAGGTTTTCCTAACTCTAAGTCCAATGCTTTATCTACTCTACCACCTAGCATACTCTGCACAGAGAACGGGTACCTACAGCAGAGCAAGGAAGTGAGACCTTCTATCTGTGGAAAATCTGAAAAAATGGTGCCTGTGACCAGGAGTAACAAATAGTACCTGAGGCATGAGAAGTCCATGGTGGGGGTGGTGACCAGGAAGCCAATGATTAGCCAGACACAGACTTGGACTGTCCTGAGGTCAGCAAGTGTATGAGCTCTTACTCAATGGAAAGGACATTAGGACTTTGGGCTGTGATATTTAAGTTATTGGTCACCAACTGTTTTTAGCTAAATTATTGGGGGGCCAGGCTGGGTTTTCTAAAATATTGCTACTTATAAATTTATGGCTATTACACCAGTTTGGGCAGTAAGCATTTATTATTAATTAATATCCCGTATTATTAAAGTAATGACAGCATGTCTCCCTGGCTTCCCCACTAGTCACAGGTTTACAGGCCTAAACAATTACATACCCAGCGTATTGAGCCAAGAGAGTGAGGAAAGAGCACGTGGAGAGTAAAGGAGAGCACAGGGAAGAAGAGAGCAAGCACCTCAGGTGCCCAGGGATTTTATCCTCTTTTTGGTCCAGGCGGGTCACCACACATTGATCTAAGCTCATTGGTCAGCAGCATTCAGCTCCATTGATTGACATGACTTGGGGGGTGGTCTAGAGAGCAAATTCCAACCATCTAGGTGTGCTTCTTCCCCTGGCTAATCAAAAGAATCAATCTGCATTCCTTTTGTTAAGGTGTCCAGGCAGGTTTCTGGTCTGAGGGGGAGAGAGTAGCAAAAACTCATGTCTGGCTTTCTCCTAGAAACCCATTATGAATCATTATTTTCTCACAGGGCCATTAGATAAAAGACAGATGTTGTCACCTAAGACATATCTTCCAATTGGTTGAGAAGGTCAAGTCCTACCTCTTGGGCTATGTATCAAAACAGCAAGTCAGTGGAGGAGTGAGTCAGTCAAGAGATAAACCAGAGAGCTGGAGCCAATCCCCTAAAAAGGATGGGGACAAAGGGAGAGTCCAAGCTGATGCCAAGGTTGTGAAACTGGGTGCCTAGAAGGATGGGAGTGGTGTCAGAAGAATGACGTCCTCTCTATCTTCTGCTTGTTAACTCATCAAATGTGTCCATGCCATGGCTTTTCTAAGAGTTGTACCTTTTTGTGGTTTGGCACAGCTAAGGCAGCTAAGTAATGCCATGAGTAGAGCAGCGGGCCTGGAGTCAAAAAGTTGTTATTAAGTCATTTTTCAGACATGGCTGATCCTTTATAACCCCAAATGGGGTTTTCTTGGCAGAGATACTGGAGGGGGTTGCCATTTCCTCCTCCAGCTCATTTTACAGACAAGGAAACTGAGGCAAATGGGTTAAGTGACTTGCCCAGGGTCACACAGCTACTAAGTGTCTGGGGCCAGATTTGAACTCAACAAAGATAGTGTTCCTGACTCTAGGCCCAGCACTCTGTCCACTGCACCACCTAGTTTCCCCCAGGTCATCTGATATATTCAATGTTAATTGCTGGTTTAAAATGCCTAAATCATGCCAACAAATCGTGTCTGCCAATCTCATATGAGTACTTGGGTTGGGATAAAGGAATTGTCCTATGAACTTTTTATTAATGAATAAATAGAAAACATTAGTAACAATAAATAATACATAAAAGTTACTGTTGAGAGCAGTTAGGTGGTGCAGTGGATAAAGCACCAGCCCTGGAATCAGGAGGACCTGAGTTCAAATCCAGCCTCAGACACTTGACACTAGTTGTGTGACCCTGGGCAAGTCATTTAACCCTCATTGCCCTGCCCGCCCCCCCAAAAAAAACGTTACTGTTGTCCAGGTTCAGAGTCAGAAACTGGAAGGAAGTAGGAATAAACAGGAAGACCAGGGTCTGACCAGCAGGCTGGATCTGGAACCTGGAGTTGGGGGGAGTAATAATGAAGAGGCCTACCTTGGAAAACTAAAAACCAGCAGCCCCAGTAAAGAACAAAAGGACAGACTCAATCAGTCCACCAAAAGGCCTGTATTAAGTTCTTGCGTGCCAGACAGAAGCATTGGGTAAGGAATGGAATTGTTATTGTTCAGTTGTGTCCAACTCTTTGTGACCCCATGTGTGGTTTGTTCGGCAAAGATATTGAAGTGTTTTGCCATTTCCTCCTCCAGCTCATTTTACAGATGAGGAAACTGAGGCAAACAGAGTTAAGTGACACAGCTAGTAAGTGTCTGAGGTCAAATTTGAAAGCAGATCTTCCTGATTCCTGCTTTGGCATTCTATTCTCTGCTCCCCCCGGCTGCCAAGGAAAGGAACAGGCACTTATAAAGTGCCAGGAGTTTTACAAATATGATCTTATTTGATCCTCACAACAACCCTGGGAAGTAGGTGCTACTAGCGTCTCCATTCTACAATTGAGGAAAACTAAGTAAACAGATTTTTTAAGTGACTTGCCCAGGATCACACATCTAATAAATGTTGGAAACAGGTCTTCTTTAGCCAAGCCCAGGGCTCTACCCAGTGCACCACCTGACTGCCTAGATTCTGGCTAGACAGTATCAAGGTACTGAATGACTAGGTGATGCTGTCAGAGCCCAAATTCCAGGCAGCTGATCTACATGGGCCAGGACCCAGGAGAATGCACCTAAACACAAAGAGAATCTGGACCTAGAACAGGTCAGGAGGCAGAGCCAGGACCACAGGTCACAAGATCACAGGTCTAGAGTGGGCAGGGACTTTCTGGAGCACGCCTAGTTCTTACTATTTCTGCATCCTGGATCCCTTTGGTATCTATGTAGGGAAGTGTATAGATCCCTCCTCGGAACAAGGCTTTGAAATGCAAAATAAAATATTTGGGATTACAAAGAAAACTCCTTATATTGAAATAGTTACCAAAATATTTCCTAAAAGTAAGCTCATAGGGGCAGCTAGGTGGTACAGTGGATAAAACACTGGCCCTGGATTCAGGAGGACCTGAGTTCAAATTTGACCTCAGGAACTTGACACTTACTAGCTGTGTGACCCTAGGCAAGTCACTTAACCCTCATTGTCCCGCAAAAAAATAAAAAGTAAGCTCATGGACCCCAAGTTATGAGCCCCTTCATTCTAGTTCAACCTTCTCATTTTACAGAAGAAGAAACTGAGAGGAAGGGAGGTAGGGGACTTGGATAATATGAAACAGGTAATAAGTAGCAGAGTTGGGATTCGAACCCAAATCTTTTTGTCAAATCCTTTACTCTGTCTATGGTACAATGCTGGTCTAGCAGCAGCAATGATTGTTCTCTGTCTTCTCTCCTTTTCTGAGAAGGTGGGGGACCATGATGTAGAATGGTGCAGATGCTATCAGATATGGTCAATGTGTCAATTGAGCCTGTGAAGTTTTCTTCCTTCTTTCCTTCCTTTCATCTTTCCTTCCTTTCTTCCTTCCTTCCCTCTTTCCTTCTTTCTTTGCTTCCTTCTTTCCTTTGTTTCTTTCTTCCTTTGAGTCTTCTTTTTTCTTTCTTTCTTTTTCTTCCTTCCATCCCTCCTTCCTTCCTTCATTCCTTGCTTCCTTCTTTCCTTCCCTCCTTCCTTCTTTTCTTTCTTTTTCTTCCTTCCTTTCTTCTTCATTTTTTTTAAAATATTGACATAAGGAAAGATTCCTGGATTAGGAGAGTGGTGGGAGAAAAATATTCAAAATGCCCATGTGTTAAAGCAAAGGATATCAACAATCCTTAAAAAGATAAAAAAGAAAAAAACAGCAAAAGCAATGACTGCCAAGATGACTGGACGACGCTTGTCTGCCAGGCTTGTGGCATCCCTTACCTGGGCTCAGCAGACAGCAGTGCTCAGTGGGAGCCCACAGAGCTCAGGCCCAGGAAGAATTGTGCTTCCTACAAACAGACTGAGGACCAGGGGAATGAGGATGGGGGTGGGGTATGGGTGCATGACTGAGTGGGGGCGAGGGAGGATCTGACATCACATCCTATGACTGAATTTTAACAAGGGCAGGGAGACTTATCATTAGCACTCAGTACAAGCAGCCCTGAGACCGAGGATCTGGTCCTACTGCCTGGGGCTGCAGGGCAGTTCTGGGAGAAAGTATTCTCCCTGGGCCGCGTTGAACAATCGACTGGGCATGTGGTAGGAGTGGAGGCTGGGACTCCTTTATTTTTCCCTTGGCTCCCCATCATGCTCACCAGCCTCAGCCAGAGTTATAGTCAGGATGCCACGGTCAATGGGCATCAGGCCTGGCACCAGGCAGCAGCTATCTTTACCCTGCCTTTGTCCTCACAACTAATCCCAGTGAACAAGAGAATTCTCACATCCCAGAGGGCAAGTGGAGCTGTCCCCATAACCAGCGGCCCAAATCCAGTCTGAAGAATGACCGGCAGCTCCAGCCAGGCACTGACTGGCTTTTGTTGTGAGGACAAAATGGAATCCACTGGCTGTTGGGGGCAGCTGGGTGGTGCAGTGGGTAGAGCACCAGCTCTGGATTCAGGAGGACCTGAGTTCAAATATGGCTTCAGACACTTGACACTTACTAGCTGTGTGACCCTGGGCAAGTCACTTAACCCTCATTGTCCCGCAAAAACAAACAAACAAACAAAAACCAAAAAAACACTGGCTGTCATTATTGATGATAAAAAATGTTTAAATGAAGGTGTTGGACCCAATGGCTCCAAAAGCCCCACCATCTCTAGATCTATGACCTATGCAGAGAAAGGTGGTCTCACTACACCCTCATAAGATCAGCCCCACTCTTGGCCTCTGCCTTGCCTCTGACTGATTCTTCCAACCATCACTTATAACCGGTTAGCATGAACTTGCATGCGATGGATTGGACGGAGCTGCCTTATTATCCAAAAGTATTTTATGAAACCCTGGATTAATAGGAACAAAATGCCCTCTGACTGCACTTCAAACTGAACCCAGGTAGCTGGCAGATAAGTCCCTCTCTGCTGACTTCTTTCCCCAGGATAGTAAGTCCTTATCTTGTAAAAATATCTGGGCATCCTCCTCCTTGCCAAACCCTTTTTGGGAATCATATAATCTTATCATAGTGTTTCTGTTAAATTGAACTATCAAACTGATTGATATTTCCTACATACTTGTTATAACTGAAATTGTTAAGCTGATTTGCATTATGTTCATTCTTGTCATAGTATTTACTTTTAGGTTGGTTTGTATTGTGCTAATGAAACTGATAACACCCTGTAACCAGTGAGCAAAGAAACCTTATACACCCTCAGAAAGAGGGAATCTTTGAGCTCTTTCTTTGGAAGGGGCCTCCATATGATTCATGCTTGATTGTTCTTGGGACAAATAAACTGGTACTATGTTTTTCCTGTCTGTCTCTGATCTGATTTTTCCTGTAGGAGACATTATGAAAATAATTTCTCTGATCTGTTTGGGGTTTTTTAGTAGGAGACAGGCATAAAAACAAAAATTTGACACTATTAAATGCCTGTCCAGGTAAAAGTGGTGTGTGCTTGTATGTGATGACAGTTAAGGGTTCCAGGCATATGGATGTGCGTGGCTTCACTTTCAAGGTCTGAAGGAGAGTGGAATGTTCAGTGCTAGGGAAACTCAGCAAGTGATGGCCCATGGGTGCCTATGAAATGTCTGTGGAAGTCGGAAGTCGGCTTGGTTACCAAAGGTGCTCCCAGCAGCCCTAATACTCTGGAAGATCTATGTACAAATAGAATCCGGTCCTGGGGAAATACTTGTTGGGCCTGAGTTCTGTGCTCTCCAAGAGCCCCTCAGCTGAAACTCCATTGAGAAAGAATTAGAGTTCATGGAGGAGCATGAAAACATTTTTTAATGATGTAGCACCTCTGCCTGTGCTCAGCTAATTAAAATGGGGCACAGTTGGCATAACTGTCCATAATCCCAATTCTAGAAATGTCTCTTGGCTTCTGGAGAGAATTAGCACCATCCTTTCAATTTTCTCTCTCAATAACTTCCACCAAAGAATCACAACAAAATCCATGTGGCAAAATTGTGGAGGGTCTCTCCCATTCCACATTTAAAAGAAACAAAACACTCCTATGGTTTCTTCACCACAGTTGTTAGACAGCCCCAACATCCCAGGGATCTGTCTTGGTTTGCACTGTTGAGTCCTCCCATGCCACCCCTCAATGGCTGGCCCCACGGCATGTTCAATTGGAGCTCTGAGGGTGTTGGTTCAGTTGCATAGACGTTTCCCAAAAGCCATTCAAAGCCAAAGACTTTGTGGGGAGGGGGTTCAGGAGGTCTCCCCCCCACCAAGGCAATTGGGTGATGATGATGATCGGTAATACAAAGGCATTCATTCTAAGTAAGGATTGAGCAAAACTAGTTCTTCTGAATTTGTCCTTTTGTAATGAAGAGGAAAATCTTTTCCCATCACCCCCAAAATCAATCCTACTTGGGAGGTAAACTGAGTTCTGAAGAGATTCCCCAGTAGAACTTAAAAGAAGCTTAAATGCTAGGCTGGAAGGGCCAACAAAGTTAAAGGGCCTAAGACACAGCTGACCACAATTACCCTTCAAGTACAATTCTTAAGCATGCTCACATGGTTTTCTTCTTACTGAATGGTCATCTCCTGGGGGTGGGGCTAGAAGGGTATGGACCTCACCATTTCTGGAGACATCATCAAAACTACCACTGGAGGCATGAACTCCAATTTGGGTTCACCTTCCTCTGTACTGCCTCATCCCCCACTTCAACCAGCTCATAATGGTCCCATCCTGCAGGAATATGCCAACTTTTCTGGGATGTTCTGATTCAGGCCAGCTCTCAATAGTTGAGGTTCAACACTGGAACAAAATGAGACACAAGTAAGCCATTTAACAGTTAACAAAAAGAGATTTGCTTAGACATAGCAGGAGAAGAAGCTATTCAACAAGAATAGGCACTGAGGACCCCACAAGTCAATTCAGCTAAGTCAAGGTATCCGTTGTTATCCAAAAGCTAAGCCTCAGAACTCCTCCTTATGAGGAATTTATTTTAAAAGTCATCCTTTAGGGGCAGCTAGATGGCACAGTGGATAAAGCACCAGCCCTGGATTCAGGAGGACCTGAGTTCAAATCCGGCCTCAGACACTTTACACTTACTAGCTGTGTGACCCTGGGCAAGTCACTTAACCCTCATTGCCCCACAAAAACAAAAAAGTCAGCCTTTAGTCCCCTGGGCAAACCAAGTTTTGAGTAATGGCTTAATACCCTTTAAGGAAAAACTGACCTAACTTGAAGAAAGGGAAAGGTTAGGATAATGTTTTACCAAAGGAGGCATATGAGAAGTGTTGTGCAGATAGATTCAATGGGACTTGGTAACAGTCTGGGTTTATGGGTTAAGGAATTAGGATGACATTGGATTTACAAAGTGGAAGGGTGGGGTGAAATAATGAGTGCAGCTCTGACTATGTTAAGTTTGAGATGCCTCTGGGACATCCAAGTGGAGAGGTTCAGAAGGTAGTTGGTAATACAGGATTGAAACTCAAGAGAGAGCTATATCAAGACCAGATGTATTGATCTGGAAGTCATTTGAACCCATGAGAACTGATGAGTTGGCCAAGACAGAGAAAAAAGAGGAACCAGGACAGAGTCCTGGAGGACACCAAGGCAAAGTAGGCAGGACATACATGATAACTTAGCAAAGGCAGAGATGGAGATGAAGAGGTCAAAGGAGCAGGCATAGAACCTTGTCAGAGGAATGTAACAAAAGCCCAGAAGGAAACCTAAGGAAAGGTGTTAACTGTTAGGAGATGGTTGGTAACCTTGGGGAGAGCATTTTCAATTGAGTGATAAGATTAGAGACATGGCTGAGAAGCCTGTGGGAGGGGAGGAAAGGCAGGTACTAAAATTTTACAGGAAAATCCAGAGCAGGAGGAGGAGAAAACTCTCACCAATTAATTCAGAAGATGGACAGGGAAAGAGGGCTCCACCATCCTCCCAGTCACCCAGTCACCTCTTAATTTCAGTGAAATTTTCAATTCCTCTCACACCCAACTCACATGTCTATTATCTATTCTTGTTGCTTCTACCTTCACAATATCTCAGGTGTGTGTCTCTCTTTGCATTTACCTGGTGCAGACCCTCATCAACTTTCTCCTGGATTCTTGCAATGATCTCCTAACTGGTCTCCCTCACTCTAGTCTCTGCCCAACTCCAAACCTTCCTCCACTGAGCTGATTTTTTAAAAGCATAGAACCGGGGCACTCCCCTTGCCCACCCCACCCCCACCTTCCCATCACTACTCAGTAAACTCCAGGGGCTCTCTATCACTTTTAGGATCAAATAAAAACTCCAGTTTGATACTCAAAGCTCTTCCCAACCTGGTGCCTTCCAATCTTTCCAGTCTTCTTCCCTGGATTTCTAAGACTCCAGCCTACCGTCTCCCAGCTGGGTGACTTTCTCTGGCTGTCAACCATGCCTAAAACATTCTCCTTTCTTACCTCCTCAGCCTCTTGGATTCCCTGCTTCCTTCGAGTCTTGGCTCCAAGCCCACTTTCTGAAGGAGGTAATAAGTGTCTAAAGTGGGATCTAAACCCCCATCCTCTGAACGCAGAACCAGGGCTCTGTCCACTGGAACTATAGGATTACAACCAATTGTTGGGAGTATTTATTATCTGGGTTGTTGTTTTTCCAGGTAAAAGTCAGACTTGAAGGCAGGAGAGATGCCTTCAAGATCTTAAATCATGTAATTCTGTGAATCCTCTAGAAATTGGCTCCTGGTGAGCCTCAGTTCTCACCCATCCTGACTTACAAAAACAACTCCAGGTAGAAATCCTAAGTGCGGAGCGCTAAAATTTAAAATACCAATGGGATGGGACCCAGTAATAGGAATTCACATCGACAAAGCCATGGTTATCAGTTTTGTAAAGGAATTTTCTCTAAACTTGTGGGTGAACGTATTTCAGTTTCCTTTCTTAGCACTCCTTGGCTTCTTGGTTGAGTAATTAGCTACTCAATTGAAAAAAATAGGAGCTAATGGGTATTTCCTTAAAAAGAGATGTGGTTTAGAAGTCAAAGGACTGTGGCAACTAGGTGGTGCAGTGGATAGAGCACCAGCCCTGGAATCAGGAGGACCTGAGTTCAAATGGGGCCTTAGGCACTTGACCCTTACTAGCTGTGTGACCCTGGGCAAGTCACTTAACCCCAATTGCCTCACAAAAAAAGTAGTCAAAGGACCCATTTGCTATTTTGCTACTGACTACCTGTGTGATCTGAGACAAATCTGGGCCTCAGTTTCTTCTTCCTCTCTTAAATAGGGCTTTGGGCTAGATGAATTCTCAGGTCCTGCTGTATTCTGTGATCTCAACAATGACTAATTATTACCCATTGCAGATTGGTCTGAAATAAATAGAACTCACTGAATGGTTCATAAGCACTTTAATAACAGCATTCCTGGGAGGAAAATGATACAAATACGATTATTATTCTCATATAAAATGAGGGGTGAAGTGATTTGCCCAGGGTCACACAGCAACTGAAATGTAAAATCTAGGTCTTTGGATTCCAAGTCCAAAGGATCACAGGACCATAGCTTCAGAGCTTAAAGGGACCTTAGTCATATAATCCAACCTCCTCACTTTAGTGAGGAAGAAACTGAAGCAAATGAAAGTTAAATGACTTACCCAGGGTCACACATCTAGTAAGTTTCTGAGACCAAATTTTAATTCGGGTCTTCCTGATTCCTGGTCTAGCCCTCTATCCACCCGCTACACTACTTAACTGCCTGTAAATAAGATGTAATTTACAAGATCCATGTATATATGTGTGTGTAGGTATATGTGTGTATGTGTAGGTATATATGTGTGTATGTGTTTGTATGTGTATGTATGTATATGTGTATATGTATACATGTATATAAACACATATTTCCTGTATAGTGTATATGTATATATACCTACTATATATAGTATATATGCCTACTATATATACACCTATACCTATATATAGTATGTATATAGAGAGCCATATAGAGAATACTTATATACACACATGTATGCACACATATGTATATGTATGTGTATAAAATATTTCTACATATGTGTATATAACATATATTTATACATATATAAACATATGTATATTCTACTTGTATATCTGTATAGAAATACATATACATGTCTACTTATATGTATACATCCATAGAGATTTTCTCCCCTGTACACCTCATTTGCAATTAAACCTAGTTGTTTTGACGCTGTATTTTGATTAATGATAAACCTCAGTTTCCCCTAGTTTGCCTGTGATACTGGATTTGTATTGGGTCACTTATCAGGAAGTCTTGCAAGCTTTGCTACTTACTATGTGACCTTGGGCAAATCACTTCCATTCCCTGCACCTCAATTTCCCAATCTATAAAATGAGATGATTGTATCAATAAATTGGGAGGTGATTTCTAAAGTTCTGTTCAGCTCTAAATCTGTGGTCACTTGCTCAAATAATCAAGGGAAAATTGATGGCTCTGGGGAAAATAACACTTCATCCAGTCAAAGGATCCTTAATTTTTTTTTTTTTTTGTGGATAACTGGTCCTTCCCAGAAAAATTTTCTTTTTAAATGCATTAAATAAAATGCATAGGATTACAAAAGAAATCAATTATATTAAAATGGTTACCCAAATATTTTTAAATTATATAGTAATATATACATAGTAGGTCTAATAAGTAGAGTTATTTTGAATATGATGAACATACGTGATGTTTAGAGAGCTCAGCAACAAGAGTAACATGATATGAGAAGTTGTGTGATTTCTATGGGTCACAGAGTCACA
Source organism: Dromiciops gliroides (assembly GCF_019393635.1). Classification (NCBI taxonomy): domain Eukaryota; kingdom Metazoa; phylum Chordata; class Mammalia; order Microbiotheria; family Microbiotheriidae; genus Dromiciops; species Dromiciops gliroides. The sequence goes on along the minus strand of NC_057862.1, from coordinate 680,328,430 downwards.
GGTCCTGCTAATACTACTGGGGTTTGTTGCCTCCATCCATAATTGAAGGAAATGAAAAATTTCAAGCCAAGGCTTGTGAAAACAAAGATGTCATTTTTTCCCCTTTCCAAGTTCGCAGACCCCCTGAAATCTCTTCATAGATCTCTTGGGAATCCATTCACCCCAGGTTAATAAGGCCTGATGGAGTCCAGCCCCCTCTTTCTCAGAGAAGCCTGTGATGGTGTGGAAATGGTATAGGAATCACTAGGGTCCTGGGTTTGGCTCCCTGACTCTTGTAACAGAACCTTCTCTTTAACTTGTCAGCCTCAGTTTTTCTATTTGCAAAATGGGAATAATATACCCATAGTTTCTAACTCACAGGGGCCAAATGAGACATTTGCAAAGTACTTTACAACCTGAAAGGGCTATATGCATACAATTTGTGTGCACACATAGGATCCCCCAAAGAGACACTGTACGTTGAACCAGACTTTTGATTTCATTTTTACACCATTATAAATAGGTACCTGCTCTGAAATTTAGTTTTGCAGAATTGTTTGGGCTCCTGGGGGAAAGGTGACTTGCCCAAGGTCACAAAGCCAATATGTGTCAGAGATAGGACCCAAATCCAGGTTTCCCTATGGAAAGGAAGCCAGCGGTCCCTCTATCCATTCTCAGAGTGTCATATTAAATTCAATTAAATAAGCATTTATTAAGCACCTACTATGTGCTGAGACAAAGGCCAGACATTATTGTAGTCATACTGTTGTTATTAGTATTAATATTATAGATTGGGAAACTGAGGCCCTGAGAGGACCCTTCCAGTTTTCATAATCTGGAATTCTATTAAGGGTCTTCCAGAAATAGACATGGTATTTGCATAACACTTGGTCCCTTTCCAGTATAACTCCAGCTCACTCAGGACGGGTTAAGGGCATTTTCCGTTTTTTTCCATCTCCTGTGCTGCATCCCAGTAGTTGCCTTCTGCACATTGAAATAGCAGCCCAAGCCTGCTCCCTCTCCCAGAGGCCTGACATCTCAGCAATTCTGTCATTGACACCACCCGAAGGGAACACCTGCCTCCTGACCCCTGGGCCGGGCCCATATGCTTTCCACCTGTTTCCTTTCTTGGCCTCGTCGGCTCTTGAGACACAGACCAGATCGGCGAAGCAGGAAAACGCAGGAATGTGCCCCTAATCCCTAGAAATACAGCTGGGCTGAGGTAGAGGGCTCCGGCCTCCCCCTCTAAATCTCAAAGGCTGTCTTTGCTTCCCCTGGAGCTGCTCCTCTGCTTCAGCCAGGAATAATAGTGGCAGAACATGAGAGTGACAACAAGACCTCACCCGTCTAGCCCTGTGGATGGTTTTCTGAATGCTTTTATGCCCATTTCATAGGAGGCACAGAGGACAGGGCACTGGCTGGGCATAGAGTCAAGAAGACCTGAGTTCAAATTCTGCCTCAGACATATACTGAGAGGTACAATTATCATCTCTATGCAGAAGATTCTCAAATGTCAACTATCGAGCCCTGACCTCTCTGCTGAGCTCCTCTCCTATCTCCAAGGGCCTATTGAACATTTCAAACCAAATGGCCAGTAGGCATCTTAGACTCGATGTGTCCAAAGTTGAGCCCATTGTCATCTCCCCAAAACCCTTTCCTCCTCCAAAGTTCCCTATTACGTCCCAGTCACCACCATCTTCTCAGTCATTCAGGCTCAAAACCCAACTGGTGTCTGCCTCAATTACTTATTCTCTCTCTGTGTCTCTGTGTCTCTGTGTCTGTGTGTGTGTGTGTGTGTGTGTGTGTGTCTCTGTCTCTCTGTCTCTCTGTCTCTGTCTCTCTCTTTCTCTCTCTCTCTCCTTATGAGATAGGTCATGCTATTGACCTTTGTCCTCCCGCCACTTAGCACAGGACCTGACACATAGTGGGTATTTCATAAATAGTCACTGACTCACTGAAACAGAGGCACAGGGAGAGTTCACACACTCTTTTTTAAATTGCTGGTGTTCAGTCTTTTCAGTTGTGTCCAACCCTTCATCCAACCCCAATCCCTTTGGGGATTTTCTTAGCAAAGATACTAGAGTGTTTTGCCATTTCTTTCTCCAGATCATTTTACAGATGAAAGAACTGAGGCAAACAGGGTTAAGTGACTTGACCAGGGTCACACACCTAGGAAGTACCTAAGCTTGGATTTGAACTCATTGCTCTCTCCCCTGTGCAACCCAGCTATTCTTATAGCAGACACTTTTAATAAAGGTCTGTTGAATTGAATTAGCATGGTCAGGCCAAATGTAACATTCTCTCAACTACCCCATAAACCCCCTCAACAACAGATGAATGAGTAATGGGTTTTCCAAGCTTTGCTTAAAGACCTCGAGTAAAGAGTCACCCCTGTCACCTCCAAAGGTCCCCCATTCTTACTCTTAGAAAAGGATAGGCACTGGGCCTGTCGTTTCATTAATCAGAGAAGTTCTCAGTGAAGAAATTCCCTCTATCAGTGGCATGATGCCTCTTTTCTGGTATTTAGAGTCTTTGGATTGCCTATTGCACTGAAAGGTGACTTATCCAGGGTCACACAGATAGTCTGTGTCAAAGACAGGAGTTGAATTCTGTACTTCCTGACCTTGCTCTAGTCCTTGTGCCAAGTTTCCTCTCTTTCACCTTTAAATAGCTCTAATTATGAGGAAGTTTTCCCTGACATGAAGCTAAAAACCTTCTGCCCTATAACTTCCACCCACTGCTCCTAGTTCTAACCCCCCAGAGATGAGACCAAGCAGAGCTAAACCAGATCTTCTTCCACATGAGAGACATCGTGTATACACAAAACCCAAAATAGAAGAAGGGGGTCAGGTGGCTGCTCTCCTGTATCCCAAGGCCTGGACTAGGAGATGGGAGCATTGGATTCCAGGCTCAGCTCTGCCAAAATCTCACAGAGTCTCTTTTAGTCAGCTGCTTTTCCTCCCTGAGTCTCAGTTTCTCCATCTGTCAAATGGCGATGGATGATGACCATCACCCCTTACACCCTTAGAAAGCTTTATGGTTTACAGAGCAGATGCTTTCTCTCTGAATTCCCATACGGACTGTTAACCAAAGACAATATCACAAATCCATGATGCCTTGCAAATAGATTTATTACAAGAGAAAGGCACATGTATATAGGAACTCTGTACCTTTTTTGTGTCATAAATCCAGTTGCGAGGCAGGTCTCATGTACTTAAGATAATTGGTTTTGGTTCACAGGACCCTGTGAGGTAGACAGGGAAGGTATGATCATCCCTGTTTCATTGACAAGGAAATTGAGATTGGAGATTAGAGACCCAGGGGGCAGCTAGGTGGCGCAGTGGATAAAGTGCTGGCCCTGGATTCAGGAGGACCTGAGTTCAAATCCAGCCTCAGACACTTGACACTTACTAGCTATGTGACCCTGGGCAAGTCACTTAACCCCCATTACCCCACCAAAAAGAAGGAGATTAGAGACCCAGAGCATCCTAGACTTAGAGCTACACAGGACCCTTCATCTTACAGATGAGTAAACTGAGTTCCAAAGAAATTAAATGACCTGCCCAAGGCCATATATCTATCGAAAATCAGAGACAGGACTAGAATTGAAGTCTCTAACCTCCAAGCCCAGTGTCCTTTCCTATCTCCCTCCTAACTTCTTGTAGGGGGAGCTTAGCAGGATATAACAAGAGAGTGGGTGGGAAGGCACTGTGACAAGCAAACCAAGGCCATACAAATTGAAGGGATCATTACACTATTAGGGCAGCTCTGCCGGCTACTCAGTTTTCACCCCTTTTCTTCAAGTCCAGCCTAATCCTAACCACCTAAGCCAAGAACAAACACACGGCTGGTTTCCGTCAAAACATGACTTTTGATTCCCAGAGGAGTCTGAGATGATCACTGCCATAAGGTCCCCTCCAGCCTTCCTTGAGTAATTTCCTCCAACCCACCTTGACCCCAACCCTTAGAGACACCAGCCCTTTCTCATGTTCAAGCCAATCTGCTTTCTGCCTGGCTAGTCAAAGACAGGGAGGCTGGGGCTGGCCAAGTGCAGGCTTCCCCGAGACATCTTGTTCTTTCTTAAATTGCTTTTCAGCTGTGGCTCGTTTCAAGAGTCTCAGACCAGAGACCAAGGTATCAGAAGAACATTTTAAATATCTAGATCTTTGGGTCAGAAAACCACAGAATCTTCAAGGGAGAAGGGCCTCTGGAAAACATCCAGACCTACAACCTTCCATTTATTAGATATTTAGTGACTATTAGGGGCCAGGCACGATGTGAGGCTCTGGGAATGTGAGGACAAAAACAAAGCATTCCCTACCTTCAAGAACTTATATTCTACTGGGATTTCATGTCCCATAGTAGTACAACTGGAGCCTCACTGGGAAGTGCCCAGCTCCTCCCCACCTTGTGACATCAGAAATGGGAAGCATCAATCAGAAGTATCTAATCAAAGTGTCCTTCTACACTACCATGACCACAGGAAAGGAGGGTGGGAAGAGGGAAGAAAAGGAGAGAGAGAGAGAGAGAGAGAGAGAGAGAGAGAGAGAGAGAGGAGGAGGGAAGGAAGGAAGGAAGGAAGGAAGGAAGGAAGGAAGGAAGGAAGGAAGGAAGGAAGGACGGAAGGAAGGAAGGAAGGAAGGAAGGAAGGAAGGAAGGAAGGAAGGAAGGAAGGAAGGAAGGAAGGAAGGAAGGAAGGAAGGAAGGAAGGAAGGAAGGAAGGAAGGAAGGAAGGAAGGAAGGAAGGAAGGAAGGAAGGAAGGAAGGAAGGTGCAAACAGGTGGAAAGCTCACTACCCCCTGTTCTGTTGCTGGCTCCACTGTGCTCTGACCCTCACTGTCCTCACCTTCCAAATGAGATGATCTGACTTAGGTGATCTGCTTAATGTGACAGAATCATAGGCTTAGAATCTAGGGTTGGCAGGGATCTTGAAGGTCACTCAGTCCACCCCCCTCCTCTTTTTATAGATAAGGAAACCAAGACCCAATAAGGTTAGCCCTAGGTATCCCTGACAGCTCTATCCTGGGCACTCTCCTCTTCTCCCTTTAGATTACTTTACTTGGTGATCTCATCAGCTCCCGTGGATCTAATGACCATCTCTGATGATTCTCAAATCTACCTTTCCTGCCCCAAACTCACTGCTGACCTGTAATATGGCATCTCCAACTGCCTTTCAGACATCTCTAATAGACATCTTAATCTCAACATATCTAAAACTGAACTTATTATATTTTTCCCTAAACCTTCCTCCTTCCTATCTTCCTTATTAGTGTTGAGAGTACTATCAATCTCCCAGTCCCTCACTCTCACAAACAGAATCATCCTGGACTCCTCACTATCTTGCCCCACATATCCAAGATGTTGCCAAGGTCTGTTGATTTCACCTTGGCAACATCTCTTGAGTACTCTCCCTTTTCTCTTCCCACAATGCCCCTACCTTGGTCTATGCCCTCATCACCTGGATCCTTGCAATAGCTGTTGGTAGATCTGCCTGCCTCAAACCTCTCCCCTCTCTAATCCCTCCTCCTTTCATTCACTAAAGTAATTTCTCAAAAGTGCATATCTGATCACATCACTCCCCTACTCAATAAACCCCAGCAGCTCCCTATCACCTCAGTATCAAATATAAAACCTTCTGTTTGATGTGACCTGAGCCCCTGCTACCTTCCAGTATTCTTACACCAAACTCCTTTTCATGTCATCTTCAATCCAATGACACCAGCCTCCTGGGTGTTCTACAAACAGGACAGTCCATCTCCTGGCTCTGGGCATTTTCTCTGTCTGTGTCACCAAGCCTGGAACACTCTCCCTGGAATCATCTCCACCTATTGGCTTCCTTCAAATCCCAGCTAAAACTATCCCATATAAGAAGGCTTTCCCCAATCCCGCTTAATTACAGTGCCTTCCCTCTGTTGATTATTTCCTATTTATCCTGTACATAGCTTGTCTGCACTTATTTGTTTGCTTGTTGTCTCTTTCATTAGATTGTAAGATTCTTGAGGGCGGGGACTGTCTTTGGCTTCTTTTTGCATCCCCAGCACTTAGCACAGTGCATGGCACATAGTAGGCACTTAATACAGACTGACTCGCTCATCAGAGTATGGTTGAAGGTGTGATGATTCCTGATCCTTTATAGGATGACCTCAGAAGTCCTTTCCGAACCTAAGGTTCTAGGATCCACTGAAACACTAGCATTGGCCCCTAAGAATAGCATCAATGGTACCAAAGGTCAGAACAAGCTAAGAAAGTCAAGGATAACAAAAATAAAAGAGAAGAAGGTCAAAGAAAGCATAGGAAGAGCCTCTGCTTTGTGTGGATGGAAGACCCTTTGCAAACCTTTCAGAGCCATATAAATGTTGACTATTAGTGGTGGTAACATTAAGACAAACGGCAATGGAAAGAAGAAAACTGTTCCAAGCTCTGGCTTTTGCTTCCTCTGCCAAGGACGATGATCTTTGGACTAGAAAGGACTGAACATATGTAGTTAATGGGAGTTTTACAGGATCACAGAGCAGGGAGAGGTTATATCTGACTGGGAAGGATCCAGGAAGGCTTCATAGAAGAAGGGAGCCTAACCTTGAAGGGTGGGAAGAATATCAACCAGCAGAAATGAGGGCAAAGGGAGAAATCACTGGAATAAAAAGAAAGGAAGAAGAATCAGACAGAGCAGATTCTGGAAATGGTAGATAACCCATTTGCAATAGAGCAATATCCAGAGACAGAGAGTGAGATCTGGAAGGAGAGGGGGGGATACATGGTGGGGAGATACATCTGTCTTTGTTTTTGATGTAGCCTCCCCCAAAGCCATGCTTGGGACCAATGGGAAGGGGCCTGGATTGCAGGTCAGAAGACTTGAGTTCAAATCCTGTTTCTGCCATTGTTACCTGTGTCACCTTGAGCGAAGGACTTAACTTTCCTGTGCCTCAGTTTCCTCATCTATAAAATGAACTGGAGAAGGAAATGGCAAACTACTACAATATGGGGTCATGGAGAGTCAGACATGACTGAAAACAACTGGACAACACCAAAAACAACAAAATTCCAAATCCAGTCAACATTAAGATGGAGGTAGAGGGTGGAGGGTAGGGGGCAAGAAAGGGAGTAGTCCAGGAATTTGACTGGAGGTCAGTGGGGGTACTATAGACTTTCAGAAGGTTATATCCTTGTGGACCCAAGAACTTGGTATTATAGGAAGAGCACTGACTGAAATAAGAAGACCCGGGTTCAAATCCTGCCATTGAAGTTTATGCTTTGTTGGTTTCTCTAAGATACTTAACCATTCTGGTTCTCAGTTTCCTCATCTGTAAAATGATGCCCTATGAGGATCCTGGATCCCATGAACTGAGATGGGACAGGGCTGGTGGCTCAAGGAGAATGCCACCTGGTGGACAACACAGATGCTGCACTCCCTTCCACGGAGACCTTCGAAAGGCAGACACAACGTAGATCAGTCATATATAAAACTCAATAAACAAGCATCTTTAAGTACTGAGTGCTGTGGAGCCGGGTATTGCATTAGGTGCTACAGATACAATCAGCTGAAAAATATTAATTAAGCACCTACTGGGCCCCTCCATTGTACATGATCAAGAACCCTAGAAGCACAGTCACCCCTTGTCCGTGACTGCCTTAGACAGCAATCAAGGCACATGTGGCCCTCAAGGGCTACTTACAAACAAAATAGCATCCGATCATCCGCCAAGAGCTAGAAGGGGCCTTCCCAGGCCGCCCGAGCGCCCCTCATTTTGAATATGAAGAAGCTGAGGCCCAAGGAAATGAAATGCTTCTCCAACGGGCCTGAGGGTTTGAACTGGAGGCTCTCTGGTTCCAAAGGAGTGTCCATCCCTTTTACTGTATAACACTTTCTTTGAATTTCAGAATTTAAAGAAAAAACAAGGGTCTTTCCCAATTTTCTTTATTGCCCCTTTTAGGGCTAGAAAGCAGGACATTTGTTTCATGGGTGAGAAAAAGGTTTCAAAAGTATTACATGTCAGAGGTGGGGTTTGAAGCCTACATCCTCTGACCCCAAAAAAGCCTGCTTTTTTTTTAAATCATGCTCAGGCCAAGTTCTTCCCCAACCCTCTCCATTACCCCTTTCAGGATGAGCAGATAGGACCAAGATCATGGCCACTCCTGTCCCTCTTCTTCTAAAATGGCTCCTGTTGGGAATCTCACAGGATTTCTTCTGACATGCACTGAGTTGTTTTGGAAACACAAGTCTTTTTTCTTGTTTTTGGTTTTTTTTTGTTTTTTGTTTTTTGGTGAGGCAATTGGGGTTAAGTGACTTGCCCAGGGTCACACAACTAGTAAGTGTCTAGTGTCTGAGGCTGGATTTGAACTTGGGTCCTCCTGAATCCAGTGCTGATGCTCTATCCACTGCGCCACCTAGCTGCCCCTGGAACACAAATCTTTTTAGACAAGCAAGGGCCTACTGGATCAGAGCTTGTTCATGTAAAACTCTGAAAATTACATAAGCTGAACCAAATCTCAGAACTGCAAGAGAGGTCATCGTGTCCAGCCCCCTGCGCAGTCCAACAGCTACCCTTTCAACAGAATACTTTGCATTCTACAGTGTTTTAAAGTTTGCAAATCAATTTCTATATATTTGATCTCATAACAGCCCTGCAAGGGGGGTTACTACTGTCCTGATTCCCAATTTTGCACTGTTGTTCAGTAGCTTCAGTCGTGTCCAACTCCCATTTGGGGTTTTCTTGGCAGAGATGCTGGAGTGGTTGGCCATTTCCTTCTCCAGCTCATTTTACAGATAAGGAACTAAGACAAGCAAGGGTTAAGTGACTTGCCCAAGGTCACACAGCTGGGAAGTGTCTAAGCCTTGATTTGAAATCAGGTCATCCTGACTCCAGGCTCAGTGTTCTATCCACTGCACTCCTAGGCAAAGAGACTTTCCCAGGGCTCACAGCTAGCTTAGCCCTGAGACAAGATTTGAACTAAGTTCTTGCTTGTCTCTGAGGCCTGCTCTTTACCCACTAAGGCACACTGCCCCTCACATAGGAGGGATCGTGGCTCCAAACCAATGCATCTGACTGACTGATGCCCCATCTATTTTTTTAAGCTTTATTATATAACAAAGGGGAAATCATCTCAAATGTTCCTGGTTCTCACCCTTCCTGCTTCAATTTGCTTTCTTTAGAGTTAAGCATAGACACTTAGAGAAAAAAAAATTTTTTTTCAAGCCTTAAAAAACGACCTTAGCAAAAGGGGCCTGCCTGTGAAGTCCGATAATATACTTCCTGCTTTCTCTTCTCAGTCTTTAAAACTGAAATTCCATCCTAATGGGCCCGACTTAATCGCTCCCCTTGGCTGCGCTTGGTCGGAAGCAACCTTAATAATGTTCAATCACCCAGAAACCAGCTTTTGTCGGAGGCAACGCTGACCTCTCTCGGTTCCACGTGCTCCAAAGAGAACCTTAGAAGGAGCCCTTCCCCAGCCGGCCCCACCCGAGCTGGCCAATCTGATTTCCCACTCTCCCCTAAAAGAACTCTCTGTCCGAATCGGGGGGTTCTCCTCACTGCCCTGCGCTCGCGCGCGCACACACACACACGCACGCACACACACACACACACACACACACACACACACACACACACACACACACACACGCGTGAATTCCTGCAGCTCCCCTTCCCTAATGTCCCCTCCACCCACAACTGTCCTGCCTTTTCTCCTTGTATTAGCCATCTCCCTCCTCCATGCCCATGCGTGCTCTGTCTCCCCTCCTCCTTACCCCTGCCAAAGCTGGGAATGAGCTCCCTCCTCCCTTCTGGCTGCCTTCGAGGCTCAGCTGCTGTATGACCTCCTGCAGGAAGCCTTTCCTGTTAGCCCTATTATTACCCTCTCTCCTCCCTCGAAGAACACATATGTTTATCCTTTTACATTCTGTACCACCAGCCCCCTTCACCATAGACAGAATGTAAGTTCCTGGAAGGCAAGAATGTTTATGTCTCTGCTTCCTCTTAGACCAGCATTGGGCCTCAACAAGGAGATCGTCAGGCCCTGTGCTGAATGTTAGAATGGGGGGGGGGGGGCAGCTTTCCTCTCAGATCAGGCCCTCAACGATAAGAAAGCCTCGTGTTCATGTTCATTTCACTTCAACATCAACCCAGCCAATCTCAGCTGCCCAAGCCATTGGTAACTCATTGCCCAGTAGAAGCCCAGCGGGAGTGTAATCTCTGTACTGAGAAGGTGTAAAAAGGTATCTATATTCCTCTTATCTAGCTCTGAACCCCCAGCCAGAGAGCATGCTCTGGCAAAATATCAGTCTTAACTCTCTCTCTGGCTCTCTCCCTCCCTTTCTGTCTTTCTCTGTCTCTCTATCTCTATGTATCTCTGTCTCTCTGTCCCTCTCTGTCTCTGTCTGTCTGTCTGTCTCTCTCTTTCTCTGTCTGTGTCTCTGTCTCTATGTATCTCTGTCTCTCTGTCCCTCTCTGTCTCTGTCTCTCTGTCTCTCTGTCCCTCTGTCTCTGTCTATCTGTCTCTCTGTCTCTCTGTCCCTCTCTGTCTCTGTCTATCTGTCTCTCTGTCTCTCTCTCTCTCTCTATGTCTCTCTGTCTCTCTGTGTTTCTCTGTCTCTCTCTCTCTTCCCCCGCTCCCCCCAATCTTTTTCCCCATTGCTTCCTCTCAGGTTTATTTTTAAATGACCCATATAGATTAGCCATGAGAGTCATTATTGATTTTTATGACAAATACCACTTAAAAATAATGTTTACACACAAAAGGGTGAGCAAACATTTAAGGATAAAGCACCTCTCCCAGGAGAATGCATTAGGTTTAATTCCCTCTCTGAAGAGAAGAGAAGGAAGGATCCCTTGCTCACCAGATGTGCGGAGTTTCAGAGGTGCAGGATCTAGCCTGTGTTTTATGCATGATTTGATTACACTGCTTCAGGCACAGGAGGCCTCTCTGTAGTCTTCAACATTGTTAATCACCCTCTTCTCTCTCTCTCTCTCTCTCTCTCTCTCTCTCTCTCTCTCTCTCTCTCTCTCTCTCTCTCTCTCTCTCTCTCTCTCTCTCTCCCCTGATTCTCCTCTTACCTATCTGACTGCTCCTTCTCAGGCTCCTTTGCTGGATCTTCCTCCAAGGCATGTCCCCCAAAACTCTGTCCAGGGCTCTATCCTCTTTGCTACATGTGATTTCAGTTCATCAGATTCCATCTCTATGGTGATGACTCTCAGATGTATTTATCCAGCCCTAACCTCTGCTGACGTCCAGTCTCAAGTGTCCAACTGCCTATCAAAGATCTTGAACTGGCTGTCTTGAGGTCATCTTATATTCGGTATGCCCAAACCTAAACCCATTATCTTTCCCCCTAAAATCTCCCCTCTTCCTAACTCCCCTATTACTGTCAAGGGCAACATCCTTCTCCCAGTCAGCTAGGCTTACAGCCTAGGTGTCATCCTCAACTCCTCACTATCTCTCCTTACCCCTCATACCCCATTCGTTGCCAAGGCCTGTGACTTTTACCTTTGTAACATCTCCTCTACATGCACTCTTCCCTCCTCTGACCCTGCCCTGCACTTGGCGAAGACCCTTGTCACCTCACAACTGAACTATTGCAACAGACGATGGTCAAGGAGGGAGAGAGGGAAGGGGAAAGGGGTCTGCCTGCCTCGAGTCTCTCCCCACTCCAGTCCATCTCCAACTTGGCTGCCAAAATATTCCTAAAGTTCATGTCTGACCACATCGGCCTCCTCTGCAATATGCTCCAACCATTCCCTATCACCGAAGATCAAACACATCTTCTTGACATAAGACTTAGGACATATCAAGGAGTCAAGGGGCTATTTAAGTTTACCTTGGCCACCTCGATATCAGGACTGACACACCTAAGAAGCAAAGGGAAATCAAATTCTATAACAGGAAAGTCAGTTAGGTGTGGCTACTACCTGAGCTAGGAGACAGAGACTAGGGTTCCATTTTATGTTTGTTTGGTTGGTAGGTTGGTGGGATTTGGCGGGGAGGGGAGTGCTTTTCTCTGATTATTGACTGACTGACTGTTTAAACTTTTATATTCCTGTGATAAATGTTGCATATTTCATCATGTTTTGCTAAGAGACTAGAAGCTCCTGGGGGGAACCAGACAATATTTTATATCCTTTTTAAAGTCTATAAATGGTCCCAGGACAGTACTCTGCTCACAAAAGGTAAGTGATGGGTTTGGAGTCAGAAAGACCAGATTTTAAATCCTGTCTCAGGCATTTCGTAAACATGGGACCCTGGGAATGTCACTTAAGCACTCTAAGCCTCAAGCTCTTCATCTGTAAAATGGGGACAATAATAGCACCTCCTTCTCAGACTTATGACAATCAAATGATATAATCTATGCAAAGGGCTATGTGAATGTTACCCATGGTTATTATTGCCTCAATGTTTTAGGAGACCTTCTGAGGCCACCCCACTCTGAGGTCAATAAGGCATGACTGGACACAGGTTAGAGGAGACCTTTGCTGACCTTGGCAGTGGAAGGAACACTGGATGGGAAATAAGAAGATCCTCCTTCACTTCCAGCTTTGCCAGTTATCCTCAGTGTGGTCTTGGACTCTTCCCCTCTCTATACCTGTTTCCTAACCTGGCCATAGGACCAGACCATCTCTGAAGTCCCTTTGGGTCTAACATTCTATGAGTCTATCTTCTCTGAAGAACTTTAAAAGTAATTACAGATGCCCATCTATTTGTGAATGGCATTGAAATAATGATGTGAGTACAATTTTATCTAGAAATAAGAGAATGGGGGGAGGCAGGTAGATGGTGCAGTGGATAGAGCACTGGCCTTGGATTTAGGAGGACCTGAGTTCAAATCCAGCCTCAGACACTTGACACTTACTAGCTGTGTGACCCTGGGAAAGTCACTTAACCCCAATTGCCTTACCAAAAAACAAAAACAAAAGAAAAGAAATAAGGGATTGGAGAGGGGGTCAGTCTGACAAATAGAAATATCGTTTTAAGAAAGGACCTTCAAAATCACTTAGCTCAGCTCTTCATCTTACAAATATAGAGAGACCAGAGAGGCATCAGCTTGTGATTAGCTGCTGAGAGGAACTGGGACAGAGGTTGTCAACTATCTTAGTCCAAATAACCTTTGTCATTTTTAAAGAACAGAAGAGCATTATGGAGGCAAGTAGAAAACAAGTTCCCTCATCACAGTCTCACCCCAAAACTTTTCCATTTAAGGAGAGAGAGCCCTGAGAATACTCACCCTAGCCAGGGGGTATCAGAAGAACTCAGAACTAAAATAGGTAAGTGATCATAAGTCAAAGAAGACTTGAGCTGAGGTAATCAAAAGAGATGGGGAGGAGAAAAGAGTTCAAAGGAGAACTATGATCTTGGGTAGGGAATCTATTACTTTCTGTGAGCAGCCTGGCTGGGAGTCATAGCTTCATAGCAAATGGTCCATAGGTGCTTCATAACTGTTTGGTGAAAAAGGACTGGTAGCCTGCAGGGGAGAGGCTTAACAAACACAGCATTCTCAGTGGATGGTGGGTGGACAGTCTGACTGGGAAAAACCCCCAAATAGATGGATAAGTGTAGACCATCTAAAGGGAAGTTGTGATACTTGTCAGAGTACAACATGATATCACCAGAAGATTAGAATATGGCAGCTCTAGATATGAGTCATGAAATACCATCAATATGCATGTTCTGGCCACATATATTGAACATCCCTTTGCATAGGTGCCCTAGTCACATATGTTCCCCTCTCATGTAAGTTTCAAAAGTATCCTCTACAAGTGTCTGATCTTCCCACTCAGAACATGAATTATTTATCAGCGAATGAGGTAAAAAGATGTCATAATTTTTGTTACTATTTCATTAAATGCCCTTTGCTTTGAACCAAGTGTGTTCTATGGCTAACTAGAAAAAAAACAAACATATTGGTGGGGGCTCAAGTGCTGTGATATGGAGAAGATTCTGACCTAAAAAGTAGCTAAATCTCAGGGTTGCTATGTAGTAACTATTTCCCCCCTGAAAATGAGAGCCTGGGGACCAAGGTTCTAACCTCAGCTCTGCCATGAACTAGCTGTGTGAATTTGGGAAAGTCATTTCCCTTCTTTGGGAAATGAGTTGAGTAGACTAAATGATCAAGGGCCCTTTGAGTTCTAAATCTGGTAACACTGACTTCTCTAAGTCTCAGTAGAATCTGTAGGTCAATCCCCCTCATTTTCTTCGTGAGGATACAAAGGCCCCTTGCAGCCCTAAAATTCTTTGGATGATGTTACCCAAGAACGTGGGCCTGGAGGAAGTACTGGGTAGGGAAATGCCAAGAATGCATCCACTTCTGTTTAAGTCCCAGCTCTCTAGAATTTCCACTAAGAGTGGACCATGAAAGACTGATAGTCAATGGGGACTCCAACTCCCCACTGAAGTCAAAAATTTCTGTGTTCTGAACATTTTCCCTTCAAGTCTAGATGGGATGGATTCTAATTTCTCTGGATATCTAGAAGTAGATTCCAGGTAAGGCCCTACACATGAGCTCCAGACTTCCTTGATTTTTGGAAATGGAGTCCAGGTGTCCAAAAACAAACCACCCTTCTTCTACTTGGATTGGAGTAATCAAAAAACCCTCAATTACATTCAAAGCTTCCCTGCCAATCATCGCAAAAGCCAGCAGCAATTCTACCACTGCCAAGTGAATTTATACAGAAAAGGAGATTGGCACATATTAAAGTTTATTGCTGCATTTATTTATAATCTTCTGGTGACTGATTCAAGATTTTTAAACAAATTCTTTCCCCAAAAGCTGTCAGGTTTAACTATTTCATACAAGCCCTTTGAGAGCACTTCATTGTCACTTAGCTTCTCATATTTGGGGGCAGGGTGGGAGGTACTGGGGGGTACTAGGAAGACCCCTAGACTTAGATCCAGAAGATGAGTAGTTATGTGACCCTGGGTGAATAACCACCTTTCTGGGTCTCACTTTCTTCAACTGTAAAATGGGGTAATAATACATCCACTCCCACTACTAGGGTTCTCATGCAGGTAGCAGCATGCCTTGTGAATCTTGGCTACTTTCTCTCCTCATCTCCCTCTGTGGTTTCCCTTGTTTCTTTGAAATCCCAATTTAAATACCACCTATTTCAAGAAGCCATTCCCACTTTACCCTTCATGCTCATGCCTTCATGACTCTGGGTCTTGGTTGCTTCAATTGTAAAATCAGGTGGGATATTGCTCTAATGCTATGGATGGTGGGAAGAGGGGAAAGGTGCAAAATTGAAACCATGCTGCCATTGCTTTCATTGTCAATAATTAATTCTCTTCCTCTTTTTCAGAGGGACTCAGAAGAAACAGTTTCAGATCTAACATTATTTTTATATTTAATTTTGTTACTGTAATTATTTCCCAGCACGGTATCTAATAACACAGAAGGTGCCAAATAAATGCTTATATATTGACTGGTTGATTCTGGCCCGTGTCTGTTTCAAAGTTGATCTTGAGGAAGAAGTTTTCTGGGAAGGGAAAGGACTACTTTGACAGCGTTTTCCATTGTGCAACAAATTTCCAGGGCAGAGTTCGGGATGGCTGATGATCTGCAGTTAGTTCTCTTCACAGGGAAATAAGCAAGATGTTAAGAGAGTTTCTGCATTCTGGAGAAAGGATTTGGCCCTCAGGCAACTCATCAGTCAAAGACAGACTTTAAGCAGCTTGGAGAGGAGGGGGAATGAAGGGGGTGGAGTGAAATCCCTGAACAAAAGTTAAGAGCAGCCCTGCTGGACTGACCCTGAGCCTTGCTTACCATGGAGAGACCGTCCTCAGCAAGAGGAAGTCAGGGGAACAATGAGTTATAATTACAAGGGAGACTGGATGGATGAGAGGTAGGAAATCACCTCTCTGCTCTTGAGAATAGCCGCTGATGCCAGGCTGGGTCTATGGAAGCCTCAGCAATGGCCTCAGCTTCTCTCATCCAAGCCAAGATATGTCCACCCCTCCCCCACCCCCAGCCTCCCACTGCTGCCAGGGCCACTTCACCCTTCAAGGGTCAAAGGATCTTAGATTTAGAAAAGGGATGGGAGCTTGGGGTCATCAAGTCCAACCTCCTTATTTTAGAGATGAAGCAAGTGAGTCCTAGAGAAATTCGGTGCCTTTCTAAAATTGCATTTCAATTGTGGTTTTCGTGACTCCAAACCCGGGGCTCTACCCACTCACTACAGTATGCAGAGGACTTTGCTTCAAATCTGGGCTGTAGGATATACCACATGATTGTGACCCTCGGAAAGTCACTTTTCCTTTCTCGACCTATTTCCTCATTTCTACTTAGGGTAAAAATTAATGACTTGTTCGGGTTTAAAAAAAAATAGACAAATCTGCCATCAGAACTCAGCTGCCTGACTCTTCAACGTTTCAAAGGCTATAACCTCTATGAAGAAGACTCCTTTGGGAAAGAGAAAAAAACCATCAAAATAAAGGCTTTGATTGGACCAACAGACCCTGCTCACAGGGCAGCTAAAGGAGTTAAGGTTTTTTCCTAGTCTGATGATTTGGGTTTTTTTTTCCCCTTGGGTTTTTTGTTTTTTTGAGCAATGAGGGTTAAGTGACTTGTCCAAGGTCACACAGCTAGTAAGTGTCAAGTGTCTGAGGTCGGATTTGAACTCTGGTCTTCCTGAATCCAAGGCTGGTGCTTTATCCACTGAGCCACCTAGCTGCCTCCTAATCTGATGACGACTCGTTAAAAGGCTATAGCTATGAACAACCAGAGAATGAATGACATGGCATGCTTCACACCTCCTGGCAGAGGGTGATAGGCTCATGTTGCAAAATCAGACATTGCCAATGTGGGAATTTGTTTTGCTTGATTCTACATATTCACTGCAAGGATTTGGTTTTGTTTTTAAATTGGATGGTGTGGAGAAATATTTGGTGTGGAGGTCCTCTTTTTTTGGCAGGGGAGGGAATTGGGTCTAAGTGACTTGCCCAGGGCCATACAGCTAATAAGTGTCAAGTGTCTGGGGTCACATTTAAACTCAGGTCCTCCTGACTCCAGGGCCAGTACTCTATCCACTGCACCACCTAGCTGCCTCATATTCTTCTTTAAAGAATTACACCTCTGGCACACAAGCCAATTAGAATAAAATAGTCTTTTATTGGGGTGCTTAGAGAATGTGACCAAGGTGGAAGTCTAAGACTTCCCTCAAGGGGAGGAGGTGGCTCATAGACAACTTGATTTTCTGAGACACCTTTCTCTTCAGCTAGAAGGGAGGCCAAAGCCTTTATAGAGGATGGACATTGGGGGGGGGGTGACCATCTGACTTTGGAAAGTTCTCTTTGGGGGTGGGGAAAGTTTGAGTGAGGAGTGGTGGTCCTGACTTCTGGAGTTATCGCTGTTCCTTGGCACCAATCAGGCAGCGGCCACACCTAATAGGTTTATCTCCCTTACTTCTTAGGTGTGTCCATCCTGATAACTAGCTGGCCAGTTTAAACTTTAATAGTCCCTTAATTCCTCAATTTGTCCCAATGCCATATCAGGTGGGGTGGGGAGAGTGGGAAGACAAGATAATAAATTTTTCATCATTAAAAAATGTTTAATTTAATTTAAAATAAATTGAGAAGAACTATAGCTTAAGCCTTCCTGATTTAAGTTAAAGGAGATGTGAACTTTATGAACTGTTGCAGAGAAAAGTGAGCAAAACCAGGAGATCGATGTGCACAATAATAACAGTGTTGAAAACACCACCAATCTTAAAAGGTTTAAGAACTCTTATCAATGTAATAACCAACCAGGATTCTAGAGGATCAAAAATGAGATTGGCATCCACCTCCTGACAGAGAGATCTGATGGTCCCAGGATCCCAGGATGGGAGGAGAGACAGGGAGAGACAGAGAGAGAGACAGAGAGAGAGAGACAGAGAGAGAGAGACAGAGAGAGAGATTTTGGTTAATAGAAAATATTTTTCCTTTTTAAAAAAAAAAGAGAAAGATAACAGAGCCCATTCTTCCTTTGTGGAGGAAGAGGTAGCATTTCAGTGGTATACCCCAGCTGAAGCCAAAGCTAGAAGTAGAGAGAAACTCCACAACTCCTTTCCCAGGGGATCACTGCCTGGCAGTGACCAGAAGCAGCAACCTTCTTAGCTACCTTCTGACCCTGGAATTTCCTTTAGGCCCTAAGATATTCTCATCCTGAAACATCCCTCCACCATCTCAGCCCACTTCTCCCATTGGTCCCTATTTTATGGTCAGGCCCAAGTCACCCCTACTTTATTCCCCTACTGACTGTGTTTCTGACTCTCTGGGCTTTGCCACCAGGCCCCAAATGGGGACTTCTTCCTTCAACCTCCTCCTTCTTTACAACTCTCTTTTTTTTCTAAGAAACATTTTTAATTAATGTTTTGAGTTCCAAATTCTATCCCTCCCTTCCTCCCTCCTCTCCCCTCCCTGAGGTGGTAAGCAATCTAATATATAGGTTATACACGTGCTATTATGTAAAACATTTCCATATTGGTCATTTTGTTTAAAAAGTCTCAAATAAAAGAAAAAAATGAAAGAAAATGAAAATTAGTATGCTTCAGTCTGTGTTCCATCAATATCAGTTCTTTTTTTGGAGGTAGATAGTATGTTTCATCAGTAGTCCTTTGGGATTGTCTTGGATCATTGTAATGTTGAAAATAAAATTCTATTCAATAAAAAAAAAAGAAAAGAAAGCCATCCATAATTCTTCATCAAACAATATTGCTGTCTCTGTGCACAATGTTCTCTTGGTTCTGCTCACTTCACTATACATCAGTTCATGCATGTCTTTCCAGGCCTTTCTGAAGTCATCCTACTAGTCACAATAATATTCCATCACCATCATATACCACGGCTTGTTTAGCCATTCCCCAATGGATGAGCATTCCTTTGATTTCCAATTCTTAGCCACCACAAAAAGAGCTGCTATAAATATGCTGCAACTCTCTTTTATATTTTGTCTTCCTCTATTAGAATGTAAGCTTCTTGAGAGCAGAGATTCATTAAGTGCTTGTTGCCTGCCTAACTGCCTTTGAGTCTAACAGAGAATGTCCAACAGAGACTTGGCCAAACAACGCAACCGTATTACCAAAAGGCATTGTTAACCCTGCAGTGCTAGAAGCATGAGTTTCTCATCTACATGTGTGTCCCCACCTCCATGTGTTTGTATACCCTTCTGAACTTGTACCCTATCCATGCACATAAACCTTATACATGTAGACCTTAGACATGCCTTCCCTGTGTGTATGTATGTATATATATAAGCACATGTCCTGCATGTATGTACCTCCTCATATATGTTTGCTACATATGTCCATTCTTTCAGTTGATGTATTTGTGGGAGTGTGTGGCACAGGTTTGGGGAGAAAGAAGTGGGAATGTTCTATTACCATTTTCTTATCACACAATTTCCAGACAATGTCTTTGCTTTTATGGGAGTCTCCTGGCTAGTAAAGGCTGACACCAGTGGGGGCTCATGAGCTATGGTTTTAAGTGTATTGTTGTATGTGGACCCATAAAGTACCTTGAATCTGGGATATATTTTCTATCAGGAAGACCCACATGTGAGTTTGGAGGGAATGCCCTAAGGTGCTACCTGCAAATTGAAGGAGATGGACAAAGAAGAGACAAAGGTCTCTTCTGGCTCTAAGCCCATTATACTGTGCAAAATTCTGTATTGTAAGGGGCAAAAATTCATCGTTACAGTATTAGGAAGAATCTGACCACCTACGTAGTGTTGCTATAGCATCAGAGCCTGTATTTTTTATCCCCCGCTTGGCTCAGTTCCTCTGCATTAGGACAATAGGATCATAAAGGGCTGACAAAATTCTAGATTTAGAGAGGTCACCTAGGACTAAAGCCAGGAGAGGTAAAGTAACTCCTTCAGGTCACTCAAGGTCAGGTAATAACTGGTAGAGCCAGAATTTGAACTCAAGTTCTCAGCTTCCAAATCCAACTTTCTGGAAATGCCTTCAAAGACCACCTAGTCCGATCTCTCTTATGTTTCAGATGAGGGAATTAAGGCAGAGACAGAGACAGAGACAGAGACAGAGACAGAGACAGAGACAGAGACAGAGACAGAGACAGAGACAGAGACAGAGGCAGAGACAGAGACAGAGACAGAGGCAGAGACAGAGGCAGAGGCAGAGACAGAGGCAGAGGCAGAGGCAGAGGCAGAGGCAGGGACAGGGACAGGGACAGGGACAGGGACAGGGACAGAGACAGAGACAGAGGCAGGGACAGGGACAGGGACAGGGACAGGGACAGGGACAGAGGCAGAGGCAGAGGCAGAGGCAGAGGCAGAGACAGAGACAGAGACAGAGACAGAGACAGAGGCAGAGGCAGAGACAGAGGCAGAGGCAGAGACAGAGGCAGGGACAGGGACAGAGGCAGAGGCAGAGGCAGAGGCAGAGGCAGAGGCAGAGACAGAGGCAGGGACAGGGACAGAGGCAGAGGCAGAGGCAGAGGCAGAGGCAGAGACAGAGACAGAGACAGAGACAGAGACAGAGGCAGAGGCAGAGGCAGAGGCAGAGGCAGAGACAGAGACAGAGACAGAGGCAGAGGCAGAGGCAGAGGCAGAGGCAGAGGCAGAGACAGAGACAGAGACAGAGACAGAGGCAGAGGCAGAGAGCACTCTAAGACTATTCAATTAATGGAACTATTTTTCAATCCTAGAACTTCTAAATCGATATCTGGTCAGTACTTTCTCTCCTCTGGCTCTGAGAATTTCCAAATGGTCCCTGGCTGACCAAGGATGAAATTAAGATGTGCCATACATCCAAAGACATTCAGAGGCAGCAGGCGAGCAGTGCTGGCTGAGAACTGGCCACAACTGAGTCTGTCAGAAGCAGGAATCATATAATTCAGAAGTTCCTGACTCAAGAAGGGCCCATTTCCTCCACCCTCTGCTCCACTGGATGTTATTTCATTCCAGCACGTAATGAGTCAGTCATGTGCACAATGAGTGCAGCCGAGCTGATGTCATTTCAGAAAGCAGGGGGCTGCTCCTAGCATCAGAGGAAGAGGCACTGGCTTGAGGTCGACCCACCCTCCAACCCTCCAGGGAGCCGGATATTCCCAGGACTCAAAAAGCAAACTTCCCTAAAGGAGAGAAAAGAAAGAAAAGTACTGGAGAGAATCCATCCATGCTCACCCTTGGCTGCAAGCCCATGTCCAGGGAAACCTCTGTCCTTTTCTCAAAGGTACAAATATCAGAATGTCTCTTGATTCAGGGGGAGAGACAAGGGATAGCACGTAGGCTGAGATTAGCCCTGCTCTGACTCACATGCAGAGCTGGCTTCAGAGGAACTGCCTCCTCAGCTCCAGCTCATCCCCCACCCTGCTCCCTGAAGATATAACACTGACCCATTCATTCATTCATTCATTCATTCAATCAATCAATCAGTCAGTCAGTCAGTCAGTCAGTCAGTTAGTCAGTACTTGTGGAAGGACAGGGGTCCAGCCCCAGAACCTTCCTTTAAGAGAAAACTAAAGGGGCAGCTAGGTGGCACAGTGGATGGAGCACCAGCCCTGGAGTCAGGAGGACCTGAGTTCAGATCCGGCCTCAGACACTTGACACTTACTAGCTGTGTGACCCTGGGCAAGCCACTTGACCCCAATTGCCTCACTTAAAAAAAAAAAGAGAAAAAAAAAAAGAGAAAACTAAAGAGGGAGATAGACAGACACAGCATGTATATCCAGGTAGAATCAGGTGTAGGGCAATATTAAGAGTAGCCTTGTTGGGGGGAGGGGAGGATACCCACCACCCAAAGCTACTTGTTACTTGTAACAAAGAAACAACATGGAGTGGGAGAAAGGCTGCTGGAGACATTTGGTGTGAGTCCCCCTTCTTACATTAATTGGTGGGTGAGGATGAGCCAATCCCTTAAACTCTCTGAGGCTGATTTATAAAGTAAGCAAAAAATAATTCTGGTATCTATCTCATTAGAGTCAAATGAGGAAATAGACATGAAGTATATTATAAACATCAACTATTATTAGAGTTTTAGAGTTTGTTTATAATTTTTTGGGGGGTCCAAACCTGTGGTTTCATCCAGTGTAGGGGAATTTCCCAAGGAGAAGATCTCTTCCAACCAACCACTCATGGAGTTGAACAATTCCTCTCATTTTTGTAGGGACTTAACTCCATAGTAGGCACTTAACGAATGGTTGTTGATTGACTTACTTAATTATCGACTGATAGAGAATGAGATGAAGGACCCCACTAGAGTGTAAAATGTGTATTGGGGAGTGGTTGATAGAATAATACTTGAAAAATTAAACAATCTACCTTGCTATTTCCTAAATCCAAGTGGTCACAGCATTCTCACCTCCCATTGACACAGGAAGACAGCCAGGGGTTTCTTAGGCATACCTCCCATCTCCTGGTAGGACCACACCTTCATGGAACAGCAGAAAGTGTCCTGGGTTTAGAGTCAAGAGGCCCTGACTTTTCATCTCATTTCAGAGATTGCTAGCTATGTGACCCCGACCAAGACAAAAACTTTGCTGTGCCTCAGTTTCTTCACCCATAAAAAAGATGATCGGATGTTAGCCACTGCTTCCAGCTTAAATTCTAGAGTCAATTTGCATCCTAACCCATTTTCAAAGATACTAGGAGTGAAAATTGGTCAAATCACCTCTGGAATCCGCTCATGAGGAGCCACGAGGGGGGTTGCCCTTGCAACAAGCTGGCACATAGAAGCAGCAACATTAAAAGCCTCCCTCCATCTTTATAGTCCCTGAATCTTAGGTGACTAGAGCTGGAAGTGATCTTAGTCATCCTAGGGAACATCTAGTCCCACCCACCCATTTGGTAGGTAAGGAAACTGAGGTCGAGGAAAGTGAAGGGATTTTCTTCAAGGTCACATAGGTAGTAGTTATGAGAGGCAGGATTTGAACCCAGATCCTCTGAGTCTCGAAACAGTGCTCTTTCCACTGTACTTCACTACCCATTTTACAGAGTCCCAGAGAAGGGAAGGAACTCCCACAGTCTCACACAGCTCAAAGCAACCAAATTTAGTTTTCCAGACTCAAGGAGCCAGTGTTTTGCCCTGTCATTCCACCCTGCCTCTCACTAAGTCAGAACCCTTTCCTCTACATCGCAGGGTCTGGGGACCATTTCCCTATCCCTCATTCTTTGGAATCCTTCTCTGATTTTCCTTAGGCCACCTTGCTCAACCATGGTTCTTTAATAAAAGGGAAGGAATAGTGGCCGCTAGGTGGCACAGTGGATAAAGCACCGGCTCTGGATTCAGGAGGACCTGAGTTCAAATCTGTACTTACTAGCGTATGACTTTTAGCAAGTTACTTAACCCTCATTGTCCCGCCCAAAAAAATAAATAAATAAATAAATAAATAAATAAATAAATAAATAAATAAATAAATAAATAAATGAATAAATGAATGAATGAATGAATAAATAAATGAATAAATGAATAAATAAATAAATAAATAAATAAATGAATAAATGAATGAATGAATGAATAAATGAATGAATAAATGAATAAATAAATAAATAAATAAATAAATAAATAAATAAATAAATAAATAAATAAATAAATAAAAGGGAGGAATCCTCTCATAGTGGATGTGTCCCTTATTGTATTGTCTTAATATTTTCCAAGGGTTTCAAGGAGATCCAGAGGAGAGACAAACCTCTGCCAACAAGATAAATGTTGACTTTTATTAAAGAAAATTTTTTAAGTCCCCCTGGGCTTGCTACCACTGACGGGGAGAGAAGTGTCTGAGTTCACTTGCTCATTCTGAATTTCCTCAAATGTGAAGGGATGACTTTCTGAATCACTCGGCCAAGTCCTAGCATTGCCCTTCCCTTTCCTCTTCACAATACTGGCTCCCGGTGGCCTTCTTCCAGCCCTCCTAGTCATACTTTCCAGTGCATTCACTGCAGAGAGGGACGCTGGGACAGCCTCCTTTAGGCTGGGAACTTCTCCTGGGAAGCCAGTGAATCTTACATGCAGGTGACAGTGTCGGCAGTTTTGGAGAAAAGCCTTTGTAAGCCAAAAAGGGATAGGCTTCCCAAACCTGAAAAGATGGTAATGAGGTTGTTCCCCTAATGTCACTTCTCTCCCCTAGAGGGTGTCCCTGGAATGGACACAGCAGAAAGTCGGGAAAAGAATCACTGACTGTCAGTACAGGAAGGATGTTAAGACAACAGTGTGGTAAAGATCCCTGGCTATCAAGTCAGAGATCTGCATTCAAATCCTGCCTGGGTGTGCTTAATTCACTGCTGGTAGAGCTGCCGTCAGTCCATAGATGATGGAAAGCCCCCAAAGTAACTAAACTGTGCCTGCTCCTTTGACCCAGAGATCCTACTTCCCCAAAGAGATCAAAGAAAGGAAAAGGGACCTCCATGTGCATGAAATGTTTATAACAGTCCCTCCTCTTTTTTTGTGGCAATGAACTGTAAACCAAAGGGATGCCCATGAATTGGGAAGTAACTAAATGAATTTTGGTATAGGAAGGTCATGGAATACTATGGTGACTTTAAGAAATTACAAAAGGTATCATTTCAGAGAGACCTGGGAAGACTTATATGAACTGATGTGAAGTAAAATGAGCAGAACCTTAAGAAGAAGAATTTATATAACAATAAGAAGAAATAGCAAGTAGATGGTGCTTTGAGGTTTACAAAGTGCTTTATGATTATAAATCAATAAATAAGCATTTATTAAGTGCCTACTATGTGCCAGGTACTCTGCTAAGCATTGGGGATACAAAAAGAGGCAAAAGCTAGTGCCTGCCCTCAAGAAGCTTACCATCTAATGATAGAGATGACATGCAAACAAACCTATACAAAGGTAATGGTATATTCATTGGAATATACCATTGGTGACTCAGTAGAGAGAACACTAACCCAAATTCAGATCCAGCCTGAGACACTAACTATGTGACCCTGGACAAGTCATTTCATCTCTGTTTGCCTTAATCCACTGGAGAAGGAAATAGCAAACCACTCCAGGATCTTTAGCAAGAAAACAAAAAGTCCAGAATGGCTAAACAACAACCAAAAGAATTAATTAATAGAGGAAAGGTGGGTAAAGCTTCCAATAACAGATAGGATTTCATTTGATTACCTTAACAACTTTGGGAGGTAGGCGCCCCCATTAGAGAGGAGGAAACTGAAGCTATAGAGATTTGCCTTAAAAATGTCAGGCTGGATTTAAATTCAGATAATGATAACTTTGAAAGGCTAGAAAACTCTGATCAGTATAGTAACTCTCCATGATTTCAGAGCAACGATGATGAAGCATGTTCTCCACCTCCTCAGACAAGGGTAATGGTCTCAGAATTCAAAATGACACAGACATTAGGGGCTTGGCCAATGTGGGAATTTGCTTTGTCTGATTATATAGGATAGTGTAGTATAGTACAGTAAAATATAGCATAGTACAGTATAGTATAGCATAATGTGATATACAGTACAATATAATATAGTACATCATATAGTATAGTATAGTACAATACAATACAATATAATGCAATATAAGACAAGACATAACATAACAACTTAGCATAACCTAACCTAACATAATAATACAATACAATGTAATGCGATGTGACACCATAGAACACAATATAATAATACAATACGATGAAACATGACATAACATAGCATAGAATAACGTGACATGACGTGACATGACATAACATAACATATATTTGTTACAAAGACTTCATTTGCCTGTTTTTCCAGAGGGAAGTGGGGTTCAGCATGGGTTGGGAAAAGACAAGAGACAAAGAGATAGACGGAGAAGAAAAGCCAGGCAGAATCATGAACAAGGCCAACAACTCTGAAAGCCACAGATTCAATTCATTCTATAATTAAAAAGAATGGGGGCAGCTAGGTGGCGCCGTGGATAGAGCACCGGCACTGGATTCAGGAGGACCTGAGTTCAAATCCTCCCTCAGACACTTAACACTTACTAGCTGTGTGACTCTGGGCAAGTCAGTTAACCCCAATTGCCTCACCAAAAAATAGAAAAAGAAAAAGAAAAAGAATGGCAAGCTGGAACCTCATAATAATTGTCAGGTTCATGTCCAATCCTTTTTCTGGTTTACTATGCATGCTTAAATGCCCATTTTATTTAGTGTTTATTAAGTTAATTATAAAGAGTATTTTCATTAAAAATGGTCCTACCCCTCATACTTACTTGAGCTTGGACAGCTCCCCGACCTTCCCTGAACCTCAGTTTCCAATTAAAGAAGGTTTGGACTTGATGACATTTTTGGTCTCTTCCAGCTCAAATTTCTGATGCTACGATTTCCTGGGCACTCCTCTACATTGGACGGAGGTGGAAACTGAGACCCAAAGTAGCAAAATGAGAGGCCTTAGCCTGGTTCTGTTCCTCCTCCCCTCTCACCTAGTTTATCGCAGTACATTCCTAAGTGGCCTCCCTGCTTCCAATCCTTCCCCTTGTAATGGGGTACCAGCCAACAAGGACCAAGGCTTTAGATGGTGCTTGGATGCTCTTCCCCAGAGATATGACAGTGAATGGTCCTCCTAAAGTCTTCTCCTCAGCTGTGGAGTGAGAAGAACCAATGCCCCTGGAGGGGCTGAGTCAGAATTGAGCATGAATTCCAAAGGACTGACCAGCTGGTCTTCTTGGTGGCAAGTGAGGCAAAGGATACTGGAAACTAGCGGCCAGGTCAATGAAAGATAAATTATCTCCATTTTTCTCCCTGCTCTGGCTTCCCCCACCTGTAAATGGGCAAATGGAGCCTGTGTTTCTTCTGGGTTTATTATTTCTTAATCTCAGATAAATGAGCATCATGATGGGAGGGCTCAGGTGAGTTCAGCAAATCCATAGGTTCCATCAGAAAGGGCAGCTAGGCAGCTTAGTGTATGGAAATCTTTCTGAGTTCAAATCCTGCCTCAGACACTTCCTAGCAGCGTGACCCTAGGCAAGTCACTTCACGTCTCTCAGTCTGTTTCTTCCTTTGCAAAATGGGAGAGGTGGGGGGTCAGAACCGATGATCTCTCAGGTCTCTTCCAACTTTAAATCACTGGTGCAATGATAGCAAATCTTTCCCCTAGTTCCTCCTTCTAACATTCATGCCCCAAACACTGATTAAATAATTATTTAATATTAAAGTACTCTTGAAAGAAACTGAGGCACCCCAAGAGCCACATCTCAGACAATCGATTGATAAACATTTTATTAAGCGCCTACTATGTGCCGGGCACTATGCTAAACGTTAGGTAGATACCCTTTTTGGGGGTCTCACAGAAAAACCAGTGATTTTAAAAGTTTTTGGCAAGATGCTAGTTCACACGATAAAGGATATTATTGAAGGGGAAGACTCATCCCCCACGGAACTATTAGTCACTGCTAGGCCTTCCCCTTAAAAAAACACACACACGAAGAGGAATGGAAAATGTATCATTTTCATCTCTATGCCGATGCTCAAGGTGGTGTAGCAGCATGTGGGAAACAAAGGGAAGAGGCCAGGCCAGTTGCAATCTCCTCTCCATCTCTGGACTCAGGGCCTCATGGAAAAACGCACAGATGCTGAAACCGGGCCCTGGGGCAAGCCTTGTGACGTCGCTTTTCCTTCTTTTTCATTACAGAGAAAAGAAAATGAAATGTTATTTCCAAAGGAGCATCGTAGGGGAAGAAGGAAGGGCCTACGTGTCCCAGATAAAGTCCAGGCTGTTCGATCTTGGGCAGCATTAAGAGAAGCTGTTTCCAGGAATCAGAAGGAGCTAGCCCACTGTTCTCTGCCCTTCTCAGATTTCATCTGTAATCTTGTCCACAGTTCAAGCACCACCATTTAGAGAGGACATCGTGGTTTGGAGAATATCCAAGACAAGGACTCTAAGAACAAAAGGCAACTCAGAGGCCAACCTGGCCAGCCCTCCTCATTTAACAAATGGGAAAACTGAGGCCCAGGGAAACAAGGTGATTTGTCCCAGGTCACACAAATAGAAATCACCAGAGGCAGGATTAGAACCCAGAATCTCTAACTCCAGAGTTCTTTTTGGAGTGGAGAATCATGGTACCTCAAGGCCTACACTCCATGCTATATGAAGATAGGTTGAAGGAAATAGAGTGTCTGGCCTGCAGAAGAGAAGGTTGGGGGAGGAACCTAACATCTTTAAGTGCTGAGAAGGCCATCAGATATAAGCAGTGTTAGACTTGCTCTTTTGGGGTCCCCTACAAGGTAAAGTAGGAGCAACGGTTCGAAATTTCAAAGAGGTCAAACCTACATTTATAGGTTTGCTGTCTGGTAATACTCCCTAATGATGAGGGCTCTCCCAAAGTGAGATGTTAGGTATGTGCCCCTCATTAGAAAGCTTCAAACAGAGACTGCACAGCTCCCTGACCAGTCCATTGTACTGTGGAAGGGACTTTTGTTCAATGTGGGTTGTACCAGATGGCTCCAGAGGTCCCTTCTGCCTTGCTGTGTCTATAACATTAGCCAACACTTATTTTTCAAATGAGGCTGAAAGAAGGGAAATGACTTTCCCAGGGTCACATAGCTAGTTAAGTGTGCGAGGCAGGATTTAATCCACATCCCATTTCTTTTTGTGTACAAGCTGTCTCCTTTTAACAAGTCAATTGGTCTTGGGGCAGCTAGATGGCACAGTGGTTAAAGCACCAGCCCTGGATTCAGGAGTA
The DNA here is from genome assembly GCF_019393635.1 of Dromiciops gliroides. Taxonomy (NCBI): domain Eukaryota; kingdom Metazoa; phylum Chordata; class Mammalia; order Microbiotheria; family Microbiotheriidae; genus Dromiciops; species Dromiciops gliroides. The sequence goes on along the minus strand of NC_057862.1, from coordinate 680,299,856 downwards.
CCTGAGTTCAAATCCGGCCTCAGACACTTGACACTTACTAGCTGTGTGACCCTGGGCAAGTCACTTAACCCCCACTGCCTGCAAAAAAAAACCAAACAAACAAACAAAAAAAAAGTCAATTGGTCTTGCAAGGAAGAACTTTTTATAGTGGAGTAGGAAATGGTGGGGGAGGGAATGGAAGGCAGTACTTGAACCTCATTCACTTCATATTTGCCTCAAAGAGGGAAGAATATATGTGTGTGTGTGTGTATATATAAATATATGTATGTATGTGTATATGTGTGTATATGTATATATGCATGTTTATATACGTGTGTATACACACACACTCAGGGAAAATACATGATCCTAAAAGGGACCATGGATAATGAAGCAATATCAACATTTTTTAAAAAGCAAGTTTCACTAATAAAGGCCTTATTTCTCAAATACATTGGGGAACTAAGTCAAATTTATAATGATAACATGCATTCCCCAATCAATAAATCATCAAAGGATATAAACAAACAGTTTTCAAAAGAAAAAATCAAAACTATTCAGTCGGGGCAGCTGAAAAAAAAGGCTTAAATCACTTTTGATTAGAGAAATGCAAATTAAAACAACTCTGAGGTACCAACTCATGCCCATCAGAAACAACAAATGCTAGAAGGAATGAGGAAAAGTAGGTACACTAATAAACTTCCAGTGGAGTTGTGAACTAGTCCAACTATTCTGGAGAACAATCTGGCATTATGACCAAAGGGCTGTAAAACTATGCAGACCCTTTGACCCAGCAATACCACTACTAGGTCTATATCCCAAATATTTGTAGCAGCTCTTTTTGTAGTGGAAAAGGATAGGAAATGATGGGGATGCTCATTAATTGGGGAATAGCAGAACAAGTTGTAGCATATGGTTGTGATGTAATACTATTGGGTTTTATAAAAATGATAAGAGGAATGGTTTCAGAAAAATATGGCAAGACCTATATGAACGGAGGCAAAGTGAAACAAGAAGAACCAGATCATTGTGCAAAGTAACAGGCATAACAGTAATGATTATCAACTGTGAAAAACTTGGCTACTCTTATTTATACAATGATCTGAGACAAATCCAAAGGACTCATTATGAAAAATGCTATCCACCTCCAGAGAGAGAACTGATGAAGTCTGAGTGCAAATTGAAGCATAATTTTCTTGCTTTCTTTATTTGTGTGTGTGGGAGATATGGCTAATACAGAAATATGTCTTACATTATATCACATGTATAATTAATTGATATAATTTTGCTTGCTTTCTCAGTAGGTGGAGGAGGGCTGCAAGCAAGGGAGAGTTTTTGGGACGTAAATTAACAAGGAAAGAATGTAAAAAATAAATAATTTTTTAAAAAGAAAAAAGAATTGTGGGATATAGGAACAAAATGTTACATATGCTGTCAGATGAGGTAACATTGTCCATTATTTTTATTTTCAGTGTTACAAGGTTCAATGGGGTGTATGTGAAGGGCTCACTGTATTTAAAAAAAAAAACAGAAGCCATTTAATAAAACTTGAAGAATATTTTTTAAAAAGAAGTCAATTGAGAGCACAGTTAGGTGGCACAGTGGATAAAGCAGCGGCCCTGGATTCAGGCGGACCTGAGTTCAAATCCAGCCTCAGACATTTGACACTTACTAGCTGTGTGACCCTGGGCAAGTTACTTAACCCTCATTGCCTCGCCAAAAAAAAGAAAAAAGAAAAGAAAAAGTCAGTTGGTCAAATGTTTGAGAAGGAAAAGGAAAAGCTCAAACCCTGGGCTCCAAATTCCAAGACAGAACAGAGGAGACCAGGAAAAAATGAAGAACCCTCAGAGTATTCAAAACTCAGAATTTGTGTCTGAGGGTGTTAACGAGGTCATTTAGACCCGTAGCTTGGTGAACAAATGAAGTGGCCAAAAAACCTATAAAGGGCCTGGGAGCCCACTGGGAAAAGGCAGATGAACAAGCCAATATTCAAAGAAGTTTGAGGCAATGAAGTTTGTGAGAAGGGGTATAAGTGAAGCCTAGGTCTTTTGGTTTCCTTTAATTCTTGTTCTAACTGGGCTTGCTTGAACATAAAAAGCAGAAGTAATCGATTTTTCTATGAGCAATTATCGAGCAACCAATTCATCCATCAACAAGTATTTATTGTTGCCTATTATGTTATAGTGTTATAGGCACCCCAGGAATAAAAAAGTGAGACAGTTTCTTCCCTCAGGAATCCTACTTCCTATTGTATAATAGTAGACAGACAGACATATATATACATACATAAACAATATGTATAGATAAATATCAAACATTATTATATTTCGATATCATATTATTAATATATAATAATATTATAAATATATAAATTCTAGATAATATATAAATATATTTTAATTATTTATATTTAATTTATTTATATATACTTAATTATTTATATTTAATTATTTCTCATTTACCCTACTGTCATTCACCTGGTGGTCTAAGCAGAGAGGCTGGGAGGAAGTCCAAAGCCCCTTTTGGAGTCCACGGAAAAGTCACTGGATTTGGAGGTGTAGGAGCTTAGTATGAAATCCAGTTCTGCCTGTGCAACCTTAGAAAACTCAATTCCTCTCTCTGAGCCTCAGTTTCTGAATCTTTAAAAAAGAGGGGGGGTTGAATTAGATGATCTTATGACTTCCCTCAACAATTCAACTCCTTCCAATTATAGCCCCTCCCCCTTCTTCCTCTCCCCACAACCCCAGATACCCCAACCTATAGAGATAAGAAAAGGGTCAAAAGACTAAGAAAGGGTGGAGGGGTCTTTTTTTGGTTTATTTGTTTTTTATGGAGAAATAACATTTCAAGATCCAAATAGAAAAATAAAATAAAACTCTGTCTTTAACATTCAACTCGATTGAGCTCATTAAAGCCCCCGTGAGGCTATTTGTCTTGGAGCTGAACAACTGTGATTTCAGACCTGGATTCATTATTTTGGGAGAGAGCCAAGTTGGTGTAGGGCAGGAGCCATGTAAAGAGAAGGGAAAGCTGAGCAAAGAAAATTTCTTAGATAGATAGATAGATAGGTAGATAGGTAGATAGGTAGATAGGTTAGACATAGAGATAGACAGAGACAGAGACAGAGACAGAGAGAGACAGAGACAGAGACAGAGACAGAGATAGAGACAGACAGAGACAGAGACAGAGACAGAGACAGAGACAGAGACAGAGATAGAGATAGAGATCTCGGACTAGGGAAAGGGCAGTCAGAACTAGTGGGCAGTCTTCCAGAATGAGAGCTTCCTGAGAGGAGGGGCAGTTTCATTTTTGGTTTTGCATCCCCAGGACCTAGTCAAGTGCCTGGCATAAAGTAGGTAGATACTTAATAAATTATGTATGAATGAGCAAATGAACAAAAAAGCATTTATTAAGTAGTTACTGAATGCCAGCACTGTTGGGATAGAAATACAAATACAAAGGATATGCAAAAAGGAAGAAAGCCACTCCCCACCCCCACCTCCAGGGAGTTTACATTCTTATAGGGAGAGACAATCCAACTCCTTGGGGAGCCAAGGAGGGTGTTTTGGTTGGGAAAACCACAGGGATGATGAGAAGAGCCATATGGGAGAAGACTGGCACACAATTTGCCATAGCAATAGTGGTATGGAATCGATTAGGCTTCAAAAGCTGGAAATTGAGGAGGGAAAGGGCGCAGTGTCAGGGTGACTGGATGGAAAGTGAGCATGGCTGGAGTCACCTCAATATGGTGGGGCATACAAGGCATGCCCAAATCAGGAAATCAAAAGAGTTCTAAATTTGAAGGGGTCAAGTCCTCCAAACATGAACTTCACGGATAAAGCAGATGAGTGACTGGTGAGAAAATGAGTCAGGCTTGGGAGTTGAATGACAGAATATATTCTCTCTTGCTTTGGAGTTTTTCATCCCAACAGTCCTGTGAGATGGGCAATGCATCTATTTTTACCCCCACTTTATTGATGAAGGCTGTCAGCTCTGTCAGCTCATATCTTCCCAGAGCCTTTTCATTCAGGAACCTGAAGTAGAGTTGCCATCTTTCATTTTCTCTCTCAAAACCCAAACGCATCCAAAGTGATGGCAGAGCTCCAAAAAACTCAAAGAAGACTCAAGGGAATGAAGAACTCTCTTCTTTCTTGCTCTCTTCAACTCTACTCTGATCCTCACACAGGGCAGAGCAGGGCATTCATCTCCATGAGTGAGGAGAGAGTCCCATCAACAAGGAGTCTGGGGACAGGAGTTACAGAAATGATCAGCTTTTATTATAGAAAATGGTACCTGAAGAACTTTCTTTCAGAGTCAATATATAAAAAGCTATAGATTGCAAAGTGTCATTAAGGCAACTCACCCAAGAATGTATTTGAAAATTAACTTGTCTGGTTCTTTACCCACCAGTGCACCAACATTTGGACCCTGGGGAAGGACAGGACCATCCAATCTAGGAAATGCCAAAGCCATCTTAGTTGGTTGACCATCCCCTGGATTCTTCTTCACAAGTATGCACTTCTGCAGTGTGTGACAAGTGACAAAAGGCAAAAAGGAACCAATCCAAACTAAAACAACATCAAAAATAATAAACAACTTGCTTGAGTCTTTTGAATTTGGATTTTCCAGTTTTCACAATTTCCTCTTGGTTGTCTGTTCCCATGGCTCTGGGTCCCATCTTGCTTCACTCTGCTCAGCATTGGACATCATGGTTTAGGGCCTGCTTCTTCTCAGTTAGTCATCAAGCACTTAAGAAGTGCCTACTATGTGCCAATCACCATGACTTTTGGACAGGAACCTCCCCCATTTTCTCTCTTCCCAAGCAAGTCAACTGTGCTACCATTTGACCCTTTGGCTTCTTAAGGGGGCAGTCTTATTCTTTCTGGAATTTTGAAATCATCAAAGCAAAGAAAAATATGGTTTAAACAAAATTAAACTGTTTTCAGGCACAAGATTGAATGCCTTCATCTTCCAACTCCCCCTACTTCCTTACGTGGCATCCCTCCAACCAAGGACCATAATATCAACAACCATCTCCACAATCACTGGCTTGCCCGCCCATATGAAGCATTGCTGCCCTCTGCAGAACACAGACATGGGTGCAGGATGAGGCTGCCCCATCCCCCCTACTTTTTAACTTTGGTCCTCCACCCAAAGTGCCACAAAAGCAAGCATGGGAGGGGATGGACTCAGGTAGCCCCATCCCTGACTGACATTGAAGTATGGGAAAGGCCATTTCTTTTCCAGAAAGGAAGAGACAACTATGGCTGGCAAAAAATAAAAAGCCAAGTGCCAAGTGTAAAGTTGAAGAGAAGTATCTGCTTTTACCAAAGAGCAGTCAGGGACTTCACAGATCATCTCGTCCAACCCCTTCACTTTACAGATGGGAAGACTGAGGCCAAGAGAGATGAAGTTGTTGACCAGAATTATAGGATGGTGAGCACCAGAGGCAGAATTCCAGCCAAGCTTCTCTGACTTCACATGCACTGTCCTTTTCTCTGCATCGCAGCCACGTTTGCTTCCTCCTCCAGCTCAAGAAGAGGAAAAGGGAGCTCTTAGAGAAGGAGACTGACGTCTCCAGGGAAGTGCTTCAACAGTCATCTGTGAACAAAAGCAGAATTCCTTGGGCAGGCATGCTTGTGGCTGAAATATAGGGCAGTATAGGAAAGGGTTTGTGCCCAATTCAATCGAATAAACATTTATCTCAGCACTTCTTATATGCCAGGGGAAAGGCTGCCTAGTCTGGTAAACAGAGAGCTAGCCTTGTAGCCAGGAAGACTTGGATTCTGCTCCTTCTAACATCCACTGACTGCATGCCTTTGAGAAAATCACCTAAGCTCCCAGTGCTGCAGACAATTGTCTAAGCCTAGACTGCAGAGGTGTGTATCAGCATCGATGGAGAGAGGTTCCTCACGCAAGAATCCCTTATAAGAAAGAAATCATAGGTCTGAAAGAAGAATGACCTTAAATCATGCACAAATATACACATATAAGTCCAGAGCCTATATGTATGTATTGGGAACAAAAATCATTCATGCATTTGCATATAGATGCATATCCACATTCATATGTATGTGCACATATGTGTACTTTATATATGTATGCATGTCTGTATGTAGACACACTGCATGCATTTATATAGGTATACATATGTGTAGGCACTGGTAATACAAAGATAAAAAAATGAAACACCCCCACTCTCAAAGTCCTTACATTCTAGGGGGGAGGGGAGACAAAATGTATGCACTTGGGTCAATCCAGAATGCATAGCAACCTGTATATGACATAGAGGTAGAAAGTTCGAGATGCCATGTATGGGGCACAGAAGGAGCCCAGTTTGGCAGTAATGTGGAGTCTGTGAGGGTGACTAATGAGAAATCAGTATGGAAAGATGGACCAGAGTCAGATTGTGAAAGACTTGAAATGCCAAGCTAAGGAGCTTGGACCTTCTCCTAAAGGTAATAGGGATCTATTGAACTTTATTGAGCCCAGGAATGGTGTGGTCAGACTTCTACTCCAGCAATGGTGGTTGTCTGTAGGATGAATTAGAGACAGGGGGAACTAAATGCAGGGGTCTTGAGCTGGGGTGATGACCCTTGGAGGGGAGGCAAACAGTCATATGTGAAAGATGTGTGGAGGTAGGATTGAAAAGGTTTGATTGGAGATAGGAGATGATACAGAATGAATTGATTGAGGGAGTAAAGACTTTGAATCTTGGTTACTAGAAGGAGGGTATACCCTTGACAGAAATCTGGAGATTAAAAAGAAGGGAAGAGGGGGCAGCTCGGTGGCGCAGTGGATAGAGCACCAGCCCTGCGTTCAGGAGGACCTGAGTTCAAATACAGCCTCAGACACTTAACACTTACTAGCTGTGTGACCCTGGGCAAGTCACTTAACCCCAGTTGCCTCATGAAGAAGAAGAAGAAGAAGAAGAAGAAGAAGAAGAAGAAGAAGAAGAAGAAGAAGAAGAAGGGAGGAGATGGGAGGAAAGATAGTGATTTCTACTTTAGACATGGTTCATGTGAGATGTGTGGTAGTGAGAAAAACTCAGACTCTGAAGGCAGAGGTACTGGGTTCAAATCCTTCCTGGTATGTTTACTACAAGTGATGTTGGGCAAGTCACTGGACTCTCTGAACCTTGGTTTCCTGCTATGGAAATTGAGGCAGTTGAAATAGATGGCCTCTGTAATTTCATTTGCATCCATGATCACTTGATCCTATGCTATGGGGCATACAGCTGGAGTGAGTAGGAATTGATGCTTGGTACAAGCAATCCAAGAATCATTTGCATAGAATTGATATTGTAACCTGCTGAGATCATCAAGAAAGAATGTAAAGAGAGAAGGGAAGAGTGTTCAGGGCAGAGCCATGGAGGGGACACCCATGACCAGGAGGAAGGACACAGATGATGAATGACGCTGGAGAGGCAAATGAGCAGGAGCAGTGAGACAGGTGCACTGATGTTGAATCCGCCCCAAAAGGTGAGAATGAGCTGTCGGGAAGAATCTTTGATCCTCAGGAAATATAGTTAGAAAGACTCATTCTCATCAGGTATTTTGATAATTTTTAAAATCAGGGCAATAAGGGTTTAAGTAACTTGCCCAGGGTCACAAGCCTAGTAAGTGTCAAGTGTCTGAGGCTGGATTTGAAATCAGGTCCTCCTGAATCCAGGGCTGGTGCTTTATCTACTGTGCCACCTAACTTCTCCCAATAATTTGTTTTTCATCTGGACGTTCAAGGCAGCATGGGCACAATAATAGAGAGCTTCCCAGAGCTAGAAAAACCTGGATTCCAATCCTGCCTCTGATCCATACTGACTGCATCTTGAGGACATCCTCCATCTTCTCAGAGTTCCAAATAATTCTCAGAAGCTACAAATTACAGATAAATGGCCAATCTGCCTCCGTGGAGAGAATTCCCAAGCCAGGCAGGACTACATGGATCAGATCACAGGTTGGGTAAGATTAGCTTTAGAATAATCAATCAAACAAGTATTATGTAGCATGAAAATACAAAGAATGGAGGAAACAATCCCTGCCCTCAGTGAGTTTGAAATTTAATGAGTAAAACAAGTACATAAAAATATGTCCATGATAAATAGAAAGTTAATAAATGCAAAAACATGCAAAGCAGTTAAACAGGAGGTAGTTCAGGAGAGAAAGCAAGGTTTCATGCAGAGAATGAAGCCTGAGTCCCGTCTTAAAGGAAGGGAGGAAGCCTGAGAGGCAGAGGTCAGGATAAAGTGCATCCAAACATGGGGATAGCACAGAGACCAAAGAAGGCTAGTGTATGAGGCACAGAGAGAAGGGCAGTTTAGCTGAATAGCAGCATGAAAGAGGAGTGATGTTCAGTGAGGCAGCTCAGGCTGAAAAGGTTTTATCCCAGAGGCAACAAGCTGGTTGAGCAGGGGAATCACGGTCAGATCTATGTTTGAGGAAAATTATTTTGGCGACACTATTTAGGATGTACGGGGCCAAAGACAGACTTAAGCAAGGAGTATGATTAGGAGACTGCAATAATCTAGATGAGACATAAGGAGGGTCTGATCTAAACTTGGTAGCTGTGAGTGGAAAGAAAGGGTGAGATGCTTCCAGTGATGTTGTGAAGGCAAAAATGGCAAGATCTGGTGACTGATTAGATAAGTGGAGTCAGGAAGGGTGAGGGGCCCAGGATAAGGTGAAAATTATGAACCTAAGATTCTTGAAAGGGGGTTGGTGCCTTTGGCAGAAATGGGCAGATTTAGAAGAGGGAGGAGCTTTGGGGCAAAGATAATGTAGATGTGATTAACTTAAGATGTCTCTGGAGCATCTAATTTGAACTGTATGATAGGTGATTGATTATACAAGAGCAAAGTTCAGGTAGATAACTAAAGAGATAGGCCGAGATAGAGAAAGATGGAGAGAGATAATAGACAGATTTGGGATAGAGAGATATCTGGAGATAAAGATGGAAATAGATTTTATGTGTATATATATATATGTTACATACATGTATGAATCATCTGCATAAGGGATCATTATTAAAAGTTACTAATAGTTGGGGCAGCTAGGTGGTGCAGTGGATAAAGCACTGGCCCTAGATTCACGAGGACTTCAGTTCAAATCTGGCCTCAGACACTAGCTGTGTGACCCTGGGCAAGTCACTTAACCCTCATTGCCCCACCCCCACCCCCCCAAAAAAGTTGGTTAAAAAAAAGTTACTAATAGTTAAGGAGTAGTGAGAAATGTACCAAATACCATTTATACATCTAATATGTCAATATTTCCATGATCTGAAAATTCATCAATATTTCCTTCCTTTCTTTCTTCCTTCCTTCCTTTTCCCTTTCTTTTTCTTTCTTTCTTTCTCTCTCTCCCTCTCTCTCTTCTCCCTCTCTCCTCTCTCTCTCCTCTTTCTCCTTATTTCTCCCTGTCTCTCTGCTTCTTTCTCTCTCTGTCTCTGTCCCTCTGTCTCTGTCTCTCTCTCCAGATTTGTGTCTATTCATGCTACCTCAAAATGTGTGACTCATATATTAACTAGTTTTATGACCTTGAGATTTAGAATTGTGTATTTGTATCCTTAGCACCTAGGGCAATTTCTGGCATATAGTAAGTGATTAATAAATGCTTGTTTGACAGATTAACCTTGGCCAAATCACTGCCCCTTTTTGTCCCTCAGTTTCTTCATTTGTCAAAGCAGGGAGTTAGACAAGACCATCTCTAAAATCCCTCTTACCTTTTTTCATGTATATGAAAGGGCAGCCAATGATATTAATTCACTTTGACAAGCACTGGGCTAGGTTCTCGGTATCCAAAGACAAATGGAACAGTCTCTGCTCTCAGGGAGCTTACCTTCTAATGGGAGAAAGCATTCCCAGACATCTAGGTGCTGCAAACTGAAGGTTTTTGTTGCAGTTGTAAGCTGTGATTTCCTTAGTCAAAGGAGCTCACAGTGAGAAAGCTCCCTCTACCATTGCAAGAGGCAACTTCTCTGAAACACACAGTCTTAGAAGGTTACCTTGGTCATTGAGAGGGCAAGAGACTTCACCAGGGTCACACAACCAGTATCAGAAGCAGGACTTGAACTCAGGTCTTCTTGTCTCTGAGGGCAACTCATCCTGTGCTACCCCAGTTAAATATAAAATATGTATAGAATAATTAATGTATAGAATAAAATAATTGTATTGTTGTCAGGGTCACTGACAACTGAGGAGAGGTGACAAAGGCCATTTTTAGGAGACAGTACTTAAACTAAACCTTGATAAGAAACTGAAATTCAAAAAAGTTAATATGAAAAAAGAATAAGCATGCCAGGAATTAGGCCCAGCCCATGCAAAGACTTGGAGATAAGAGATGGAATATAATATTACAAAAGTACCAGCTACTGCTAAAGGCCAAAGGATATGTGAGGTTAAGACTTCCTGGAGTAGGTACCATGAATGAGGTTTGAGGGTGTTGCATATGGAGGTAGGGAATGGGATTTCCTGAAGCTCGAATTGAATTTCTCTTACAAAATTCTCTGCCATGACTTCTAGCTGACTTAGCTTGTCAATGGCTGTGGCCACAGGAGGGTTAATCCCCTACCAAGTCCACCCCCACCCAGACACTCTGCCAACTCTGGCTCATACAAAAGCTGGGGCTCAGTCATAAGATACTCACTCACGTTGACCAATGTCTGACCTCAGGGACTGGACTGATGTCATTCAGCCAATCAGGTGCCCCGCATCCCTGCCTGAGCAGGCTACAAAAACCAGCAGCACAAAACAAAGTGGAGGGTGGCAGCTGCCAAGTGGAGGGGGGGATACTAGGATGGAGGGGGAGGGGTAATACTCGGATGGAGGAGGGAGGGGGTGTACTAGGATGGGGGACTGGGAAGAAGAGCTGGACTTCATGTAAAAGGGCCTTTTTTGAAACTTCTTCTTGACTCAGTTTCTTTACATTGTCAAGAAGGCTTTTTGAAGGCCAGCTGCCTTTTATTAAAACTGTTTGGGCTGATAATCTTACCAGCACTCTAGCATTAGAACCCTGCCAGTATAAACGAGTGAAGGGAGTGACGTCAGCAGCTGTGTCAGAGCTTCAGATCTCAGCCCAAGCAGCTGAGCACACAGTGCCTAGACCCCCTCCAAAGTAGGTATGGGATCCAGGAGGGGGAAGGGGAGGGGGACCCCTCCAAAGTAGGCATGGGATCCAGGAAGAGGTGGGGGCAGTGTCTGCCCAAGAAACCCTTTCAGAGCTTCGAGAAGCCAGAGATAAGATACCCCATCCCCACATTCTAACTTCAAATGAGGAATGACTATAAATATCAGAGCTGTAACAGGATGGTGGGATGGTTTGAGGGACATTGGACAGTGGGCACTGAGCCTAGAGCCAGGAAGACCTGAAAACTTAAAAGCTATATAAAAGTCACCTAACCTCTGTGTGCATCAGCTTCCTCATCTGTAAAATGAAAAGTTTGGACTTGATGATTTCTAAGTTCTTTTCCAGGTCTAATCTATGACTTAGATCAAGGGTTCTTAACCCTTTTTGTGTCATAGACCCTTTTTGCTGGGCTGATAAAGCCTGTGGAGGCCCACTCAGAATAATGTTTGTAAATAATTGGGGAAAAAATACATTTCAATTAGAGATCACTGAAAGTAAAGATACTTTTTATTCCCATTTAAGTCCACAGACCCCCCCCCAAATCTAGCCATGTATCCCTTGACAGACTGAGCACCCCAGGTTAAGAACTTCTGATTTAGATCATAGAACAAAATACTTAGCACATAGTCAGTAAACATGTCAGACACTGTGCTAATGGGATATTCTGTCTCTGGGGGCCAGTCAATCAGAGGGAGAGACCACAGGGAAAATGGGTACTTCAATTAATTCAAGGGAAGAGTGAGTGGGTTTTCAGAGTAAAGAGGTTTCTCAGACACTATGGAGAAAGCCTGGGAAAATAGTGAGTATAGCCTAGAGAGGAAGGAATCATTAGAAAGCTTACATACTCCGGAAATAAAGACCTCAACTATTCAAGCAAAAATAGCCCTTTACTTAAAATGATAAGTAATGTTTATCTAAAACCATCAGTGAACATTCTCTGTAATGGGGATAAATACAATCAGGGGTGAAGCAAGGATGCCCATTATCACCTCTATTATTTAATACTGTACTAGAAATATCAGCTATAGCAATAAGAGAAGGGGGAAAAGAAATAAAATAGTTAATGAAGAAACAAAACTATCACTCTTTGCAGATGATATGACACTGTACTTAGAAAATCCTAGAGAATCAACTAAAAAACTACTTGAAATTATTAACAACAAAGTTGCAGGATGCAAAATAAACCCACATAAATCATCAGCATTTCTATGTATTACCAACAAAGGCCAGCAGCAACAGATAGAAAGAGAAATTCCATTTAAAATAACTGTGGACAGTACAAAATACTTGGTAGTCTATGTGCCAAGACAAACCCAGGAATTATATGGCCAGAACTATGAAATACTTTTTACACAAATAAAGCCAAATCTAAACAATTGGAAAAATATTTATATATATATATGTATATATGTGTGTGTATGTATGTATATGTATGTATATATGTATATATGTATGTTTATATATATATATATAGGCTGAGCCAATATAATAAAAATGACAATCCTACCTAAGTTTATTTATTTATTTAGTACTACACCAATCAAACTATCAAAAAATATTTTATAGATATAGAAAAAATAACAAAATTCATCTGGAAAAAACAAAAGCTCAAGAATACCAAGGCAATCAATTAAAAAATACAAAAGTAGGTGGTCTCACAGTACTAGATCTCAAACTCTATTATAAGGCAGTAATTATCAAAACAATCTGATACTGGCTAAGAAATAGAGAGTTAGATCAGTAGAATAGAATAGCTAGGAATTACACTATAGTAAATGACTATAGTAGTCTAGTATATGATAAAAATCAAAGATTCAAGCTTGTGGAACAAAAATTCATTGACAAAAACCACTGGGAAAACTGGAAAACAGTATGGCAAAAACTAGGTATAGACCAACATCTCATACCATATACTAAAATAAGGTAAAAATGGGTACATGGATTTACACATAATGGGTGATACCATAAGCAAATTAAAAGAGCATAAAATCATTTATCTGTCAGATTTATGGAAAGAGGAAGAATTTAGGATCAACAAATATATAGAAAGCAAAACAAAAGGTAAAATAGATCATTTTAATTATGTAAAATTAAAAAGATTTTACACAGGGGCAGCTAGATGGCGCAGTGGTTAAAGCACCGGCCCTGGATTCAGGAGTACCTGAGTTCAGATCCGGCCTCAGACACTTGACACTTACTAGCTGTGTGACCATGGGCAAGTCACTTAACCCCCATTGCCTAAAAAAAACAAAAAACAAAACAAAACAAAAAAAGATTTTACACAAAATAATGTAACAAAGATTATAAGGGAATCAGGAAACTGGAAAAGAATTTTTGAAACAAATATCTCTGACAAAGTCCTCATTTCTCAAATATATAGAGAACTAAGTCAAATTTATAAAAATACAAGTCGGGGCAGCGAGGTAGTACAGTGGATAAAGCACTGGCCCCGGATTCAGAAGGACCTGAGTTCAAATACAGCCTCAGACACTTGACACTACCTTTGTGACCCTAAGCAAGTCACTTAACCCTCATTGCCCCCCACAAAAAAAAGTCATTCCCCAATTGATAAATGGTCAAAGGATATGAACAAGCAGTTTTCAGACAAAGAAATCAAAGCTATCTATAATCATCTGAAAAAAATGCTCTAGATCACTATCAGAGAAATTCAAATTAAAACAATCCTGAGGTATCACCTCACACCTATCAGAGTGGCAAATATAACAAAAAAAGGAAAATGTTGGATGTTGGAGGGGATGTGGGAAAACTGGGATGCTACTCCACTGTTGGTAGAGGTGTGAAAAGATCCAACCATTCTGGAGAGCAATTTGAAAAGGTTATAGAATTGTGCATATCCTTTGATCTAGCAATACCACTGCTAGGTTTATATCCCAAAAACATTCACCAAAAGAGAAAAAGACCTATTTGCACAAAAATATTTATAGCAGCTCTTTTTGTGGTGGCTAAGGAATGCCTTTCAATTGGCGAATGGCTAAATAAGTTTTGGAATATGATAATGATGGAATGTTATTATGCTATAAGAAATTGTCAAGATAATGGAATGTGATAGATGAGATTTGGCAGATACTCAGGAGCCCACCTGAGTGGATTACTGGCTGATTTGAACGGATTACTAACTGACTTGTAGTTGACTAGATTCTAAGCACATCTGGCTGTTACTTGAGAGTACTTAAGAAAGCATGGTTCTCAGAAGCTAACAAACTTTGAACTTCCAGCCCAGTCAACCAAAGAGCTTGAAGAACCTCCCATTTCTGGGAGGGGACAGGAAGGAGGAAGGAGAGCCTGCACAGGGAGCTCTGTCTCTTTGGGTTCCTGACTTCACCGTGGTGGAAGAGAGAGATGCCAAAGGACTTCACAGGGAAATTGAGGAAAGATAGGATTTCGAGGTTGTAGGAATTCTGTTCTCAATCTTTCTCTTTCTATCTTTCAATAAACCCTTAAAAACCTAAACTCGTTTTATCAGTGATTTTAGTCAGTTTCCCCAAAAACTGGGGGAACAGATTAGAACCCACATTTAGAATTTTAAATTACACAAAATGACAAGCAGGATGATTTCAGAAAGACCTGGAAAGACTTGTATGAACTGATGTATAGTAAAGCGAGCAGTACCAAAAGAACACTGTGCACAGAGACAGCAATATTGTTCTATGAAGAACTGTGAATGACTTAACTATTCTCAGCAAGACAATGATTCAAGACAATCCCAAAGGACTAATGATAAAGCATACTATCCCCTCCAAAGAAAGAACTGATATTGATGGAACACAGACTGAAGCAGGCTATTTTTCACTTTCTTTCATTTTTTTCTTTTATTCAAGTTTTCTTATAAAAATGACTAATATAGTAATGTTTTACATAATTGCACATGTATAACCCACATCTGATTGCTTACTGCCTCAGGGAGGTGGGAGGGGTAGGATGGAAGGAGTAAGAAAATTTGGAACTCAAAACTATAACTAAAAATGTTTATTATTTTAAAAATCAATAAATAATGTTCATCTAGTTGTCCTGATGTATGTCTTGGACCAGACGGCTAACTTTGCACAGCCCTCCCTCACTTAAATCCAATTCAGAGCAAGTCATGACATCATCCTGATGTCACAGTCCTCTTTGGAAAAATAAAAAGGACAAACAACAAAAATATGGTCCAAATTCATGGCTTATACCTACAATATTTAAAGCTTTTTAGTCTCATTACTCCTTGACATTCTTTAAAATCATTGAAGACCGCCCCAAAGAGCTTGTATTAAAATGTCAATTGTGTCTTTTGACATTTAGCACATTAGAAATCAAAACATCCTAGTATTATTAGGAAAATAAATTTGACCTCAACAACACCCTGAAGGTTCTCTGGGATTCCTAGGGGACCCCAGGCCACATTTTGAGAATCTCTGGTCTACACAAAATGAATAGACTGTATAATTGCTCGTTTTTCTGTTTTGGGTTCCTCTAGTGGTATTCTTTTTTTTTTTTTTTTAATTTTAGTGAGGCAATTGGGGTTAAGTGACTTGCCCAGGGTCACACAGCTAGTAAGTGTTAAGTGTCTGAGGTCGGATTTGAACTCAGGTACTCCTGACTCCAGGGCCGGAGCTCTATCCACTGCTCCACCTAGCTGCCCCCTCTAGTGGTATTCTTAATAGGGCATGGATTTCATTCCTACAAGGAACTCTCCAGTGAAGAAATGCCCTGTACCAATACCGACTGGTGCCTTCTCATTGAGTTTAAATTTAAAGTTTGCCTTGAACTGTGAAAGTTTAAGTGACTGGTTCAAGGTGACACAGCCAGTAGGTACCAGAAATGGGACTGGCACCAAGTTTTTCTTGCCTCTGAGACCAGCTCTTTCTTCATTTGGCCACCCTAACTCTCAATAGTTTCAATATCTCTTGTAAAAGACTGCATAGGACATTTTCCCCCAAAGAAACGACGCTATTTGGCTTATAATAAAATGGTTTTACGTAGGTTCCCACTGAGTGTTTATTTAAAATGCCATTAGAAACCCCACCCCCACATCTAGGCGAGTAACCTTAGGAGTTCTTTGTCTGGTTGGCTGGCTGGCCAGCAGGCCAACAGGCAATACAATTCATTTCTCATCCTAGGAGAATTCACTTTCCTGTGCTGATTCTAGGCTATCTCCAGTTGCTTATTGTTCAAAGTGAAAAAATATACTAGAATTCACCTTGGCACTCCGAACACCAAGCGAGGTCCAGTCTCCAGATCTCATTTATTAGCCAGACATGAGCTGACCCAATACCGGGGACACTGTTGACGAGGCTACTGCAAGATTGTTTCTGTTTATCCTGCCCATGTTTATGTATCCAGCGCCCTTTGGGGGCACTTCCTGGATTTCCTCCCCAACCCCCCTGTCACCATCCCCACCCATCAGAAAGCAAAACAAAACCCACACATATAGACGAGTCATCTTTCTGAAACCTATCTTTGAACTTTGGGACCTGGTTCCATGGCAGGCTTCGGGCTTCGGAGATTTATGTAAAGGATGGATGAGTTTGTGATGAAGTGGAGTATGTAATTACCACCTTCAGTCCCTTGCCTCGAGCTTCCCCTGGGTCCCAGAGAGACTCCATGCTGGTCAGGAGTGGTAAGTATGGTGGTGTGGAGAGAGCTTAACTGGGAATTCTGGCTTGGTCCTTGCTTGCTGTTTGACTATTCATTAACATTAAAAAACAATTTATTGATGCCTGTTGTGATGTAAAATAGCAGTCATTTCTACATATACACCATCTTCTCCTCCATCCCTAACTGAATTTTCCTTTGTTACCAATAAAACAGATAAAAACAAATGACACAGTGACCATGTCTGATAATGAATATAACGTTCTGCCTTTGTAGTCCAGAGGAAGGAGATATGTTTCACTCTTGGTTATCAGTGTTAAGGGTTAAAATTCTAGCTAAACTGCCTAAAATATCTAATGAGTGGTCGCCAATCAATTACAAGCTTTAGCAAGAGTTAGACTTTTAAGCATTTATTAAGGAGAATAAGAATTTGGTAAAGAGAGAGAGAAAGGCCTAGATTCCTATCTATTAAAGGGAGAGCACATTTCTAGCTCCCTTCTCCGCCAGCGTCCTCAGGAAAGAGCACGAGACTGAGCGCCAGTCTCTTCCTTCCTCCTCCCACTAGCCCGCGTCACTTCCTGACTCCTGGTCTTGCCCTCAAAGACCTTCCCTTCATGGGCAGAACTCCTCTACAGTAAGTATCCAGCAGGTGGCGTTATTCCAATCATTACAGTCCCCCCTGTTGTTCCTCAAGAAACAAAATGTTTCCTTGACGGAACAGTAAAAAGAATACAATAACTATTGCTAACTAATAATATGTGAACGACAATATAGAAAAGGAAGAGAGGAAATTTTTGTCCAGAGGGGCGATTTTTTTTTTGTCCTCATGAACCGACGCTTTGACATTAGTCTTGCAAAGGGAGGGCCTCTGCAGAGAATACATGTTACAGATGGTGTATATTATAACAGAAAGAGAAAAAAAACAACAAAAACAACAAATCAAAACTGTTCATTTAAAGTCTCTGAAAGTCTTTTCTCAGATGTCCTCTAGGTACAGTCGTAGAATGGAAGTCTCTTCAGGGGTTGATGTGTGGATGCTGGTAATCAGCCAGGAAAATTTCCTACAAAATTGAGCTTAACACAACTTTAAAATAGCTTTGTCAATAATCAAATCAAACAATGAAAGTTCTCAAAAACATGTCTAAGGGAATTCAGAATCTTAGTTGTTACACATGAAACATATAATAAAACAAAAATTGAAACATTCTTTAAAATTATAATATTACTATAGTCCCCCCTTATGGAGGGTAATTGAGAAGACAATTGCTGTGATATTAATTTTTTAAAATAATTTTTATCTTTGTTTCATCATTTTTTGCATCATCTGCCTAATTATCCTCATGCCATTATGAGAAATTTAAAAATCTAATATAATTGGTAACAGGTGTCAAGGCCAAATTCAACACTGTATTTATCATGACACCTGAGATAATTATGGGGGTTACCATAAAAGAACAGAGAAATGATGGGATATGAGCATTCCCACACTTGAGCAATATATACTGCCCATGCAGTATGCCAGGTTTAAAATAGGTGGATGGAATATATGTCCATGCCACCGAACATATTGGAAGAAACTGAGTCAGACTTAATCAGATGCATGGGATTGAGATGGTCCATGGCATCAGGCATATAGGAGGGAGCATAGAAGCCAGGTGTAGAAGTGAGATGGGTGGGATCAATACTTCCAGCCATCTGTACAATATTGTGGGGAAAAATAAAATAAAATATTAAACCAAGAGAATCCAACCTCAACATTTGTCAAAAGCCGTTCCCTCGGCCATACCTTGACTTCATGCATGTCTCCCCTCATGTGACAGTTCAGTGTCTGCTCTTGCATGTATTCCTCTTGTGATTGGATGGCATCTTGGCCAACTGGCATCTGATAACTCAGAATAAAGGTAATTAGTGTCTTAAATGATAAGTTCCCATAATCCAAGTCTCATATGGATTTAAAAATTGAGGATAATAAATGATTGCAAAAAATGTGAATACATCTTGACTCAGAACACAATATATAGTTATGCAACAATTTCAAATAATATCTTTTTTTTTTACTTAGTATACAATTACTTTTGTGAAAAATTGAAACATTTAAATACAAGTTAAAGCACAACACAATCTCAAAGAAAACTTTTTTTTTTTGAAAATAGAAAACTTTTACAAATGTTCCTCTCTCTCTCTTTTTTTTTTTTGGAATATGCTTATCAAAAATAATACTTCTTTACACTTGCCATGGCAACCAATTTGCCAGGGAAATGCTTTAAAGAGTTTGATCAAATAATCAGTTGAGAAAAAAAAAATAACAAAAACAACTCAGAATATGGGAGCACAATATTCCAAGAATTAACATTGTATTATGAAATCAAAACCATCTTGTAATGTTTCAAAATTTAGAGAGATGAATAAATAGAAAAAAAATACACATGGAACAATAAAAGACAATGAAATTCAAACTAGGGAAATCTAAATGAATATGAACTTAATATTAATAAGAGTATTACAAAATATAAACTTGATCGCATGACTATAAAAAGCTTTTACAAATATTCTCCTTGTTTTAGAAACTAAGTATAAGACACAATCTCAAAAGCATTAAAATCTCTATGAAAATAAACCTATACCATTAATTTCAAAATGCATATGTAATAGCATAGAAATCCTATGTAACCTCTGAACTGATACTATTACTCTGAGTGAATTCAGAACACTTTTGATTCCGATATCTAAAATCCCCAATACTCATATCAATACCTTGCTGCTTACTTCTACATTTCTGTAAAATATGTACCCTTCCATGGCAAAAGAAGAGGAGTCTTGAACTATGGTGATGATTGTCATTCTTATTCAGCTTAAGTTTTTCTTCTTTAACCCCTCTATATTGTCTGTCAGTCTTTTCACCATACAAATGCTTTATAAGATTACTAATTAAAGACAAAAGCAGGTTAGCAAAATTATGAACAAATCGAGCATATCTGGAATTTAAAGGGTTTTCTAAGGTTGTCTCAAAAGCACAGCCAGGCCAGGGAAGGGCTGAGCCTGAAGCTGCAAATGCAGGTAGAAAAAGTTGAGCATGCGCATCAGATCTCTGGACTTCCCAGGCAGGGGAAGCAATGGGCTTGGCCATAGGAGGAGTAGAGGGTGGGGTCTGGAGAGGAGGGGAGGGACCAGAGCAATTTGAATCAGACTTGATTTTGAACTCAGGCCTGGATTCCTCTTCCCCCACTTTGCCTCTAGGTGCTAAAGGATTAAAAGCTTCTAGAGGGTGGGTCATTGCCTCCAGGCATGCAAAATTAAAGCAACAATTAGTGTTAGAACTGGGAAAAGCTGCGGGAATCTCTTCAGGTTTCTCTGAAAAAGCATGGTTGGGAGAGGGAGAGATATTTCCTTGTGTGAGTAAGTTGCGGGCTCTTTTAACAAAAATAAAAAGAAAAATAGAAAATCCACAAAAACAAAGCATTAACATGATCTTATCTCCCATTTGTCTGGTTAAACAGACTAAACTCAAAAATAGGGTAATTAGGGAGTTTGAAAGGTCCATTTGAAAAAATTTAAAGGGAAAACACCAGGCAATTCAGCAGTACTCAAGATTTAAAGGGTTAGGGTAGGGGAAATTTCTTACCCAACCGAAAGATCAGAAGTGAGGTTCAGCTTTCCTCTTCGTGGTCAGCCATCTGTTAAGGGTTAAAATTCTAGCTAAACTGCCTAAAATATCTAATGAGTGGTCGCCAATCAATTACAAGCTTTAGCAAGAGTTAGACTTTTAAGCATTTATTAAGGAGAATAAGAATTTGGTAAAGAGAGAGAGAAAGGCCTAGATTCCTATCTATTAAAGGGAGAGCACATTTCTAGCTCCCTTCTCCGCCAGCGTCCTCAGGAAAGAGCACGAGACTGAGCGCCAGTCTCTTCCTTCCTCCTCCCACTAGCCCGCGTCACTTCCTGACTCCTGGTCTTGCCCTCAAAGACCTTCCCTTCATGGGCAGAACTCCTCTACAGTAAGTATCCAGCAGGTGGCGTTATTCCAATCGTTACATCAGGGACCAATATTGGTTTTGACAACCATTCAGAACTCATCCTCGGGGAGTGGGCTTTCCATCTGCCCTATGATAGTCATTCCGCATATTTTTCTTATGAGCTTATTTCAATCCACGTCAGTTCATCTTAGTGTTCGCATTTTTCTCTGAATTTTTCCCACTTATCATTTCTTAAAACATAATTGTAATTTCTTACATTTGCGTACCAGAGTTTGCTTAGCCAGCATTCAATCAATGGACACCATTTTACACCTAGTTCTTTACCATAAAAAAAGTGTTGCAATATATATTGGATCAGATATGCGATTTCGTTGATATAAGGAATTATTGGTGAGGAGACACCGTCTACCGATTCAGAACTGCACCCAATCTGCAATTTAATGTCATAGAAAGTTGCCTAGGACTCTGAGAACTTGAGCTTAAATAGGTGACAGAGGTGGGACTTAATGATAACAATAACAGCAATAATACCTAGGCATTTTTATAGTGCTTTAAGATTTGCAAAGCTCTTTACAATGTCATCTTCTTGTATCCTCCCAACAATTCTGGGATTTAAATGCTATTATTGTCACCATTTAACAGATGAGGCAAACTGTATCAAACAGCATTTAAGCAATTTGCCCAGGGTCACACAGCTAGTAAGTGTCGGAGGATGGATTTAACCCCAAGCCTTCCTGAGTCCAGGTGTATCTATCATTCTATCCACTAGGTCATCCATCTGCCTTATTCACAAGATTACCCACATCCCAACCCTGCTTCCTCTTGAGAGAATGAGTGTAAAATATTTTGTAAAACTTTAAAGGGGGGCAGCTAGATGGTGCAGTGGATAGAGCACTGACCCTGGAGTCAGGAGTACCTGAGTTCAAATCCGGCCTCAGACACTTAACACTTACTAGCTGTGTGATCCTGGGCAAGTCACTTAACCCCAATTGCCTCACTATAAATAAATAGATAGATAGATAGATAGATAGATAGATAGATAGATAGATAGATAGATAGATAGATAGATAGATAAATAAATGAATGAATGAATGAATGAATGAATGAATGAATGAATGAATGAATGAACTTTAAAGGAGGATTTTTAAAAGTCAGTTTTTACTATTAACCCATAGGGACATTCATTTTGCTATTAAATAAACACTAGTGGCTCCCTGTCACTTCTCAGTCCCTCCTCTTCTGGTCTTTTTCTACCTTTCCAGTCTTCTTACATCTCCCTCCTTCCTCTCTGTGTTCACTTGGATCCAATGACACTGGCCTCCTTTCTGTCCTTGGAACGAGACCTCTCTTTCCATTGGGCATTTTTACCATCTCTCCCGAATCCTTGGAATGAATGCTTTCTCTCCTGTTCTCCACCTTCTTGTTGCCCTGCCTTCTTTTAAGTCCCAGCTCAAATTTCACTTTCTATAGGAAGCCTTTTCCTTTCCCCCTTTATCTTAGTACCTTCCCTCTACTGATCATCTCCAATTTATTCTGTTTGTTGTTTGTTTGAACATAGGTATTGGCAAGATCTTGTCTTGCCCTTCAGACTGCAAGCTCCTCGAAAGCAGAAACCATTTGGTTGGTTGGGTTTTGCCTTTCTTTCTAGCAATTAGCTCAGTGCCTGGTATATAGGGATATAGACCTGGTATATCCCTGGTATATAGCAATTAATAACTCTTATTACCTTCTTGGCTCACAGAGCCTCAGATTCCCTCCTCTGGTAAAGGGAGGATGATAACACCTGAAGTATCACAACTTCACAGGGCTGTCTTCTCAAATAAGATAAAAAGGACAAAGCACTTTATAAAACTGTAAAAGGTGCTTATAAAAAGTCAGTTATCAGGGCAGCTAGGTGGCGCAGTGACCAAAGCACCAGCCCTGGATTCAGGAAGACCTGAGTTCAAATATGACCTCAGATACTTGACACTTACTAGCTGTGTAACTGGGCAAGTCACTTCATCCTCATTGCCCTGCAAAAAAAAATAAAATAAAATAAAAGTACAACTCTATCAAAGTGGCTTAAACTAACTTTAAATGGTCTTTACTTAAAGGTGAAAATTTGGACCATATTTAAAAGAAGTCTCTAGATACAAAGTCCCAATAGAAAATGGTGAGGTCCTGTGCTTGTTTTCTTAAATAAATTGAATTGTTACCCTTTGTCTTTACATCACCCCCATTTTCCAGTTACAACCCTTCCCACTTCCAAAGATCCACATCTTTTATATCATAAACTTTAAAAGAGGTTGGGGGGAAGCACCAAAATGTTTGGAATTGTACACAGTATGTCTCATCTCTACAAAGAGAGGGAGGGAGGTACCCTCACCTATCACCTTTATGAAACTGAGTTTGCTCAGTATAATTTCAGAATTCCATTTCTATGGTTGTAAAAAGCTCTGAAAGCTGAAAAGAGATGTGTTTATTTTATCCTAGAGGTAATACAGAGCCACTGGAGATATAATGTTGAGGAGGGAGATATCATTTGTACACACATATACACACATGCATGCATATATCCATATATATGTATTATGTATATATAAACACATACATATATAGCCAACCTGGCCTTGTTTCTGTTAGACCCCCCTCTCTCCTCCCCCCTCCCCCCATCTCCCTCTGCCCACCCTCCCAACCGCACCATGATATCCCATTTCTG
Source organism: Dromiciops gliroides (assembly GCF_019393635.1). Taxonomy (NCBI): domain Eukaryota; kingdom Metazoa; phylum Chordata; class Mammalia; order Microbiotheria; family Microbiotheriidae; genus Dromiciops; species Dromiciops gliroides. Next base: position 680,276,496 of record NC_057862.1, on the reverse strand, counting down.
GGCTTGGAGCCTCTGTCCTGGACATCTCCAGTGTCTGGGGTGCACTTCCCCATTACCTCGGTCTCGTAGAATTCCTTTTTTCCTTCATGATGCAGCTCAAGAATCCCTTTTTACAGGAAGTCTTTCCTGATCCCCTTTCCCCGACTGCAAGTCCCCTCTTTTGTTTAAACCTTGTATTTATAGTCATATTTATTCTGAACATGCAATGTGTACAGGCTTGTTTTTCCAATTAAGAAGTGTAAATTCGTTGCAAGTAGGGATCGCTTCCTTCATTATCGTTGTACCCCCAGTGCCTGGAACATAGTAGGCACTTGATAAAGTCTTGTTGGCTGATTGAAGTCTGTTAGTAGCTAACTGGGAATGCTCAGAAGAAGCCTGACTTTGCTTTTACAATTTCCTTTTGGATTTATACTCAGAAGACACAAACATTCTTTCTGATAAAGAATATATTTTCACCTTCTGTATACATTTTCCTTGAGGGGCAGCTCAGGTAGTAGATAGGGCACTAGATGGGGAGTCAGGAAGACCAGGCTTAAAAGGCTGCCTTAGGCCACTTACTGGGGGGGAGGGGAGGGGCACAGACGAATCACTCCCTTTCTAGATATTGCTTTTGTCCATTGTAAAATGAGGAGGTTAGGGTAGATGTCTCCTGGGATCCCTTGACATGGTGTATAGAGCCTGGGCCTGGGAGTTGTTAAGGGCTAAAATTCTAGCTAAACTGTCTAAAATATCTAATGAGTGGTCGCCAATAAATTATAAGCTTTAGCAAGAGTTAGACTTTTAAGCATTTATTAAGGAGAATAAGAATTTGGTAAAGAGAGAGAGAAAGGCCTAGATTCCTATCTATTAAAGGGAGAGCGCATTTCTAGCTCCCTTCTCCGCCAGAGTCCAGAGGAAAGAAGAGCGAGCCTGAGCGCCAGTCTCTTCCTTCCTCCTCCCACTAGCCCGCGTCACTTCCTGAAGCCTGGTCTTGCCCTCAAAGACCTTTGCTTCATGGGCAGAACTCTTCTACAGTAAGTATCCAGCAGGTGGCGTCATTCCAATCGTTACAGTCCCCCCTGTTGTTCCTCAAGAAACAAAATGTTTCCTTGACGGAACAGTAAAAACAATATAATAACTATTGCTAACTAATAATATGTGAACAACAATATAGAAAAGGAAGAGAGGAAAGTTTTGTCCAGAGGGGCGATTTTTTTTTTTTGGTCCTCATGAACCGACGCTTTGACATTGGTCTTGCAAAGGGAGGGCCTCTGCAGAGAATACATGTTACAGATGGTGTATATTATAACAGAAAGAGAAAAAAAAACAACAAAAACAAATCAAAACTGTTCATTTAAAGTCTCTGAAAGTCTTTTCTCAGATGTCCTCTAGGTGTAGTCGTGGAATGGAAGTCTTTTCAGGGGTTGAGGTATGGATGCTGGTAATCAGCCAGGAAATTTCCTACAAAATTGAGCTTAACACAACTTTAAAATAGCTTTGTCAATAATCAAATCAAACAATGAAAGTTCTCAAAAACATGTCTAAGGGAATTCAGAATCTTAGTTGTTACACATGAAACATATAATAAAACAAAAATTGAACCATTCTTTAAAATTATAATATTACTATAGTCCCCCCCTTATGGAGGGTAATTGAGAAGATAATTGCTGCGATATTAATTATTAAAAATAATTTTTTTATCTTTGTTTCATCACTTTTTGCATCATCTGCCTAATTATCCTCATGCCATTATGAGAAATTAAAAAATCTAATATAATTGGTAACAGGTGTCAAGGCCAAATTCAACACTGTATTTATCATGACACCTGAGAATACAGTATGCCAGGCTTAAAATAGGTGGATGGAATATATGTCCAAGCCACCAAACATATTGGAAGAAACTGAGTCAGACTTAATCAGATGCATGGGATTGAGATGTCCATGGCATCAGGCATATAGGAGGGAGCATAGAAGCCAGGTGTAGAAGTGAGATGGGTGGGATGAATACTTCCAGCCATCTGTACAATATTGTGGGGAAAAATAAAATAAATATTAAACCAAGAGAATCCAACCTCAACATTTGTCAAAAGCCGTTCCCTCGGCCATACCTTAACTTCGTGCATGTCTCCCCTCATGTAACAGTTCAATGTCTGCTCTTTGCATGTATTCCTCTTGTGATTGGATGGCATCTTGGCCAACTGGCATCTGATAACTCAGAATAAAGGCAATTAATGTCTTAAATGATAAATTCCCATAATCCAAGTCTCATATGGATTTAAAAATTGAGGATAATAAATGATTGCAAAAAATGTGAATACATCTTGACTCAGAATATAATATATAATTATGCAACAATTTCAAATAATACCTTTTTTTTACTTAGCATACAATTACTTTTTTGAAAAATCTGAACATATTTAAATACAAGTTAAAGCACAACACAATCTCAAAGACAACTTTTACAAATGTTCCCCTCTTTTTTTTTTTTTTTTGGAATATGCTTATCAAAAATAATACTTCTAGAATCAATTTACACTTGCCTTGGCAACCAATTTGCCAAGGAAATGCTTTAAAGAGTTTGATCAAATAATCAGTTGAGAAAAAATAGCAAAAACAAATAACTCAGAATATGGGAGCACAATACTCCTAGAATTAACATTGTATTATGAAATCAAAACCATGTTTCAAAATTAGATAGATGAATGAATAGAAGAAAATACACATGGAACAATAAAATACAGTGAAATTCAAACTAAGGAAATCTAAATGAATATGAACTTAATATCAATAAGAGTATTATAAAATATAAACTTGATCACATGACTATAAAAAGCTTTTACAAATATTCTCCTTGTTTTAGAAACTAAGTATAAGACACAATCTCAAAAGCATGAAAATCTCTATGAAAATAAACCCATACCATTAATTTCAAAATGTATATGTAATAGCATAGAAATCCTATGTAACCTCTGAACTGACATTAATACTCTGAGTGAATTCAGAACACTTTTGATTCCGGTATCTAAAATCCCCAATACTCATATCAATACCTTGCTGCTTACTTCTACATTTCTGTAAAATATATACCCTTCCATGGCAAAAGAAGCAGAGTCTTGAACTATGTTGATTGTCATTCTTATTCAGCTTAAGTTTTTCTTCTTTAACCCCTCTATATTGTCTGTCAGTCTTTTCACCATACAAATGCTTTATAAGATTACTAATGAAAGACAAAAGCAGGTTAGCAAAATTATGAACAAAACGAGTATATCTGGAATTTAAAGAGTTTTCTAAGATTGTCTCAAAAGCACAGCCAGGCTGGGAAAGGGCTGAGCCTGAAGCTGCAAATGTAGTTAGAGAAAGTTGAGCATGTGCATCAGATCTCTGGACTTCCCAGGCAGGGGAAGCTATGGGCTTGGCCATAGGAGTAGAGGGTGGGGTCTGGAGAGGAGGGGAGGGACCAGAGCAATTTGAATCAGACTTGATTTTGAACTCAGGCCTGTATTCCTCTTCCCCCACTTTGCCTCCAGGTGCTAGGGGATTAAAAGCTTCTAGAGGGTGGGTCATTGCCTCCAGGCATGCAAAATTAAAGCAACAATTACTGTTAGAACTGGGAAAAGCTGTGGGAATCTCTTCAGGTTTTTCTGAAAAAGCATGCTTGGGAGAGGGAGAGATATTTCCTTGTGTGAGTAAGTTGCTGGCTCTTTTAACAAAAATAAAAAGAAAAATAGAAAATCCACAAAAACAAAGCATTAACATGATCTTATCTCCCATTTGTCTGGTTAAACAGACTAAAATCAAAAATGGGGTAATTAGGGAGTTTAAAAGGTCCATTCGAAAAAATTTAAAGGGAAAACACAGTCAGTGCGCCAGTACTTAGCAGTTTAAAGGGTAGGAGAAATTTCTTACCCAACCGGAAGATCAGAAGTGAGGTTCAGCTTTCCTCTTCGTGGTCAGCCATCTGTTAAGGACTAAAATTCTAGCTAAACTGTCTAAAATATCTAATGAGTGGTCGCCAATAAATTATAAGCTTTAGCAAGAGTTAGAGTTTTAAGCATTTATTAAGGAGAATAAGAATTTGGTAAAGAGAGAGAGAAAGGCCTAGATTCCTATCTATTAAAGGGAGAGCGCATTTCTAGCTCCCTTCTCCGCCAGAGTCCAGAGGAAAGAAGAGCGAGCCTGAGCGCCAGTCTCTTCCTTCCTCCTCCCACTAGCCCGCGTCACTTCCTGAAGCCTGGTCTTGCCCTCAAAGACCTTTGCTTCATGGGCAGAACTCTTCTACAGTAAGTATCCAGCAGGTGGCGTCATTCCAATCGTTACAGAGTGAAGAGTTTTATTAGCTGTGTGATCTTGGGCAAATCGCTTAACGTCTCCGTGATTCATAATCTGTCAAACAAAGGGCTTGGAATTCAATACTCTAAGGTCCCTTCCAGCTTTCGTGCCATGATCTTAAGCCACTGTTCATTTCCCTTGGAGTTAGAGACATTCCCCTGCCTCCAGGCTCCATTCTTCTTGTTGTTGAAGGCAATCAAGGTGAAGTGCCTTGCCCTGGGTCACACAGCTAGTACGGTCACATGTCTGAGACTAGATTTGAACTCAGGTCCTTCTTATTCCAGAGTCGGTGCTCTATCCACCGAGCCACCTAGCTGCCTCACACATAAACACACACACACACACACACACACACACACACACACTTTTTAGTTCCATTCCTTATCATCTGGCCCAGCTCCTGCTGCCGAATTTAATCCATTCCCTATCACTATAGTCTCTCCACTGTCATGCCTATACACAACATAGTCTCTCCTTTGCTCATACTATTTCCCAGAGATCGTATGTTCCCCGTAGATTATTAACCAGAGTTAATTAGCTTTAATAAATGATACATATTAAATAGTATCACTAGTTATTATAGTATAAATATTATAGTTAAATATTTAAATCAATATGATTAAATTTATATATAAGTATATATGTATATGTGATATATATCATTGTTGTGCAGTTGCTTCAGTCTTACTCTTCAGTGTCCGACTGATCCCATTTGGGATTTTCATGGCAAAGATACTGAAGTGCTTTGTCATTGCCTTCTCCAGCTCATTTGACAGATGAGGAAACTGAGGCAAACAGGGTTAAGTGACTTGCCCAGGGTCACCCAGCTAGTAAGTGTCTGAGGCCATATTTGAACTCAGGAAGAAGAGTCTTCCTGACTCCAGGCCCAGCAGTCTATTCACTGTACCACCTAGCTCTGTGTGTGTGTGTGTGTGTGTGTGTATTATATACACATATATATATACATATATACAAGCATATCTATGTGTGTATATATACATGTGTGTGAGCTTAGGGAAAACCATTTTGGCAGGTGTGAGGTTGCAGGAGATAGACAAGAGTGGAGAGAGACTTGAGATAGGGAGACAAATTAGGAGACTGTTGGTGATGAGTGCTGAGACTAAAATGGGAGCTGGGGGGAAAAAACAAGGAGGAGGAAAAGGAGGAGAAGAAGGAGGAGGGAGAGGAGAAGGTGGAGGAGGGGAAGGAAGGGGAAGGAGAAGGAGGAGGAGGAGAAGGACATTAATGTTTATCTAGGGTTTCCTGTGTGCCAGGCACTGAGCTAAGCACTTTACAATTATTATCTTGTTTGATTGTCACAACAACCCTGAGAGGTTGATGCTATTATTATCCCCATTCCCCATTTTACAGGTGATGAACTGAGTCAAGAAGCGGTTAGAGACTTGTCAGGGTCACACAGTTAGGGTTGAAGCCAGATTGGTCTTAGGTATATCCTAGCCCCAAGTCCAGAGCTTTGTCCACTGAACTCCCCAGCTGACCCTCGTCTTGACTGACTCTGGGCAAGTCTGATTAGCCTATTGAAGGCAGTTTCCTTTTCAGTAACGTGAGGATCATGAAGGTGCTGACACTAACAAATGAACAGTTCTCTTAATTTCATTTCCGCATCAATAAAATGGGAATAACAATAGTACCTTCCCCCAGGCTTGTTGTGCAGATCAAATGAAAGGGCCAGTGGAGATTGTTCTGCAAACCTTAGGGGCCTTATACACAAGGAATCTTTTGTCTGTTTCTTGTCTGTGCATGTGCTGCTCCTCCCCTGGAGAATGTAAGCCTTTGGAGGGCAGAAACGGTGTTAGTGCTTGTCTTGTGTCCCCAGCTCCCAGAACCTGCCTGGCGCACGTTAGATGCCTGATACCTGTTGCATGAACAGAACTACATTGAAATGACTTGACATGGGGGCAGCTAGGTGGTGCAGTGGATAGAGCACCGGCCCTGGATTCAGGAGGCCCTAAGTTCAAATCCGGCCTCAGACACTTGACATTTATTAGCTGCGAGACCCTGGGCAAGTCACTTAACCCTCATTGTCCTACCAGGAAAAAAAAGAAAGAAAGAAAGAAAGAAAGAAAGAAAGAAAGAAAGAAAGAAAGAAAGAAAGAAAGAAAGAAAGAAAGAAAGAAAGAAAGAAAGAAAGAAAGAAAGAAAGAAAGAAAGAAAGAAAGAAAGAAAGAAAGAAAGAAAGAAAGAAAAGAAATGACTTGACTTGAGTTGAATTGCAGAGCCTGAGCTCTGCAATTTGGTCTTTCTTCTGCCCTCCACCTACCCTCCCCCCATACCCATCCCCATTAAAAGTGACGTCATCCAGATGCATCTGGAGCTTGAGTGTGTCAGCCCTCACACACCAAGGTCATCACATCCTGTGTCTGAGTCACCAGGAAGGCAGAGGGCTTCCCTGATGTTCCATTTCCTCCCTAGACATAGTGACTTTCCAGCACCCCTTCCTCCCTTTTTCTCCTCCTTCAGATCTTTTCCTTGATCCAGGCTTGCCCCAGGTTCCAAGAGTCCTCAGGAGACCAATGAGGAGGTTTTGGGTGATGGGTAGCTGAGTGAGTAGGGAGAAGTGGGTGGATGTGGGGAGAGCCCTATATTCTCATCCTTTCTGTAGGGGAGATTGGACAATTGGATTGAAACGAAGCGACCCCAAAAGGCCTGCCCTTCTGCACCAAGCTCTTTCCTTGCCTTCTGGCAATAAGCAAAAGGAGATTGTAACCCTCGGAGTTGTTTTAAGGAGGGGGCAGGAAGAACATCGTGTCTTCATTCCATAATTGCTCCTGTTGAGACTAGAGTCAAAATAGGCCTAGATTTGAAGTCCAGTGACCTGGGTACGAATCCTGCCTCTGCCACTTGCAAGCTGTGAGATCTTGGGCAAGTCACATCTCTCTGAGCTTAAGTTCCCTGCTCTGTGAAATGAGATGTTGGAAAAACAATAACAGCCGCATACACACACACACACACACACACACACACACACATATATATTGCCTACTGTATGCCAAGAACTGTGTTCCAAGTGTTTTACCATTATGTCATTTGATTTGACTACATGACCACAAACATTCCTTCCCTTTCCAAGTCCACATGTAGTGATCCCATGAGGCTCATCACCATGACCCCTGCAGGGTATACATTTTCCATGCTGAGTGACCAAGGTAGAACAAGGTATAGAAACGTGGATGGAGGACCATCCACACCAAGAAAATCACAGCTCTCTGAAGCTCTAAAGAGAGTGACTTGCTAAAAGGTGGCCGACCTCTCATCTCCACACTACAAATGTTGTCCTGGTGGACTGGAGCCATGTCCTATTGAAATTGGCAGCTGTGTGGCTCTAGCCAAGTCACTGAAGTGCTCTGAGCTTAACCCTTCCTCCTTCCCTGGAAAATGGTTACTCAACTCTGTTCAGCTCAACCAATATTTACTAAGAAACTAATATGTACCAGATATTGTATGGGACTCTGACGACACCAGGACAAAACATAGATGGCCCCTACCCTTGAGGAGTCTGCATTCCATTGGGCTGGGGGGAGGAGGAGAGAGAATCAATATTGAAGCAGTTAAGTAAATCCAAACACACATGCAAAAAAGATGCTAAGTGACTGGAGTAGGGGAAAGCATTGGGGAATCCAGGGGATCCAGAAGGGCTTCTTATAGGCAGGCTGAACCTGAGCCTTGGAGGGTTCTAAGAGTTCCAAGATGCAAATGAGAAGAGGGAGAGAATTCCAGACATCAGGTCCAGCCTGGGCAAAAGAATGAAGGCTTGGGCTGGAATGTTGCCTATGGGGAACAGCAAGTCAGATAGTTAATAGGGAGCATTAAAAAAAATGTGAAGGGGAGTAATGTGTCATCTGCCTAGAAAAAATAAGCTGCACTTAGATTATAAAGGACTATAAATGCTAGGGAAATTTTATTTTATTCTAGAGGTCAGAGGGAGTCACTGAGGCTTCTTGGGCAAACATGGTGAGATGACCATCTTTTTAGCGTGCACTTCATAGGATTGTGGGAAGGAATGCCCCTGGTGAATCCATAAAGCACAATAGAAAAGGATGCTTTAGCTATTACTTCCTCCTAGTTCACCCATGCACATAGCCCTCTAGCATGACTGGAGTCTCCTAAATTTCCCAAAGCCCTCTGGGTAGCTCAGGAGTGCCTGGGGTGGGTGCCAGAGTACTGGAGCTTCAACTGTGATCAGAACAAGAAATTTTTCTTATGATTTTCATTGACATTCCTGTTTTTAAACCATCTTCATTTCTCATTACATCGCTGAGAGCCATTCAAAAAAAAAAAATAGGAAGGCAGGGAGGGAAGAAGAAAGGAAGGAAGGAAGGAAGGAAGGAAGGAAGGAAGGAAGGAAGGAAGGAAGGAAGGGAGGAAGGGAGGAAGGGAGGAAGGGAGGAAGGGAGGAAGGGAGGAAGGGAGGAAGGGAGGAAGGGAGGAAGGGAGGAAGGGAGGAAGGGAGGAAGGGAGGAAGGGAGGAAGGGAGGAAGGGAGGAAGGGAGGAAGGGAGGAAGGAAGGAAGGAAGGAAGGAAGGAAGGAAGGAAGGAAGGAAGGAAGGAAGGAAGGAAGGAAGGAAGGAAGGAAGGAAGGAAGGAAGGGAGGAGAGGAGAGGAGAGGAGAGGAGAGGAGAGGAGAGGAGAGGAGAGGAGAGGAGAGGAGAGGAGAGGAGAGGAGAGGAGAGGAGAGGAGAGGAGAGGAGAGGAGAGGAGAGGAGAGGAGAGGAGAGGAGAGGAGAGGGGAGGAGAGGAGAGGGGAGGGGAGGGGAGGGGAGGGGAGGGGAGGGGAGGGGAGGGGAGGGGAGGGGAGGGGAGGGGAGAGGAGAGGAGAGGAGAGGAGAGGAGAGGAGAGGAGAGAAGAGAAGAGAAGAGGAGAGAAGAGAAGAGAAGAGAAGAGAAGAGAAGAGAAGAGAAGAGAAGAGAAGAGAAGAGAAGAGAAGAGAAGAGAAGAGAAGAGAAGAGAAGAGAAGAGAAGAGAAGAGAAGAGAAGAGAAGAGAAGAGAAGAGAAGAGAAGAGAAGGAAAAAGAAAGAAAAAAGAAAAGTTTAGCAAAATTAATTGCAGCATGTGTATGCCCTGGCACTTTCTCCCCGAGTGGCTACGTGTCCCCTCAAGGTTGTACAGTCCCCTGAGAGATTGAGGTGTTTCTCCTTTAGTATCATTGGTCTGAGCCCCCACCAGTGGTCCCTCTGCCTTAGGATCCTATCATTAGTGTCCCAATTCCATTAATCTACTTAATAAAAATTACCTTTTACAAATAGATATTGACTTCAAATCTATTTCAAAAACAAATAGACAAGGATTTTCCACAATGCCTATGGGGCACATTCCCCCATATACCACCTCCTTCTTTAGAAGAGTAGGCTCACAACTTAACTTGATTTCTGTATAGCCTTGGTCCCAGCAAGTTCATGTCAAAAGGCTGCATCATTGCAAGATGAGTCCTCATTTCAGACACCAAAGTCCTGAAGGCCATTCTCAAAGTTTGCTCTTTGCATGTTGGAACATCTATATGGCGCTGACTATAAAACTCCACAGGAATTTACTCCTGCATTCCTGTGGCTTCTGAAACCCCCAAGGTTAGAGACTCCACAAGCAGAGGAGAAGGCCAAGGACTAAGGTCTCTTTCTTTTTGGTTTGTTTGTTTTTGTTTTAAAATGTATTTATTTTAATTTTTTTCAATTACATGTAAAGATACTTTTTGAGTTTCAAATTTTTTCTCCCACCCTCCTTTCCCTCCCCCCTCCCGAAGTCAGTAAACAATTTGATATAGGTTATACATTACAATCATGTTAAACATATTTCCATATTACTTAGAACAAAATGAAAAAAACAAACCATGAGAAAAAATAAACAAGAACAATAACAAAAAAGCAACAACAAAAGTTAAAGTAGTATGCTTCAGTTTGCATTCAGACTCCATAGTTCTTTTTCTGAATGTGGAAAGCATTTTCCACCATAAGTCTTTTGGCATTGTCTTGGATCATTGCATTGCGGAGAAGAGCCAAGTCCATCACTGTTGATCATCACACAGTGTTGTTGATATTGTGTACAATGTGCTCTTGGTTCTGCTCATTTCACTCAGCATCAGTTCATGTAAGCCTTTCCAGGTTTTTCTAAAATCCACCTGCTCATTGTTTCTTTTTTTGTTTGTTTTTTTTGTTTTGTTTTTTTGCTGGGCAATGAGGGTTAAGTGACTTGCCCAGGGTCACACAGCTAGTGTCAAGTGTCTGAGGTCGGATTTGAACTCAGGTACTCCTAAATCCAGGGCCAGTGCTTTATCCACTGCACCACCTACCTGCCCCTGCTCATTGTTTCTTATACCACAATTTGTTCTGCCATTTCCCACTGGATGGGCATCCCCTGAATTTCCAATTCTTTGCAACCACAAGGAGAGCTGCTATAAATATTTTTGTACATGTGGGTCCTTTTCCCTTTTCCATGATCTCTTTGGGATATAAACCTAGTAGTGGTATTGCTAGGTCAAAGGGTATGCACAGTTTTAATATATGGCCTGTTTCTCAAAAGCCTCCTGATCTGTGGGGAGGAAAATGTCCTAAAACCTGATTTCTAACAGGACACTGTGAGTGAATCACCAGGTTCTCTCAAAGGGGAGGGAGCAGAAGCAAATTGGCCTTTTTGTCTCTGAAGCCAAAGGCTAGCCAACCCATCTACTTCATGTCCATGCAAGTCCCACAATCAGTCAATTAATAAACATTTATTAAGCACCTACTATGTGCAAGGCACATAAGTCATGGGCTGTCCCTCTAAAATGCTTCCATTCAGTAAGACTGTCCCCGAAGCCAGGTTCCCCAGCATCCTCTATGTGGAGAGGTTGCATCAGCTGAGCAATCTGATGGCCCTGTGCATTTCTCAGACTCCCATCACACAGTGAGTGCACCCAGTACACACAGCATTATATGTGGTTTCCACATCCATAGGCCTCTCCCTTTGCAATTCAAGGAGAAAGGGGCATTGAAATAGAAGGAAAGGGAATTTAATCAATCCTGGAAAATTTTGAAATAGAATGGATCTTCCAAAATCACACTCTTGATCTCGTGAAGCTTTGCATGATGACTCCCTAATGCCTCTTGTTGTTGTAATACTCTTCATGACCCCATCTGGGGTTCTCTTGGCAAAGATACGTGGTTTGCCATTTCCTTCTCCAGCTCATTTTACAGATGAAGAAACTGAGGCAAACAGGATTAAATGACTTGTCCAGGGTCACACAACTGGCTGAGGTCCGATTTGAACTCTGATCTTCCTGACTACAAGCCCAGCACTCTATCCACTGGACCACCAACTGCCCTAGATAAATGCCTCTTAAAATAGATACAAACTCTTCTTTTTGAAATGCAAAACCCGTTTGTAATCTGAGCTCCAGGCTCTTTGCAGGCTTAGTACACACAGTTCCCCCTCCCCCCTCTACTGGGGGTTCACCTGCTCTCCTCCCTAGAGGACATCCCATCTCCCACCAGGCTGTGCCCCAGGCCTGGAATATGCTCCCTTCTCACCCCTCTCTTAGAATCCCTTAGAATTCTGGTTTCAATCCAACTGCCACGTTCTGAAAGAGGCTTTTCCTGATTTCCTCCCGACTCCACCCCCAGAGCCATGTTCTCCCACAATTATTTAGAATTTTTTCTATTAGTTTTGTACACAGTATGGTGGCATAAGTAGATAAAGAGCTAGTCTTGAGCACAAGAAGCCCTGGGTTCAAGTCCTACCACTGACGAGTCCTGCCTGTGTGCTCCTTTCCCTCCCAGGGCTGTGGGCAACTCTAAGAATATAAATTCCACATAAAGCCCCAAGCTGCATTCTTGGGAGGAATTGCCTATATCCCTGAAATCACAGAGTTGGGGCTCCGCATCCTTTTTGTACTGGCACATTCATCCATTCAGAAAGTTATGGGCCAGGCTGGCTGCACTCTAGAGGGCTGCACTTCTCTCAGTACATAGTAAGCTCCCTTGGGGCAGCTGCAGTCTTATCTTTGTCTTTGTCCCCTCCAAGGCACAGACTCCAGCCAATAAATTCTAGTTGGAGGGAACCCCACCACCACAAAACAGACCCTAACCTCCTTTAAGAAATTCTAGTTGGGGGGGGGCAGCTAGGTGGCGCAGTGGATAGAGCACCGGCCCTGGAGTCAGGAGTACCTGAGTTCAAATCCAGCCTCAGACACTTAACACTTACTAGCTGTGTGACCCTGGGCAAGTCACTTAACCCCAATTGCCTCGCTTAAAAAAAAAAATTCTAGTTGGAGGGAATGGAGCGGAATTTTCTTCCCAGGGTTTTTTCTGCCCTCTAATTAGCCCAGCTAGAATTAGAGTGCAGTCCTAGGGTGAGTGTGGAACTGGGATTGGAACTGGGGGCTTTCCCAATCAAAAATGGAAAGCACAGGTTGCTCTGCAGAAGCCATACATACATAAGTAGAGATCTCTCAAATAGAAGGGAATGAAAGTAGTGAGCTCCCCATCACTAGAAGTCTTAAAGCAGGGACTTCAAACCACTGGTCAGAATGTCAGAGGGAGGATTGGATGGACTTCTGAGGTCCCTTCCTGTTCTGATTCCTTGTGGCCCGACAGCCCGGCTCTGGGGACCTGGAGAAGGCTCAGTTCTTAATTCTCTCCCTCTCTTCCCACCCCACCCCTTACAGCCCAAAAAGGTGGCACCTCCGAGCTGGGTGCACCAGCCTTGCCCCCATCTCCCTAATGTTAATCCTCTCTTAATCTGTCCGGGGTTCAGTGAAAAGATATCGTGTGTTGCTGCCTGGTCTGCCTAAAAAGCCCTTTACCCACTTGCTTGGAGTCTTTCCAGAATTGTAGCTAAGGCTCTGGTTTCATAGAATTCATCTGGGCTCATTCAGAGAGGGTTATTCTGGATGCCCGGCTTTGTCTAGCATCTGGAAGCCTGGCTGGGAATTATTCACTCCCCCTTGGGCCTACAATGGTGAAAGTATTGCCACCTGTAGCCCAAGGTCAGCAGCCTCTGGGGGAGCCACAGGTAAGAGGTGGCCCCACAGTTCTCAAAGTGAGCCTCAGAAGCACCACGTTGTCTCTGCTTCTACATGGAGGGAGAAATGAGGAAGGTCCACTGGGTGACCTTGCTGGTGGGCAAAAGGGTAGGATTAGGAGGCTTTCCACATTCTCAGTCTAGTGCCCTCCCCCTTCCAACCAACCCCAGCTGGAGGCAGGAAGCAGGTAGAATCCCCTCCCCCTGCAGAATGGGGCAGGATAGAGCAGCCAACCTAGAATCAGGAAGACCTGGATTCAAATGGTGCCTGACACCAGCTGGGTGACCTTGGGAAACATCACCTGGCCTCTCTTGGCCTCAGTTTTCTCATTTGTAAAATGAAGATACTCATAGATTCAAGGATCAAATGAACCAATACATTTTTTTTGTGAGGCAATCGAGGTTAAGTGACTTGCCCACGGTCACACAGCTAGTAAGTGTCAAGTGTCTGAGGCTGGATTTGAACTCAGGTCCTCCTGAATCCAGGGCCAGTGCTCTATCCACTGCACCACCTAACTGCTCCTGAACCAATACATCTTTAAAAGCTACATAAATTAGTGGATTTATTAGTTACTAAATTATTACCAGGCACTAGTGTTATTAGCTCCTTGAGGGCAGAAACTGTTTCTTTGTTTTTATCTTTGTATCCCCAGCACCTAGCACCATAAATACATGCACAGAGTAGCTTCTTCATAGGTTATTGTTGAATGAATAAATAAATACAGTGCTTCGCAACTCTTAAAATACTATCAGTTAGGGGGCAGCTGGGTGGCGCAGTGGATAAAGCACTGGCCCTGGATTCAGGAGGACCTTAGTTCAAATCCGGCCTCAGACACTTAACACTTACTAGCTGTGTGACCCTGGGCAAGTCACTTAACCCCCACAGCCCAGCAAAAAATAATACTATCAGTTATCACAACTATTCATTATCATAGGTTTATAGACTGAGCTGGAACAGGCCTTAAAAGCCATTGATTCTAACCCCCTCAGTGGCTCCATTGGGCCCTGGGCCAGGAGCCAGTGTGGCTGCCATGACCGGATGGAGTTAGATCCACCCATCTCCTCTCCCACTCTTTTCACTCATATCCTACACACACATTCACACACTCTCGCGTGCACACACACACACACACACACACACACACACACACAATTCCTTCTTCCAGTACAATGTGCTCCCCTGGCTTTGGCCCAGCAACTGCCCCAGAAATTCTATGAACCTTGCTCCCACAATGCCTCAGTTTGGGAACTGTAGGCAGAATGGCATGTTGACTTTTCAGTTTGACTTTGGGCCAGTTGCTTCTCCTCGTTAGGGATCAATTTCCTCATCTATAAAAATGATGAGGTACCCCCATTATTTTTATAAATGAGGAAACTGGGGGGGGTGGATTAGATGACCTTTAAAGGTCACTTCTGGCTCTAAACATCAGTGATTCTCTGAAAGGTCAAGCTCCCACATACACCAAACAGGAGGCAGGAAGTCAGTGGGATGTGGTCATCCAGCCCCCACCTACACACATACTCTCTCCCTCTCTCCTCTTCTCTCCTCTTCTCTCCTCTTCTCTCCTCTCCTCCTCCTCCTCCTTCTCTCTCCCTCTCTCTCTCTCTCTCTCTCTCTCTCTCTCTCTCTCTCTCTCTCTCTCTCTCTCTCTCTCTCTCTCTCCCCCCACCCCTCCATGGGGCTGGGCTGAAGACACACTTATCCAGTCCAGGCACACTTTAAGAGTCCTTTCACCATACTCTCTTAGGCTATGGGCATTGTCAGTTAACCTTTGCTCTGCCTTGATGAGGGGTTTGGGAAGGACTAGTCCATGGCTCTCTTGGGCCATCAGTTCAGTTAATCCAAGAAAGGGACACTGGATCCAAGTAGATGGAAGGCATGACTTCCACCCCCTTGATATTGTAGACCTCCTTAGAAACCATCTCCTAGTCCCATGAAGGGTACTAAGATGAGAGGGGGAAAGGGAAACATGCTGGACTGGCAGAAAGATTCACTAGACACCCATCCTTCTTTTCCAAGGATCATAATAGAAATCCAGAGCTGGAACGGAACCCAGAGGTCACTGAGTCCAATCCCCTCATTTTATAGATAAAGAAACTGAGGCTCAGGGAGCTGGCATGACAGCACCAAGCCGTTTCAGCGTAAGACACCTGAAATTGAACCTCAAGTCCTCAGACTCCAGAGCTGTGTGTGACACCAAAGTGTGGTGAAAGTCAGGGATTGTCCCCATTCATGTGTGGAGGAAGTTAGTGCCAAGGACCAATAACACTAGAAGTTAGGTGCTGGTTATCATTCTGTTCACGCATATCTCTTTCTCTACCCCCACTTGGTGCCCTCTTTGGGGGGAAAACCCCTTACAAAAAATGTGGATGTAAAAAGACCATTATCCAGTTAGGGAAAAAATCATTATATAAATGAGGGGTTTGGATTAGATATACTAAAGTTTGTACTGAATGAGAGGTAGTGATGGGGGTCGGGGCACCACTCTGCAATAGGTATAATGATGGAAGATGAAAAGATGAGCAACAGTAATTGATTCCTAACTCTCCTCCACTACACAATTTGGTTCAAATCTCTTCTTAGATTCTGCTTATCCATCATACTTGACCATCTCCCACCTCTCAGCCTTTGCAAAGGCAGTTCCTCGTGCCTGGAATGTTTTCCCTCTTTGCTTCTTCTGTCTCAGAGAACTCGAGATCTCTTGAAGATTCCACTCAAGGGCCAAGGTCCTACCAGAAGCTTCTTTTATAATTCCCATCCTTGTTAGTGCCCCTGCTCAATTATTCTGATTTGTTTTGTGGTCGACTCATATTTATTTTTATGTATACATATTAGATCTCCTCAGTAAAAGGCAGGATGCTAGCTCATTTTTGGTCTTTGTATCACCAGAACCTGGGGAAATGCCCAAAGTGTGGCAGGCACTTAATACATGTTGAATTTAATGAATTGGGTGGGGTTGTATTTGCTGGATTGTTATTGTTCAATCTTTTCAGTCCTGTGTCTAACTTTTCTGACCCCACTCGGGTTTGGCAGATACTGGAGTGGTTTGCTATTTCTTTCTCCAGCTCCTTTGACAGATGAAGAAACTGAGGCAAACATGATTCAGCCACTTGCCCAGCATCACACAGCTAGTAACTTTCCAAGGCCAGATTTAAACTCATAAAAAGGAGTCTTCCTGACTCCAGGACCAGTGCTCTATCCACTACACCACTTAGTTGCCCCAATATCTGAGCTATATGAGACCAAAAAAAAAAAACTTTGACTGCCCAGTTAAAAGGCTGAGCCCACACGCTGAACACAGAAATGAACATTCCAGAATTTCAGAGCTGAAAGAACTTTAAAGTCCAAATTCTGCCTAACCAAGAACATGCTGTGTAACAACCCCAACAAGAGGTCATCCAGCCTGTATTTGGAGACCTGCAGTGAAGGACGTCTGCCTCCCAAGACTTCCTATCCTCCTTCTGGACATTCCTATTTTTTCATTATAATTCACGTGTATCCAATCCTGTCAGGTTTACAAAACACTTTCCTCTCAACAGGTCTATGATGTCCTTGGTATAATTTGTCCTCATTTTACATATGAAGAAACTAAGGCCCAGAGAGGTTAAGTGATCTGTCCATAATCAGATGGCTCTGAGGTATCTGAGACAGGATCCTCTCCCAGGGCTCATGATCCTAGGTCCCGCCCTCTACCTGCTACTTGGCACTGCCTCTCAACTCTTTACTTTCCCAGGAACTGTCAGATGAATCCCATCTGCCCTCGTTGCACCTGGTTCTGCCCTTGGGAGCCAAGTATACCAAATATAATCCCTCTTTCTCCTGAAAACCCTTTAAGAAGTTTTCATCTATTCCCTACGGAATTATCTCCTCTCCAACCTCAAAATCTCCAGTTCCAACTTCTGACCTTCTTATGAAATAACCTCAAGATCCCCTCCCATGCTGCCCACCCCCACTTGATTCTGCTTGTCGAGTCAATGAGAATTTATTAAGCACCTACTATGTGTCAATCACTGTCCTTCCTAAAAATCGATATTTGTTTGGTGAACAGGAAGGCATGACCTCTGGACCTGCCATCCAGTGATATTAGTCTAAGGTTCAGGTCTGCCATTTACCCGTGTTGAATGTTGGTTTCATTTGGCACATAACAATTGTTCTTTAAGCCTTTTCAAAATATTGGTGGCTAGACCCAGAGAAATATTACTGGCTGGAATTAAATCAACGGCAATTATAAGCGAAAATAGAGTATCCCATCTAGTTTTGTTACTGTAAACTTTCAGACAGTATAGGGTGAGAGGTACTACTGCATACGAGAGAACACTGGATGATGCTGCCATCTGGAGGCTTTCTGAGATAGCACATCTATTGAAGTAGAAAGGTCACTCATCCAGTAACTCACACTCACCCAGCCTTGTATGATTCTGCCCAATAATCCAGTGCAAGTACTATTATCCCCATTCTATGGATGAGTGAACTCACAGGCTTGGAGTGACTTACCTGAGCTAGTGTCGGAGATGGGAATCAGATCCAAGTCTTCTGAACCCAGAAAGTCCCACCCCGATGGTTAAGTCCAGAGTAGGCAGGATTTTAAACAGTGAAGACCTTTAGAGATCACCTAATCCTGGGCACCTTCCACAGCATCAGGTTTCCTTCAGGTTCTGGACTTCTGGAGATTTTCCATTAACTCAAATGCCCAGAGTTTAGACAACTGAGTTCAGCACATTTTTTTCCAAATAAAATGGTTGGATTTTTGAAAGACAAGAATAAGTTTTCTAGCTTTATTTCCAGGTGATGGATGGTAACTGATACATCTATGGTGCTTTAAGGTTTGATAAGTCAACAATTATAATTCAATAAACATTTATTAAGCACCTACTGCATGCCAGGCACTGGGAACACAAATATAAGTCCTAGGTAAAATCTTACCTTCTGCAAGAAGCCTTTCCCAGCTCTTCTCAATGCTGGTGCTTCCCTTCTAAGATTGCCTCCAGATTACCCTGTCTATATCTTACTTATACATAGATGTTTGCATATTGTCTCTCCCACTAGACTGTGAACTCCTTGGGGGCAGAGATTGTGTTTTTGTCTTTCTTTGTATCCCCAGCATTTAGCACATTTTTTGTTGTTGTTCAGTCATTTTCCAACATGTCCAATTCTCCCTCACCCCATTTGGAGTTTTCTTGGCAAAGACACTGGCATAGTTTGACATTTCCTTTTCTAACTCATTTTACAGATGAGGAAACTGAGGTAAACAGGGTTCAGTGACTTGACCAGGGTCACACAGCTAGTAAGTGTCTAAAGCCATATTTAAACTCAGGAAGATGAGTCTTCTTGACTCCAGGCCAGGCACTCTATCCATTGCAATGCCACCTAGCCATCCCTACCTGAGCCTGGCACATAAGAAATAACAAATACTTGCTGACAGGACTTCTTGACAAAAACAAAGCATCCCTGCCTTCAAAAAAACTTACATTCTAATTGGGGAGTACACCACAAAATCGCAGATTTAGAACTTGCAGGGACCTTCAAGGTCACCTAGTCAATCCTCCTCATTTTGTAGAGATTATCTATGTTTTGCTATATTTTAAAATTTTTTCCAATTACATTTTAATCTGTGTCATAAATATTGTGAGGGCACAGCAAGCTTTGTGTTTGACACCTCTGGCCTAGATGAACTCAAAGAACCCTTCATTTTCTACAACTAAGATTCAAGGACAATTATTATAAGATGTGAGTTCTACTCTAGCCCATCACTAGCTACTTTGAAAAATCTATGTCTTCTCTCTGGGATTCATTTTACCAATCCTTAGAATTAGGAAGTAGAACTAGTTGATTACTAGAATCCTTTTCACTTGGAGTTAAAACTGTTCAGCTGCTATGAAATAGCCTAGACTGAAGATTTGTTCTTCTCAGTTCCTGGGGGCTTGAGTCTCTGTCTGCTGCAGGGAGCTGCATTGTGGGGGTGGGGGGAAAGAGCTGAAATGAGCTAGAACTATTGGGACAGAATTATGCCAAAGGTGACAAAGGAGAGGAGGTCTTCATACTAACAAGGACAGCAGAAATGAAAATAAAGGGTTGGGGCCAAGTCAAATATACAGGATTAAGGAAACAGGAATGAGAATTGGCTGAGAATGAGGGATTAAGAAGTGTTGGAGAAACAGGAAGCCTAGAAAACCATATGAACAGAAGCTCCAAGCTCCTATTCCAGATAGTTTGTTGTGCTCAACACTTGTTCTAGCCACACCCCATACTGCTTCTTAAAAGTTCAGAACTATCATGAGCTAGGACCTAGATGCCATCAAGTTATCAACACCTTACCTGAACTTCTCCAAGATTCCTTTTCTGTTTTCCATTCTGGTACCACCCTCTTATAACAAGGGAGGAGATAGTCAGCTTGGGGTCCCAAAATAGAGGAACTTCTATGCTTCTTTCTTCCACTAATAAGCCCTATCTTTATTTGCACCCTATCATCATTTGAGATACACAAACCTCTTAGAGGCAGCTTAACAGGACTGAGCAAATGGGCTTAGAGGCAGAAAGACCTGAGTTTGAATTCTCTCTTATACTTACTAGCTGCATCTCTCTGCACTTCAATTTCTTCTTCTGTAAAACAAAGGGGTTAAATATTTGTTCTCTAGTCTCTCTCTCTCTCTCTCTCTCTCTCTCTCTCTCTCTCTCTCTCTCTCTCCCCCTTCTCCCTCCCTCCTCCCTCCTTCTTTCTCTCTTCCTCTTCTGTCCCTCCTCAAAATTGTATTTTGTACTGCCTCCCTTAATCCAACCTCTCCTTTATTACTCTTCCCCTTTCTCTTATCCCTTTCCCCTCCTATTTCCCTATTGGGTAAGTTACATTTCTATACAGAACTGAGAGAGAGAGAGAGAGAGAGAGAGAGAGAGAGAGAGAGAGAGAGAGAGAGAGAATGTGTGTTTGCATTCTTCCTTTGAACCAATCCACCTCTGGGGCTGTACTCAGGACAAAGGAGCAAATGATACATTAATATAAATAAAAAAGGGGGCAGCTAGGTGGCACAGTGGATAGAGCACCGGCCCTGGAGTCAGGAGTACCTGAGTTCAAATCCGGCCTCGGACATTTAACACTTACTAGCTGTGTGACCCTGGGCAAGTCACTTAACCCCAATTGCCTCACTAAATAAATAAATAAATAAGTGAATGAATGAATGAATAGATAGATAGATAGATAGACAGACAGACAGACAGACAGACAGACAGACAGACAGACAGACAGATAGATAGATAGATAGATAGATAGATAGATAGATAGATAGATAGATAGATAGATAGGTTGGAACACTAAAAATTTATAGAGGAAGAAAACACAAAACCCCAGAGTACAAACAGATAAGTCATCAGAGAGAATTCTACAAGTAGAAGGGAAGATGAGTGCTAAATTCTCAAAGAGATTTCAAAGCTTTCATAACAAATGTTACAAGACAAAGAAAATTAAGCCAATTCCTGATGAAATTAAAAATTCTATGGAATCACAAAAAAGGATGGAAAAATTACAAGAAATTCCAGAATAATTCAAAAGCATCTGTGAGAAGACATTAGGAATATATCAGAATATATAGCCTCTCAAGGCAGAAATTAAAATTTCAATTTGCAAATTAGGAAAAAATGAATCTGCAATGGAGAATTTCTCCAAAAGAACCAAGAGATGACAAATAAGTTTGAAACACAAATTCCTTCAGTTTATAAAGCCAACAATCTCGTGATCTGAAGGACAGAGAAAACTTAAGGATCATAAGTCTCCCAGAAAAGCATAACAAATCAAAGAACCTGAACACCATAATAAACTAGGCTGAAGGTAGAAAAGAGATAATATATTCTGAAAAGCAAATGAGTTCAAGTTGCAACCCAGAATCATACACCCTGAAAACTTGAGTCTAATTATCAATGGAAAAGAATGGGCATTCAAAAACTGAGAATCATTTGAGTCATTCCTCCAAAAAAATTTTAAGATTTGAGCAGAATATTTGACTTGTAAACTTCATAAATACATAAATAATCATGCATAAAATAAACAACAAGGAATAAATAACTAGATGGATAAACAGACAAATTAATTAAGGTAAGTACAATTACCAAAGGAAAGATGAGCAATGAAATAGGAGATTTAAAAAAAAAAGAGGGAGAAAAAAAAAAGATCGATTTGTGGGCTAAGCACAACAACACAAACAAAACAAAGGATAATACAAAGGATTGTTTTTAATTTAGGGGATAAAAATTAAAATTGGTTTTTAAAAAATAAGAGGAGTAGAGTGTAAAGAAGTAGAATTGAAGCACTATGGGCAAAAGCCCACAACTCCCTTACTGGTACATCACACTTAAGAGTAGAAGGAAGTATAAATGCAGAATTGGTAGATGAAAGACAAAAGGAATTGGGTTATGTACCCTTATCAAGGCATGGGTGAATAGTAAAGGGATGACAGTGACTCATATAACCTTCCGTTAAGAAGTGGCCCTGCAGGAAAATGGGAAAGGTATCAGAAGAAAGGAATTCAAACTAAAACAATAAAAGGGGGAAGAGGGGCTCAACCCAAACTTTCCACTAAAGAACATTCCATTCCCATGGGGAAAAGGTGTATGTATCTGATAGAAGATTAGCACTCCATGTTGGGTTTGTTCTGAGAAGAGTTGGGACATTGGGAAACCACATAATCTGAGAATGTCCGACAGGCTCATAAATACCTTAGATCAGCATCTAATACCCTCTAGTGGTAGAATGAGGGGAGTGCACACAAAAATAACAATTCAGCCAAAGAGTAGAAAAATCATAGGGAAGACAAAGGTTGGAATTGGACTCCACAATTTGAAACACAGGATAATTTCTACCATGAAGCTCTGCTTCTGTTCATATTATTTCCTTTAAAAATTAATGCTTCTGAGTAAAATAAAACAGAAAAATAACAAATTATGGTACACAGATACAGTAGAAAAGTATCATGCTATAGGAAATTATAAAGGGGATGGATTCAGAGAAACCCAGGAAGGCTTGTATGAACTAATGAAAAGGAAAGAAGCTGCAGAACAATAGACATGACTAGAGTAAAGTAGATGGAAATAACATCAAAGTCAGCAAAACTAAATAACCAATCCCCATCCCAGAAATCAGAGGATGAAACAAACATACTTTCCTTCTCTCAGTGGAGAAGTGGTGTATCTGCAGGGCAAAGTGTTGCACATCCTTCCAGATAGTCCCATTTTCCAAGTTTTACATGAGAACTTTCTTGGTCTTAGTTTATAAGACTGAGAACCATTCACCAATAGATAGTCAGATGATATAAACATGGTTTTCAAAGAAATAAATCCAATATATCGACAACCATGAAAAAATGCTCACTACTAATTAGAAAAATGAAAATTAAAGCCACCTCTGAAGTTCTACCTCACACTCATCAGTCAGATTGGCAAAGGGGTCAAAAGAGGAAAAAGAAATATTAGAGGAGCTGTGGGAGATTATGGGACACTAATTCATTGGTGGACCTATGAATTGATCTGACCATTCTGGAAAGCAATTTGGAACTATGCCCCCCAAAATGACCAAACTGTATATATCCTTTGACCCAGATATACCACTCCTATACCTATACCCCCAAATATTTTTTAAAAAAGGAAAAGGACCTATATGTACAAAAATGTTTATAGCAGTTCTTTTGGTAGTAGCCAAAAACTAGAAACATAAAGGGATGCTCATAGATAAAGGTATAGGTAAATAAATTATGGCATATCATTATCCTTTAAGAAATAATTAAATGGACAGTTTCAGAAGACACTGGGGAGAACACCATGAATTGATGCAGAAAAAAAAGTGATCAGAAGTAGGAAAACAATTTATACAATGACAAAGAAATTTATAGAGAAAAACAACTTTTAAAGACTCTAAAATTCTGACCAATGCAATGATTTAAAAAAAGAAGTCCAAAGAACTGAAGATGAAATATTTCACCCATGTCATCCCAAGAGAGGTAATAGACTCAAAGTTCAGAATAAGATATTCATCTTTGGCATAGCCAATGTGGGGATTTGTTTTGCTTGACTCTGCACATTTATTATAAAGATTTTATTTTTCTTTTTAATTATTCAGTGGGGGCAGTGGGAAGAAAAGAGGCATTTAGTGCTAGCTTAAAAATTTTTTTAAAGAAATTAAGCTGCAAAAATATAAGGTTATGTGGGGAAAGGGTATATTGGTAGATTATTAGTGAGGAAAAAACAAAAGGCATCAATAAAATTTTAAAAATAAAAATGGGGGGGGGCAGCTAGGTGGTGCAGTGGATAGAGCACTGGCCCTGGATTCAGGAGAACCTGAGTTCAAATCCGGCCCCAGACACTTAACAATTACTAACTGTGTGACCCTAGGCAAGTCACTTAGCCCCAATTACCTCACCAATAAATAAATAAACAAACAAACAAATAGATAGATAAAAATAAAATTAGTCTTCTAATTTGACAAAAAAAAATTGTAAATGGTAACTGGTAATAAAATATTACATATCTTTTTTACTGCACTGTTTTATGGAAATGCTCATTTTGTCCCATAAATTAAAAATTAAATTTAATAATGAAAAATAGTATGATATATTAGTAAGAAGTCAGCAATATCTGATAAAATATCTACCAAGCCCATCAAACTTTAGTAAATAAACCTACTGGGAACATAAAGGGAGAAGACTCTGAAAAGTAATTGGGCCAAATGGGGGATGGAATATGGACCATACAAGGAAGCCCCTTGAAAAGCTTGATTTAGAGGTCGCTAATTTTAACTCGTTGTAAGTCATCTCTAGTCTTGCCAACTGAGTACCTTATTTTCCATCCGGCCTCGGAGCGCCAACCGACAACGTGTATTTCCAAAATATCCCAGAAGAGGGCAGTGTTTCCTAGTGGTTTGTTTCCTATGCTGTTCCAACATTTTCCGCTGAGGTCCAAGAAAGCTATGACTTAAATTTGCCACTTGGTGTCATGGAAATAGCACCAGATTTGGAGTCAGGGTCCTTGGGCTTGGATTTGGAAAGTTGAGGTTCAAACATTCTGAATTTGAACTGTGCTTCTCAGTCACTACCAGTGGGACCCAGGCAAGGTCACTTCCCCTATTTGATCTTCAATTCATTCCTCCTCCTACAAAATGAAAGGTTTGGATCAGATCGTTCTTTTAAATATATACTATTTTATTTTTTACCCCAATCACATGTTAAAACAATTTTTTCTTTTTCTTTTCTTCTCTTCTTTTCCTTCTTCTTCTTCTTCTTCTTCTTCTTCTTCTTCTCCTTCTTCTTCTTCTCCTTCTTCTCCTTCTCCTTCTCCTTCTCCTTCTCCTTCTCCTTCTTCTCCTTCTCCTTCTCCTTCTCCTTCTCCTTCTCCTTCTCCTTCTCCTTCTCCTTCTCCTTCTCCTTCTTCTTCTTCTTCTTCTTCTTCTTCTTCTTCTTCTTCTTCTTCTTCTTCTTCTTCTTCTTCTTCTTCTTCTTCTTCTTCTTCTTCCTCTGGTGAGGCAATTGGGGTTAAGTGACTTGCCCAGGGTCACACAGCTAGTAAGTGTCAAGGGTCTGAAGCCAGATTTGAACTCAGGTCCTACTGAATCCAGGGCTGGTGCCCTATCCACTGTGCCACCTAGCTGCCCCCATGTTAAAACAATTTTAACATTTTTTAAAATTTTTGAGTTCTTAATTCTATCCCTCCCTCTCTTATTCCCTCCCTGAGATGGGTAAGCAATCAGGTATAGGTTATACATGTGCAATTATGTAAAACATTACCATATTATTCATTTTGTACAAGAAGACTAGAATTTTTTAAAGGATGAAAGAAAGAAAGAAAGAAAGAGGAAAATAGCATGCTTCGATCTGTATTCAGATAATATCAGTTCTTTTGGAGTTCTCTGGTAGCAGATAAGATGCTTTATCATCAATCCTCTGGAATTGTCTAGGATCATTGCATTGCTGAGAATATCTTAGTCATTCATGGCTGATCATCGTACAATATTGCTATTACCATGTGCAATATTCTCCTGGTTCTGCTCACTTCACTTTGGATCAGTTCATGTAAGTGTCCTAAGGTTTTGGTTTTTTTTAATTTCTTAAAGCACAATAATATTCCATCACAATCATATACCACAGTTTGTTTAGCCATTCCCCAATTCATGGACATCCCTTCAATGTCCAATTCTTAGCCACCACAAAAAGAGCTGATATATACAGATATATTACAAATAGGTCCTTTTCCCTTTTTTAATGATTTCTTTGGGATATAGACCTAGAAGGGGTATTGCTGAATCAAAGGCTATGCATAGTTTTATAAGACTTTGGGTATAGTTTTAAGTTGCTCTCCAGAATGGTTGGATCAGTTTACAACTCCACCAACAATGCATTAGTGTTTCAGTTTTCCCACATTACCTCAAATGTTTATCATTTTCCTTTTTTGTAATTTTAGCTAATCTGATAGTTGTGCCTCAGAGTTGTTTTAATTTGTACTTCTCTAATCAATAGTGATTTAAAGCATGTTTAAATATGACTATAGATAGCTTTGATTTCTTTGTCCATCAGGTCATTTTAAGGACACTTTACCACTAAGAGTCTATTCTTCTATAATCCACCCCCTCCCCATCCTATAAAATCATCAGGTTCTTAAATTGGGATTTTTGTGTGACCTTGAAAAAGTACTTAAAGGCAATAAACATGTATTAGGTATCTACTATGTACAAAGTACTGTGCTCAACTTTCCCTCCAGGCCCTAGTTTCCCGTTTTATAAAATGAAGGACTGAACAATAGGTCATCTGCTTATCCAGAACTGATCTTCCATGGAATCTGTAATTGAATTGTTGTTAGGAGGTTCCAACAATAAAATTCTAGAATAGATCCATACCTTCTCTGAAGTTGTGACTTATTCTGGGTCAAAGAGACAGTGTGTATTAGAAGAGGAATTTGAACCCAGCTCTTCCTGGCTCCAAGGCCAGATTTCTGTCTGCTTGGTCAGTAACTTTCAATCAATATACAATTATTAAGTACCTACTATATGCTAGGTGGGCAGCTAGGTTGGACTGCAGTAGATAGAGAGCCAGGTCTAGAGTCAGGAAGACTCATCTTCCTTAGTTCAAATCTGGTCTTAGACAGTTCCTAGGTGTGTGACCCTGGGCAAGCCACTTAACCCTGCATGCCTCAGTTTCTTCATCTGTAAAATGAGCTAGAGAAGGAAATAGTAAACCATTCCAATATCTTTGCCAAAAAACCCTAAATGGAATCACAAAGAGTTGGATGTGACTGAAATGACTAAACAACAAGGATATCAAAATTTAAAATGATACATTCCCTTCCCTGTAGAAACTGATATTGTACTTTCAGAGAAACCACATGATCTTAATTAACTACAAGGAAAATGGGGGAGGAAGTAAATACTACCTGTGGGAATCAGGGAAGGCTTCATGGAGGAGGTGACTGGAATTGAGTCTTTTTTTTTTTTAGTGAGGCAATTGGGGTTAAGTGACTTGCCCAGGGTCACACAGCTAGTAAGTATTAAGTGTCTGAGGCCGGATTTGAACTCAGGTACTCCTGACTCCAGGGCCGGTACTCTATCCACTGCGCCATCTAGCTGCCCCAGAATTGAGTCTTAAAAGACCATTGAGGGGGGCAGCTGGGTGGTGTAGTGAATAAAGCACTCACCCTGGAGTCAGGAAGACCTGAGTTCAAATCTGGCCTCAGACACTTAACACTTACTAGCTGTGTGACCCTGGAGAAGTCACTGAACCCTTGTTGCCCCAGCAACAAAAAAAGAAAGAAAGAAAAAGAAAAAGAAAAAAAAAAGTGAGACTTTAAGACACAGAGTCTAGAGAGCAATCCAAGCATGAAGGACAATCCATATTAGAAGCCACTAGGTGGTGCAGTGAATAAAGCAGGAAAATCTGAGTTCAAATCCAACCTCAGATACTTAACTGTGGGACCCTGAACAAGTCACCTAACTTCTATTTATCTCAATCCCCTCAACTGTAAAGTGGGAATAATACTAGCACCCACCTCTGAAGGTAATTGTGCATCAAATGAGATATTTGTAAAGCACTTAACATGGTATGTGGCATATAGTAGGCACTGCTAACCCTAAATGAGAGCTGGCTGTTTATTATTATTATTATCATCATCATCATCTTATAGAAGCAAGAACCTCTTCACACTTTTTTTTAAGCAGGGCAACTAGGGTTAAGTAACTTGCCCAGGGTCACACAGCTAGTAAGTGTCAAGTGTCTGAGCTCAGATTTGAAATCAGGTCCTCCTGAATTCAGGGCTGGTGCTTTATCCACTGCGCCACCTAGCTCCCCCACCCCTTCACACTTTATTGTTTTGTTTTGTTTTGTTTTTAGGGCAATAGGGGTTAAGTGACTTGCCCAAGGTCACACAGCTAGTGTCAAGTGTCTGAGGCCGGATTTGAACTCAGGTCCTCCTGAATCCAGGGCCAGTGCTTTATCCACTGCGCCACCTAGCTGCCCCCCCTTCACACTTTAATAGAGAATTACCATATCAGCCATTTTTCAATGGTCAACCTGCCTAAGTTCAAGTCTTGCCTTTGACAAGTATCAACTATGTGACACTGAGCACATCTTTTTAACCTCTTCTTTCTCTAGGCGGCTCTCTGAGATGATAAATGACACAGAAGGTACCAATCTGGATTGGTAGAGGAAGTTTTAGGGTTCTCTGTGCTAATCAAATCACAGCCCCCTACTATCTCTAAATAATTGAGACACTTTATAATGTTGGGCTTTTTTAATCCTTCATTCACTACTTCATTCCTGGGTGACCACAGGTAGTCACCTCACCTTTCCAGGGAGAGTTTAGAACAGATGACCTCTGGCCCTTCCAACTTCACAGATGGAGACCCTACATCCCCCTAGCATTAAGATCAAAAATAACCAAATTTCATCCTTTTTTGATGATTCAGAGGGCACAGACTGCTGTTACAGCATAGTTATCTTTGAACTGGGGCAGTGCCTATTCCCATCAATTACAGAATCTCAGGATGTGGATGGGGCCTCTAGTCCAGCCTATATGTGAGTGAGAATCCTCTGCACCCTATTCCTGGCAAGCAGCCACCCCATCCCCACCCCATCCCCAGCACCTCTAGCAAACCTTTTCTATTCTCAGGCTGGGGAATTGTGTCTCCAGCCCTAATGTCTCATAGGTGGAGTTTGTCTTTGACATGTAACCCACACCTGATTCCCCTTTTAGGACCCTTCTCCCCTCTCCTGATAGCCTCACCCTCCTCACTCCATCAACCTTTGGTGTCTGGCTTCCTCTCATTTTCACCAGACCACGTCAGCTTACTTGTCATAGCTAAACTAATCCTTCTAAGGCGTTGGCTGATCCAAGTCCTCCCTGGAATAGAGAGCGAGATTCAGTGATAGCTGACTCTAAGAGGCTTTAAGCCCCAAAGGAATGAATCACTAATGGTAGAAATCCAGGCCGTATAAGGAGCCAAGTGGAGAGCTAGTGAGGAGAAACGGGGCTCCCCAAGAGGCTCAAGTTACACACCAATTTGGGCTCAGCCGCCCTCCCTGAAGCCTTCTAGATACACAGCTGCCCACTCTGTCCCTAGAATCTCCAGAGATAACAAGTTAACCAAACAATACAGAAATGGTTGTGTTAACTCGTGCTTCATTATTTAAAGACCATGACACATATTAGATATAGAATTTGTATTACATGTATCTTCTGTAAACATAATTTTTTATCAGAACGAAGCATGGTTTAGCAGATCAAAAAGGAGGCAAATTCATAATCATGAAGACCCTGCTCCTGCCACATCCCGGTTTTGTGACCCTGGACAAAACATTCAAACTCTGTGTACCAGGGATCTTTCTAAGACCAAACTGCAGACCAGGCACCAACCTGCACTGGTATAGGATATTTTTTCACTGGAGTTGACTATAAAAACGAAATCACAAATCCATTCCAAAAGTCTCTAAGCAGTTTGTTGTTTTGAGGCAATTGGGGTTAAGTGACTTGCCCAGGGTCACACAGTTAGTAAGTGTCTGAGGCCATATTTGAACTCAGGCCCTCCTGACTTCAGGGCTGGTACTTTATCCACTATATCACCTAGCTGCCTCTTTCAAAGCAGTTTAAAGTTTTATTTATTACTTTATGTATCGAGTTGTATTCATATAATGTATGCATTTATTGTTGGAAGAAAATATCCCATATATGCATATATATACACACACATATCTAATACATATATTTAATAGAGGCATAGATAAGGCACTAGACTTGGTTTTAGAAAGACCTGGATTCAAGTCCTACCTCTGATAAGGCATTGGACACCTATGTGGTTCATATATGTACCCTAACCCTTATCTAAATCCTAGATGGGTTGCAATTTTCAATGGTAGAGGGAATTTCCATACTGGAAGTGTCCTTTGTATCGTGATGATGATGGTGGTGGTGGTATTGGCATCAAGGGGCAATGGTGGTGGTGATGGTGATGAAAAAGAAGAAGAAATAATTGTTTCTTCCCATAATCATGCTAATTTATTAAACAGGTGTGATAATAACTTTCATGTATAGAACACTTTAAGGTTTACAAAATGCTATGTTATCTAATCTGATCCTTACAACCAACCTAGGCAGTAGGTGCTATTCTTATCCCATTTTACAGATAAGGAAACTGAGACAGACAGAGGTTAAATACTTGCCCAGGGTCACATAGATAGGAAGAATCTGAGGTAGGATTGGAACTCAGTTCTTCCTGACTCCAGGTCCAGGACTGTTAGCCAATGTTCGCTGACAGTCACTGTTCTAACCCTAAATGGTCAAGATATCCTTACTATCAGGAAGTAAACTATTGGCTTTGAGAAAGTGGGTAGCTGGAGGAAGAGCACTGAATAACATGAGACCCGGGCTTTCATCCTGGAGCTATGTCTTCGGCAAGTCTCTTCCTCTCCCTTGACCTCAGTTTTGTTATTCAGTCATTTTGTCCATCCCTTTGTGACCCTATTTGGGATTTTCTTGACAAAGATATGGGAGTGGTTTGCCATTTACTTCTCCAGTTCATTTTACATATGAGGAAACTGGGGCACAATTTTTTTTTTAATTTTGCTCAAACATGGTTCTAATAATGTTGTTTTTTTTTTTGTTCAACCACTTCTAAGGGAAACCTGGTGGAGTGGGGACTCAGGACAAGTCTCTAGAATTTTCTTTTATTTTTGTCTTAAGGCAGATAGTGAAGCCCATAGCACAATATATCACAGGGGCATACAAAACACATATTACACAGACCTCATCAATAAGTTTTGCCTGGGGGCAGCTAGGCAGTGCAGTGGATAGAGCACCAGTCCTGGAGTCAGCAGGACCTGAATTCAAATCCAACTTCAGACACTTAACACTTACTAGCTGTGTGACCCTGGGCAAGTCACTTAACCCCGATTTTCTCTCTCTCTCTCTCACACACACACACACATACACACACACACACACACACACACATACACACGCACAAGTTTTGTCTGGCTCTTGGAGTAACCACCTCTCCTGTTTTCCCTGATACATCATAAGTAAATCTGGTCCCTAGCCAAATAGTGCTGGTTTGTCTACCAAGACCCCCTGGGTTTCTGGATGGTTAACTATTAACTTCCTATTGTCACTTCTGTGCTTGGCAATCTCAGTCTCCTATGGCTTGTGAGAATTAGAGCGCTACCAACCTGTTGAGAAAGATATTACAGGGAAGCTCTGCCATGAAAAGAAAGCATGTGACTTTGGCATCCAGAAGTGATGTCTGCCACTTGTGGGTCTTGTCAATCAGTGTTACCAGCCAATTAGCTTGGAGCTGTGCATGTGGATGGCCTGTTTCCTGTTTGACAGGAGGTTTCTGGGAGAATCGAGGAGGAGGAGGAGCGAGGCCTTTTCACGTCCAGACGGCGGCTTGGTGGCAGGAACAGGCAGAATAGGGAGAACTTCACATGGGCTGTTAGGGAAAGGCAAGTTTTTCTCTCTGGCTATACTGAATAGATCTAAACTAGGATTTTCCATGCTCTAAGGAATCTGTTCTCAATCTCTCTCTCTCTTCACTAACTTCTAATGCACTTTAATAAATACTTAAAAATCTGAACTCTTGCTAAAGCTTCTAATTTAAGGTGACCACTCATTACATTTTAGACACCACAGCTAGAATTTTAGGCCCTTACAGGCTTCTTTTTGTTCCCTAGGAGTCTCTATAACTTGGATACCACATGATTGTCTCTGAATATGGTCCTTCCTCATCATCTGAAGAGGGATCCAAATGTAGCTCAAATACATCTGTTTGGGCTCCCTGACTGTCTGATATTTACCAATACCCAATTGTATCATTAACTAAATAATCATCTCATAAGCTATTATCTAGCTCTATTAGTCACTCTCCTCTATACCTTCACCAACCTATCAACATCCTCCATAAAATGTGGCAGAAACTGAACTCAGGACACTACATGTGGCATAAGCATAAGCAGATGGGCTGCCATCTTCATCCTGAATACTGGACGTCTCTGAGTGCTCCCTGGGATTGCAAAAGAAAAGAAATCACTTAACAAAGGAACTATTGAATTCCTGTGTTTGTATCACCAGCACCTAACAGTTCTCTGCACACAGAAGGTGATTCATAAATGCTTGTTGAGTTGAAATAGATTGAATTCTCATTTTTGGATGCTACATCACATTGCTGACTCATGCTGAGGTTGTAGTTTACTTAAAAATTGTGCTTATGGGAAACTCTTCTTGTTGCTGTAATGTAAGATAAAGATTTCCCTAGCCAGTCCTGTGTCTAGTAGATTGTGTTACAATGGTCCTCTCTTGTCATTATCTGGCATGTGCTGTTTCTACTTTTCAGAGTAATTCCACATTCTGTATCTCATTATACCTTCAAAACAACCCTTCAGGTAGACAGAGAAATTCTTAACATGCCCCTCTTACAAAGGAGAAAATGAAGGCACAGGAAAGTGATTGTATACCTGCAGCTTTATTAGTAGAGATGATGTGCCCAGGGTCACATCACCAGAAAATGCCCTAAATCCAGATTTCCCTGATTTTGAGAATAGCTCTCTATGCACTTCACTAAATATGAGAGAGAAAGAGGAGAGGAGAAGAGAGGAGAGGAGAGGAGAGGAGAGGAGAGGAGAGGAGAGGAGAGGAGAGGAGAGGAGAGGAGAGGAGAGGAGAGGAGAGGAGAGGAGAGGAGAGGAGAGGAGAGGAGAGGAGAGGAGAGGAGAGGAGAGGAGAGGGGAGGGATGGGGAGGGGAGGGGAGGGGAGGGGAGGAGAGGGGAGGAGAAAGAGAGGGAGAGAGAGGAGAGAGGGAGAGAGAAGATTCAGAGATAGACAGAGAGGAAAGAGAGGAGAGAGAAAATGAAAAAGAGAGAGGGGGAGAGAGAGGAGACAGAAAGATAGAAAAGAGAGAGGAGTGAAGAGAAGACAAGGTAAGACAAGACAAGAGAGAACAGATAGACATAGTCAGAAGCAGAGAGCGAGAAAAGAGGAGAGAGACACAGAGAGAGATGATAGTGTAAGGAATTGGTTGTGATTTGGGGTCACAGAAACACCAAATTACAACCAATTCCTTGCAATAGAGATATACATATACACAAACAAATGTATATACCCACACATTAAGGCCAGGGTCCGGGTCTTCTAGCCTTCTTCCAGCTCTGACCTGGTATGTCTTTTCTAAATTCCCACCTACTTCAGACACTAGAGTTCTCCTCTACATTTGGTCACTGAGGCGGTTCCCTTTCCCAGTTCATTTCTCTCATTTTAAGTCATAGACCAAGAATTTTCCAAGAGTCAAGGAACCATATTCTTTCAGTCATTTCTGGGGAACAAAGAATGTGGCTTTGGGGTTTTTTTTTCAGAACATGCAGCAGGGATGTGTTTGAAGGGCTTGTATCTGAGCCCCTCCTTTAGAATGTAAGCTTCCTGGGAGTAGAATTGTTTTATTCTTTTTTTAATTTATTTTTTGCAGGGCAATGAGGGTTAAGTGACTTGCCCAGGGTCACATAGCTAGTAAATGTCAAGCATCTGAGGCCACACCTGAACTCAGTTCCTCCTGAATCCAGGGTCGGTGCTTTATCCACTGTGCCACCTAGCTGCCTGAATTGTTTCATTCTTTATATTTGTAACTCTAGTACAGGAGCACAATATCTGTCGGGTACTCAGTAGACACTTAACAAATGATTGTTGATTGATTAATTGATTGATGAAGAGGCAGCCTTACTTAGAAGAAGGTACTCCAAGGATGGTGTGGGTTCGAGTCGAAACTCCACACTTACTTTGTGACCTTGAACAAGGTTATTACTTTCTCTGAATTTCAGTTCCTTCATATGCAAAATGGGAAATAATTATATTTTTAATATCTTTCTCACTCTATATTATAGGAGTAAGACCATCTACTTTACAGAACTGTTGTAAGGAAATGGTTTTGTCAATCTAAAAATACTATAGAAATGCTATCTATAAACATTTCTGCCTGTCATTATCAATTATCATTATCATCATTATCATTATTATGACCTCACTTAAACTACCTTCTATCCTCTCTGGAAGAAAGGCAGGAAATATGGTATAGTGAAAAGTGTGCTGGATTTGGAATTAAAGGACGCAGGTTTGAAGCCCAGCTCTGACACTTAATAGATTTGAGGCAGCTAGATTTTGAAATGGAACACCTGGCCTAGAGTCAGGAAGACTATCGTCTTGAGTTCAAATCTGGCCTCAGACACTAACTTGCTGCGTGACAATGGGCATATCATTTAGTCTTGTTTGCCTCAGTTTCCTCATCTGTCAAATAAGCTGGAGAAAGAAATGGCAACTACATATCTTTGTCAAGAAAGAGTCAGACATGAAAGAAAACAAGTGAACAACAGCAAATGTGTCTGACTGGCAGCCAGGTGATACAGTAGATAGGGCACTGAGTCTGGAGAAGGAAATGGCAAAGCAATCCTGTATCTTTACCAAGAAATCCCCAAATGGTGTCATGTAGAGTCAGACTCCACTGAACTTTGGCCTCCCAAGGCCTCAGTTTCCGCATCTGCAAAATGAGGGGACTTTGGGTTAGATGGAATATAGGGTCCTTTCTAAAATCCTATGATCCTATAATTCTTTCCATTATTTGTCTCTGTGCAATTGATGGTATTGTAATGCAAGTTCCCACCCAAGCCCCCTTAGAAATCTACAACTTCCCCACCCACACTGCCTGCCTGAATTCCCACTATAAGAAAAGCATTCCATTGGGGCAGCTAGGTGGCGCAGTGGATAGAGCACCGGCCCTGGAGTCAGGAGTACCTGAGTTCAAATCCGGTCTCAGACACTTAACACTTACTAGCTGTGTGACCCTGGGCAAGTCACTTAACCCCAATTGCCTCACTTAAAAAAAAAAGAAAGAAAAGAAAAGCATTCCTTGGGAATTCCTTGGCAACTCCTTGCCTCTTGGCAAACCCTCCCACACCATCCAAAATATTAGTTTCTCTGGGAAAAAATGCCACCTCCTTTATGCCTCTGCTGCTCATTCCACACAACTAATTCATAACTGATTGAAGAAACCAGACCCAGAGACTATGGGAGAACTCTGGGAAGCTGAGGTGCTCAACTGTGGTCAGAATCAGGAAGATATAATGTGAAGACAACTGAACAAATGATGAAACTTGTAGTATGCTTCCCACCTCCTTTGGACATCACCAAAGTATGAATGTTTTATGTGTAAGTGTAGATTTACTACAGAAGGAATTTTGTTGTATTTGGATGGGGATGAGAAGAAAGGAAAAGATAAATTTATGTTTATTAATTTTTTCTTTAAAAATAGGATTGACTAGCTTTGTGACCCTGAGCAAGTCACTTAACCCTTATTGCCCCACAAAAACAGAAAGAAAGGGCAGCTAGGTGGCACAGTGGATAGAGCACCGGCCCTGGATTCAGGAGTACCTGAGTTCAAATCCGGCCTCAGACACTTGATACTTACTAGCTGTGTGACCCTGGGCAGGTCACTTAACCCCAATTGCCTCACTTAAAAAAAAAAAAAACCAGAAAGAAAGAAAGAGGATTGAAACAGCCAATGAAAGACTTGAGTGTCCCAGCTCTGGCTCTTTCTGATACAGGAAAAGTCACTACATCATACTGTGGCTCAGTTTCCCCATCTGTATGGAACCAATGAGATGGATGTTTAAGACAGAAATTCATTGAATCAATATATTGCTCTGTCATGAAGGGAGAAAATTATTGAAATGGACATGATTTTTATCTCTGTAGCTCTAGGACCTAACATAGTAATTTACATAGAGTAGGTGTTTAATAAATGCTCATTGGACTTTGAAGAAGAGATATGAGAACTCCCTCTCCACTTATTTGAAGTAATGGGAGACTATGGGTCTGGGATACTACATATGATGTCAGACTTTTTGATGTATTGGTAAGTTTTATTGAATTTTTTTTCTTTTTTTTACTCTGTGTGGGAGGGAGGCAGTGGAGGGAAGGATGCACTGGGATAAGTAAATGATAAGTAAATGAAAGAAATCAATAAAACCTTACTTAAAAATAAGAGGACGTACATCTCACCTCTTTCACAAGTATGCCAAGGACATACACAGAACTGATGAAAATCTCTAAAGGTTTTCATGTAAGTCTTCTCTTCCTAGCAAGATCATAAATGCTTCTGAGGTCCAGTTTCCTAGTAGAATGACATCTTCCTCCTTGCCTATCCTTTACAGCAGCAGCAGCAATGAAGAAGAAGAGGAAGAAGAAGAAGAGGAGGAGGAGGAGGAAAAGGAAAGAGAAGAAAAATATGATGATGGTGGTGGTGGTGGTGGTGGCTACCATTTATATATCACCAACCAGGCGCCAGGTGCTTTACAAATATTATCTCATTATGTTCTCACAACAACCCTAGGAGGGAGATGCT
The DNA here is from genome assembly GCF_019393635.1 of Dromiciops gliroides. Taxonomy (NCBI): domain Eukaryota; kingdom Metazoa; phylum Chordata; class Mammalia; order Microbiotheria; family Microbiotheriidae; genus Dromiciops; species Dromiciops gliroides. The sequence continues at coordinate 680,240,281 of NC_057862.1, read as the reverse complement.
CTTATGATCTCCATTTTACAGTTGAGGAAACTGAGGCAAACAGATTAAGTTACCTGCCTAGTGTCACATCACTATCATCTGAGGCCACCTGGCTGCATAGAATTCAGGAGAAAGTGTTATCTCCATAATGCTGACTGAAGAAATATCATAAGTTACCCCTGGAGAAAAACCCATGAATAATTATTACTATCTAATAGAGTCACAGAATGTTAGGGGTAGACAGAGCTCTGGAGCTCAACTACTTCCACTATAGGATACTATAGATAAGGAAACTGAGGCCGAGGAAAGGAAGTGACTTGCTGACGTTATAAAGCTATGTAGCTGGTGCAGCAGCTGACATAAAAGATGAGGTCTCTCGACTTTCAATCTGACTTGTTCATTCTTTGTTCTGGAAAGGACCAATGGCACGATTTGGGCACAATAAAAGGTTTAAGGACCTGACATCAAACACTGTGTTTAGGAAAATCCTGGGAGAAAGGTTAAAAAACACCTACTTCAGCTCTGACACTTACCAGTTATGTGACCCTGGGAAATTCACTTCAGTTTTCTGAGTCTAGGAGGCCTCATTTGTAAAGTGGGAATCATAATTACTTCCAGTACTCACTGAAATCAAAGATTTGCAGCTCCAAAGTACCTTAGAAGACATCTAATCCAATGCTTCCCCTCTCCCCACCCCTTTTATAGATAAACTGGCTCAGAGAAGTGACTTCTCCAATGTGACAGTGATCGATCAATAAGCACCTACTGTGTGCGGGACACTCTGCTAAGCATCAAGAATCTCACAATCTAGGGGGGGCAGCTAGATGGCGAAGTGGTTAAAGCACCAGCCCTGAATGCAGGAGCACCTGAGTTCAAATCGGACCTCAGACCCTTGACACTTAATAGCTGTGTGACCCTGGGCAAGTCACTTAACCCCCATTGCCTGCAAAAACAAAAAACCAAAAAAAAAAAGAATCTCATAATCTAATTGGGAAGACAACATACAAACAAATATATACAAATCAAACCATGTGCACTACAGGATAATTTGGAAATAATTTTAAGAGGGAAAGAACTGGAATTAAGAATGGCAAGTCTTGGGGCAGCTAGGCGGCCCAGTGGATAAAGCACCAGCCCTGGATTCAGGAGGACCTGAGTTCAAATCAGGCCTCAGACACTTGACACTAGCTGTGTGACCCTGGGCATGTCACTTACCCCTCATTGCCCCGCAAATTTTAAAAAAATTGTTTTTAAAACAGAATGCCAAGTCAGACCTAATTCCAAATTCACCAAGTGGATCGTGAGGAAAGCACTTTACACCTCTTAAAGGGATAGAGCCTGGGTCTGTCATTTCTTCAATGTAGGAAACTCTCAGGTAAGGAAACTCTCTCCACCAATTCAGATTGTCGCCTTCCCCTCAGTTTCTGATCTTAGTAAATTGCCGGGGGTGGGGGGTGGGGGGGCGGCAGAGATTATGCGACTTGCTCAGGCTCCCACGGCCAGTATGTGTCAGAGGCCTGGTTTTGAGACCCGCTCTCTAGCGATTCTGTCACACACCTTAAAGCGCTACAGAAACGTGTTGTTTTTATTGCCTTTCTAATGGGAGGAGCTGGGCCGAGGAAATCGGGTGAATTATCGGTCTTAGCTTCTTCGGGAAGGGTTCAAAGGCCGATGAAATCTAAATCCCCAAACATCATTATCTCTCCACTGGGTCCGCCAGCGCTTCCATTACCACCGTCCCCTCTCTGTCCTCCCCCCACTCTGACCCGCAGCTCTGGGACTCCCAAAAGAGGAGTCTCTTGTTATCTGCTCGTCTGGCGGCTCCCCCTGCCTCCTGCAGCCGAGACAAAGAGCTGGGGAGCGGATGAAGCCACTTCCCCGGGTCCCTTCCTCTCTTAGGCAGTCAAGCATTCCATTCGGCCCTGGCGCCGGCGGTCCCGGGCCGTCAACAACGCCGAGGTGTCGGGTTACGCACTGTTTGTTGTTGGTGTTGGCCTTGAGGGCGAGAGATCCCAGAGGTCCATTTAAATGACAATGAGCTGGAGCACGCCTCCTGGACAGCGCCCCAGGCCTTGGGCTTTGGGGGAGGAAGGGGAGGCGGTGCTCCGGTGTCCCAAGGGGAGAAGCGCGCCCAGGATGGGGCGCAAGGAGTCGGACAGAGGGGGAGTGCGATACCGCGGAGCAAGATGAGCTGGAAAGGAAAGGAGGCCGTGGGAAGCAGTCGCGGTCACCAACTGCACTGGAAACTGCACCAAACAATGGGTTAGTATGGAAATGTTTGTGCCAGGCCAGGGCCAGACGGGATAGTGGCTGTAGATTGCGGGGGGAAGGGGAGGGGGGGAAGGTCAACCGATTTAGAGCTGGAAGGGACCTTAAAGATCATCAAGGCTGATCCTCCCAATTTCACAGATTTGGGGGGAAAAATAAGCAGAGATTAAATGACTTATCCAAGGTCACCCAAGTAAAAATTACAGGGCTGAGTTTGGAATCCAGATCCTCTTAGTTCGGTTCCAGTGATGTCTTCCACCACACCGTATATTTCCATGTATTTCAATCATACAGTTGAAATATTTTAATAATCGCTGAACTAGAAATCATAAAGACAAGAGTCCAAATAGGGCTCCTGACGTTTATTAGCTGTGTGATCCTGGAAGTTTCTGAGCCGCAGTTTCCCTATTCACAAAGTGATGATAATGATCCTCGTGGTACTTTGAGGCTCAAGTGGGACAATGCCAGTATAGGGTTTTGCAGACTTCTTTAAAATGACAGCTGATAATGGTGTCACCCGTTGGAGAAAAAATGAGAACTGTTCTAGGACAGAACTCTAGCTGTTTCGCTGGAGCGGGGGAGGGGGAGAGCTTGAAACATTCGGTTATTAGGTCGCAGGAGGGCAAAGACTAGGATGGCTTTACTTTGTTTGCCCAGCACTTAGCACAGTGTGGTGAACGATTGTTGTTGTTCAGTCGGACTTTTCAAAATGGTTTACTATTTCTTCCTCCAGCTTATTTTACACATGAGGAAACTGAAGCAAACTGGGTTAAGTGACTTGCCCAGAATCACACAGCTAGTAAGTGTCTGAGGCGGATGTGAACTCAGGTCTTCCTGACTCCAGGGCCGGTGTTCTATCCACTGCGCCACCTAGCGGTCCTGTGGTGCATAAGAAATGTTTGTCGAAACCTCGAAGGTCTCTCACTTAAAGGTCTGTTTACTGAGCTCCAAATTGAGGTGAGGTGTGGAGGGACGGGGAGAAGTGTGTTGGTTATGATCACCACTCGCTGAGACACTTGGATCTGGAGTGAACAGGGGCTCCAGGTCTCCAGGAAGTAGGACTGGCTCATAGGTTGATAGACCTAGAGCTGAAAGAGACCTCAGGAGCCATAGATTTCAACCACTTCATTTTACAAATGATGAAAATGGGACTCGAATTTAAGTGATTTGCCCAAAGTCACCCGTGTAGTAAGTGGAAATCAGTCAATCAGGAAGCAATTGTCAGGTAGGTACCTACTATGTGCCAGGCATTGTGCTTAACCCTGGGAAGAGGAAAAAAATAGAGGGTGGGGAGGATCCTTGTTCTCAAGGGACTGTTCATTGTAATGGAGAAGAATTGAAGAGCTATCAAAGACATATTCACAGTATGTGAAGATATTGTGAAAAGGGAAGGCTCACCAGCAGCCAAAGGGACCCAAAAAGATTTCGTTCTGAAGGCTGGATTTCAGCTAAATCCTGAAGGAAGTCAGGGGATGAAGAAGTGGAGGTGGGAGAGTAGAGTATGCCAGCCAGTGCCAAGGCACAGACTGGAGACAGAGGGTCAGGTTTAAGGAACTAACTGCAGATAGAACAATGGAGCTGGATCAAGGGGGAGGGGACAATAGAAGGGGCGACTGATTCCAGAGCCTTTGAGTGATTTCCTTTATTATGCAGAATGTTGGGGATATGCCAAATCACCACAGCTCAGAGATGAAAGAGACTTTGGTGACCAGAGTCCAAACCATGCCTGAACTGGAATCGCCTCTACAGCTTGCCGATATGCAATCTTTACCTAAAGCAGCTTGGGGGCAGAGTGTGTAAAACACTGAAGTGAGGAAGACCTGCTTTAAACCTTTACACTTCAGCTATATAAATCACTGAAACTTTCAGCCTCAGTTTTGTCATCTGTAAAGCAGATGACAATGGCACCTACCTCCCAGGATTGTAGTGGGGATCAAATAAGTGAGACTTTGTAGAAATGTATTTGTATGTGTGTATACACACACACACACACACACACACGCGCGCGCGCACACACACACACACGTACGTGTGTAAAGCTCCTCATGGGCAGTTAGGCTCAATGGATAGAACACTGGCCCTGGAGTCAGGAAGTTCAAATTGACTGAAAAATGACAACACAATCCCAAAGAACTAATGATGAAGCATACTATCCACCTCCAAAGAAAGAACTGATGTTGATTGAACACAGACTGAAGCGTGCTAGTTTTCACTTTCTTTCATTTTTTTCTTTTATTCAGGTTTTCTTATACAAAATGATTAAAATGGTAATGTTTTACATAATTGCACATGTATAATCCACATCTGATTGCTAATCACCTCAGGGAGGAAGTAGGAGAGGGAAGGAAGGAGGGATAAAATTTGGAACTCAAATCTATTAAAAAATGTTTATTATTCTTTAAAAAGAAAAATGACTCAACAACAAATATATGCATATGTGTGTGTGTTTGTAAAAAGTTCCTTGTAAACTTTCCTGGCTATATAAAATATGAATTAGCCCCTCAAGGCAATCTGTCCTACTTTGATGCTGATTAATCAAGAACTTGGGGTGGGGGTGGGGGTCAATGTTTCCCATGACATTCAGAGTCTGCAGTTGAAGCATCTGCATGACTTTGAGCAAATTAATTCTTTTCTCTGGGCCTCAGTGTACCCTTCTGTGCAATGAGGGGCAAAGCCTTTCCAATCTATGAGATCCTTTCCAGCTCTAAAACCTATAATGGTTTCATTTTTTCCTCCTGGGCCTTGAAATGGCCAATGGATGCCAATGTCTATTGAGCAGAAGAGGTAGCCAGCCTTCACAGGAGAATCCAAACCACCCATTTGATGGCCTTCTCTGACTTCCTAACACCTGAGACCTCAGTGTTAACACAGTGACCGGAAGGCATGAATGGCTATTGCAGGTCTGAACCTACTCCCATTTGACTTCCTTTGAGTTTTCTCAGTAATTGCAAATGTCCAGCTGCGAAACATGAGAGTATGCAATTGAGTAATGTTGATTCGGAAGCAAAAAAAAACTAGGTTCGAATCCTGGTGCTGACATTTCACAAGATCATGTATTTCAAGCTCAAAGGAACTTTTTATTATTTTTCCCAGTTACATGTAAAGATAATTTTCAACTTTCATTTCTTGTAAGATTTTCAATTCGAAAGTTTTCTCCCTTACTCCCTTCCCTCCCTGCTCCCCAAGACAGCAAGCAATCTGATATAGGTTATACATGTACACTTATGTTAAATATATTTCCACATTGGCCATGTTGTGAAAGAAGAATCAGAACAAAAGGGGAAAACCATGAAAAAGACAAAATGAAACTAGTATTCCTCAATCCGCATATCAGATATGGATAGCATTTTCTGTCATGAGTCTTTTGGAATTGTCTTGGATTATTGTATTGCTGAGAAGAGCTAAGTCTATCATAGCTGATCATCAAGTAATGTTGTGGCTGTGTACAATGTTCTCCTAGTTCTGCTCACTTCACTCAGTGTCTGTTCATGTAAGTTTTTAAAAGGTCTTTGGAAGTCATCTAATCAGACATCTTAATTCTCAAGATGAGAAACCTGAGGGTCAGAGAGAGCATCGGCCTGCTAGAGAACAATTTGAGTGGCAAAACCAAAATTTGAAGCCAGGTTTTTTGACTCAACAGCTGGTGTTGCTTTTGACAGCTCTTCATCCCAGAGCCTTGGTTTCCCTATTTGTAAAATAAATGGGCTAGACTGGCTGCCTCTGGGGTCCTTTCCAGGCAGCCTCAGATCAAAAATTCTATAAACAATCAAACCAAAAGTCCAGGTTTGGCTACTGGACTCAAGGAAGGTTAAAAAGGTGAAGGAGAGATAGTTCCAAAGGACTCGTGATGGAAAAGGTTCTCCAAATCTAGGGGAAAAAAAACTGTGGAATATGGATGCTGATGGAACCATACTATTTCTTTTGGTTTTGGTGCTGTTGTTTTTCTTATTTTCCCTTTTTCTTGAGGTTTTTCCTTTTGGCTCTGATTCTTCTCCTATAACATGACTAATGCAGAAATATGTTTAATGTTTTTGTACATATATAACCTATATTGGATTGCTTGCTGTCTTGGGGAGGGGGAGGGAGAAGAATTTGAAACTAGAAATCTTGTGGGAATAAATGTGGAAAACTGTCTCTAAATGTAACTGGAAAATAATAAAATACATTTATAATTAAAAAAAAAGAAATGTGCTATGTGGATAGAGAACAGGGGTTGGGTTTAATTTTACGTCTATCAGGAGAATCCTGTAGTGTATTTCTGTGGCATGGAGTCACTATTTACAATGGAAATGCTTACAGAGAAGGAGTAAATTTGATGGGGGTTTAAGTAGAATTAGCCTGGCTCAGGTCCCAAGCAACATACAGGCTTTCCTCCTCTATTCCTCCCCTCACACTGTGCTGATGCCTCTAGCAGCTCAGAGGCTGCTGGAGATGAATAGCATTAGGGCATGGGAAGCATCTGGGACTGAGGTAGCTACAGGGGTGGGAATCTATAGGATTTTAATCAGCCTCTTAAAGCTGGACTGGCTATAGGACAGGGCTGCATTTGCGCAATATACCCACCAAGTACCACAGTAATTTTTTTTTATGCATGTTCTTGCTAGAAAAAGTCCATTTTATCCTCCTCTTCGGTCTTTTTATTTTCCTGTAGAATGAACATTGTAAATCACTGATCATAGACTCATTCAACTTAATTCAATTAAACAATGATTTATTAAGTACCTGCTTTTTAAAAAGGGTGAAGGGGACAGCTAGGTGACTCAGTGGATAAAGCACCGGCCCTGGATTCAGGAGTACCTGAGTTCAAATCCGACCTCCGACACTTGACATCTATTAGCTGTGTGACCCTAGGCAAGTCACTTAACCCCGATTGCCCCACGGGGGAAAAAAGGTGAGGGGGTGGAATGGTAAATTCTATGCCAAGTTCCCTGGCAAACCGAATGGTGATGAATTAACTTCCATGTAAGCTCAATGCCTGCCACAGAAGTCAGGAAAGTTTTGTGAATTGAATACGGTGTGTGAATTTACATATACGCATTTGTACGCATTTGCTTGATTTGCGGTTATAAAACACGCATCACCATGGCCAAATAATCCATCTCCTGGTTGTGAAACCATAGCTGACGGACAGCTCAGGTCTTAGCGAGTCTTGTGCCTCCACCGACGACTGAGTTTGTCTCCGGTGGGGTAAGGGCTGCCTGAGATTGAGCTCAGATGTCGTCCTAACGTCATACTAAGGTATCTCAATTCCAGAGAACATGGAAATGCCCAGATACGCACGTCATGGTAAGTCCGGCTTCGTCGGTTTTAGAACTGGAAGGGGCCTAGAAGTTCTGTCCAAGCCCTTCCCCCTCGTCCCCCGGCTCCCACCACAGCCCGGGATCGGAAACCGACTTCAGTGCCCTTGGGTAAGAAGAGCTCAGATACAGCTGAGACAAGTTGAACGAAACAGACAAATTCCCTTTATATCCCCCAGTGAAGGAGAGCCCACCTGCAGTCCATCCCGCCTGCAGAGGCAGGGAGCTGAAGGCAAAGCGGCAGTTCCAGCCTGGGAATACAGACAAACAAGGCCCTCGCGCCCTATTCTCACTCATGGCTCTGGGCCGCGACTCCGTTCCCCAGTCCGCAGCTTGCGTGCAGCTCAGAAAACGGAGGGTAAGGGTCGGGGGACAAAAGAAGGGCTCAGGCGAAAGAAGGAGCGGGGTGGCGGATGGGAACACGGATATGCAGCTGGAGAGAATGCAGGGGGGAATGGACGGAGCGGGAAGAGAAATGGTACAGAGATGGGCAGAGCGATTCATCGGCCTCTTCGGGTCTGCGGGACTCATCAAGCATCCTGTTTTCGGTTGGGGATGGGGTGGGATTTACCTCGTGAAAACTAGTCTTTTCCAAGCCCGGATTTCTGGATGATTTTTACCAACAGCTGCTGATGGACAAACCAAACCAGGGTAAGACGGATCCTCGGACCTCTGTCAAACTTTTGCCTTTTTGAGAAGGTGGGTCCTCCCAGTTGATTAATTGGAGTTTTATTCAGAGACAGATCGGACTGTATCCCTTTAAATCACTGGGGAAGATTTGGCTAAGGGGATGAGAGCTGGCATTGTTTCAGATGACCAACAAAAAGCTTCATCATGTCTTGTGACACTTGAACCATCACACCCAAGTGAAGCTATTACCAACCACGTGATCTCATTTGAACAAGAAGCTGCCTAAGACCCCAGAGGTTCGGCTTCCTGGACAAGAGCCTAGCTTCTTAAACTGCTAGTCGTGACACCATATAGGGTCGCGTAACTGAATGTGGGGTCGCGAAAAATTTGACAACAGAAAAGGTTTCTGTATACCTACTTTATAGACCTATTTACCCGGGGTCCCGTAAAAATTTCGCGGGCGAAAAGGGGTCGCGAGTGGAAAAAGTTAAAGCAGTCCTGGACTAGAGGATGTATTTGGGCTGGACTTTGTGTACTTAGCTTTTACATCCCTTCACAACCTGGCCCCTTCCTGCCTTTCTACATCTGACTTTTCTCTACATTCTCTGCGATCCACTGACACTGAGCTTTTGGCCATCCCTCCATCTCTCGACTCTGTGTAGATTTGCGCTGGCCATTCCCCATGTCTTGAATGCCTTCCCTGCTCCCCTCTGCCTCCTGGCTGCCCCGGCTTCCTTAATTACGCAGCCCAAGTACCAGTTTCTGCAAGAGGGAGGCCCTTCCCTCTGCTTCCCCAGCCCCACCCCCAATGCCCTCTGAGTTATTGTCCATTTGCTCTGTATATCCCTCGTAGGCATATAGTTATTTTCATATTATCTTTACCTTGAAAGCAGGGACTATTTTTGCCTTTCTTTGTATCCCCAAGGCTTAGAACAGTGTCTGGAACATAGTGGGTGCTTAATAATGCTCCCTGCCTTGACCTCCCAGCCAGATTGAAAGAAGGGATAGACACAGTCATGATGTGACTGGAGCTTTGTAGTTGAATCAGTCAGAGCTGGCAAAAGACGGTCCCAGGTTCTGGCGGGAGAGGTGACCAATATCCAGTAACACTGCTCAGAGAGGATGAAATTCTGGCCATTGAGTCCGTGCTCTCTAGATTGAACCTTGGCCAAGCTTATGCAAAAACTCCTGGTATTGGGCATTATAGGAAGAGAGGATGCAGAGATATACACATGGGACATATTAGGGTGAGACGGTAAGACGGTACAAAGATTGTACGTATACATTTTTAACTATAATGGAGCATGACCTTTTCCTCTTTTACAAGGTATTAACAAAGAAGCTTTCGCTTGTTTCTTTAAGAAAGCTTGGTCCCATATTAGGCAGGGTGAGTGGATTGGGAATCTTGTAGCCAGTCTTCTCCAAACCCGACTGTGGAAAGGAGTTCTGTCTGTTGGCAGTACTCAGCCTGAGACACATCTTGACTTCTCGTTTAGTCTAGAACACGAGGTTACATTCCTTTCTGGGTTGAACTCATCACTAGTCATAGAACTATGTCTCACATCAAGTAACCATAAAACTGGGTCCTAGAAGAACGAAAAATGAAAGAGTGGATGCTAAACAAACTGTGATATATGATGGTAATGGAATATTACTGTGCAGTAAGAAATGACAAACAATTATGACTTCAAAAAAGCTTGGAAAGACATGTATGAAATGATGTATTGGGAAGTGACCAGAGAACCAAGAGAACACTGTACACAGACTGCAATATTGTTCGATGAAGAACTGTGAATGACTTGACTATTCTCAACAATACAATAATCCAAGACAATCCCCAAAAGAATATTGATGAAACATACTTATCCACCTCCAAAGAAAGAACTGATATTGATGGAACAGACTGGAGCATGCTATTTTTCACACTCTTTCATTAAGTGACAAATATGGTAATGTTTTGCATGATCATATATGTATATCCCATATGGAACTGTTTGCCGCCTCAGGAAGGGGGGAGGGGAGGGAGGGAAGGAGGGATAGAGATTGGAACAGAAAAATAAAAATGTTTATCCTGAAAAAATGGGGGGGGAGGGGTGCTGGGAAGGGTACAGGATGTATATGTGTATCTATACACACATAAATATAAATGTTGAGTATATGTGAGTTATTTAGGTCTTATTGATATAGTAATTATATTTAAACAAATTTGTCATATATAATTTATATAAATTGATATGTATACATTATTTATAAAACAGTTATTTACCTGCATAAAAAAGAAAACTTTATTTAAAAAGAAGAAGAATTTAAAATACTAAGTTATATGTACTAGAATATATCTTGGTATATCTAAGTGTAATAATGTAGAAAATATACATGATATATGTCATATATGTGTGTATGTGTTTATTATATCTATGTTTGATATATGTATAAAATTTAATTATATATCACAAATAACATAAAATAAAAAGTGGATGGAAAGCAATCTTTGCAACATGTTTTCTGATGAGCATTTCATTTTTTCAAGCATTATATAGAGTTGTTTCAGTTCACAAGAATAAGAGCTATTCTTCAGCTTATAGATGGTCAACGAATACAAAAGGGCAGTTTTCAAGGGAAGAAATTCAAACTATCCATAGCCAAATTGGGGGGGGGGTTGTTCCTAATTCTTAATAACTAGAGAATGCAAATTAAAACAATTCTGACGGTCCACTTCACACCTATCAGATTGATAAAGATGACAAAATAATAAATGTTAAATGTTGGAGAAGCTATGACTAAACAAGCAGATTAATGTTACTGATGGAGTCGAGAATTGGCCCACTGTGGAAAGCAATTTGGAATTGTGCCCCAAAAGTTGCTAAATTGAGCATATCCCAGGCATACTCCAGGTATACATCATTAGGTTTATACTCTACAAAAGAGCAAAAGGGGAGGAAAAGGTGCTCTTGTGCACAAAAATATTAATAACAGCTGTTTTGTAGGGGAAAAAAGAACTGGAAATTAAAATGCTGCCCATTAACTAGGCAATAACTAAATAAATTGTGTAAAACAAGTTGAGCGCAATGGAATATTATTGTGATGTAAAAAAAAAATTTAAGAGAGTTTCACCAAAACCTCAGAAGACCTGTATGAGCTGATGTGGAATAAAGCCAGAAGACTCAGGAGACCAATTAATACTATGGTCAAGATTGTAAAAACCAGCAATTTTGAAAGATTTAAGAACATCCATTAGTAAAATGCTCAACCATAATTCTAAAGGAATGATGATGAATGGTGCTAGTCCAACCTCCTGACAGAAGTGATGGATTCCTGGTGCAGAATGAGAAATATTTGGGGCCAGTGTGGGAATTTGCTTTCCTGGGCTATGCTGATTTGTTATACAAGTTTTGTTTTGTTTTTGTTGGGGCTGAGATAATTGATATGCTAAACAATTGACGGAAAAAAAAATATTTAATGAAACATTCTAGGACCTTGAACTAGGATAGTCCATGGGGTTCCTCCTTTTACAGAAGAGGAAACGGGGTGATCATCAAGGGAAGTGACTCATCCAGGGTCACATAAGTAGTAAATAGCAAAACCCCAATTTGAACCTAGGCCTTCTGGCTTTCAAACCAAGTGCACTTTGCCCTTTCTTGACTTAGTTTATTTATCAGTAAAAACAGAAGAGGTAACAGGCATTGCCTTGCTGGTTCTGCCACTAAAGTATCTGTGTTCCCTCGGACAATGCATTTCCTGTCCCTGGGACTCAGTTTCTTGTTTGTAAAACCAGGGCATTGAACTAAGTGACATCCAAGGTCTCTTGCTCTAAGTCAATTTGATCCATCAAGAATCCCTACTACCCAACGATCCCTCCTCTCCCTTACGGTAGCTATGGAAGAAAAGTTTTAAATAACCGAAAGCCCCGGAGAAATTAGGGCTAGGAGGATCCCTTGGCAGAGGGAAAGTGTGACTTGAAAGCCCTCAGGTTGGACAAGGAGCAGGGAGGGGAAGGGAGCCTGAGGGGAAGGGGCCTAAGTCGGGGTGTTTAGATGTTGGGAGGGCGGTGCTGCTAGTGCTTCTTTTTCTCTGGAAAGAGACTCCCACTCCTTCTCAGTGTGTGGAGTTTGAAGCTACTCAACTCACCCCCGAGTGACTTCTAACTCTGGCATCCCGGGCGCACTGCAGTATGCGACTGGGGAGGAACGAGGTAGCTACGCTCTGACCCAAAGAGGTCCTCCAGCTACTGGAGCGCAAGGTCTGGCCGCATGGGATGCGAATTCTTTGCAAGGACCCGGGGGCCACGTCTACACTGTAGGGCAGGGAGAATCGTGGCAACGTTTGCCCGTTTAATTGAAAAAATAAAAATAGTAATTTACACACTAGGTTCCCCAGAACGGGACCTTCGGAAAAAACAGGGACTGTTTTCGGAGGTCTGAGAGGTTGTTTTCATGTCCCTCTCAGGTGATCCTGGCAGACACGGAGAGAAACTGGACCTGTGACTTTAATGGTTTAGGGAATTTCTAAAATTTCAGGTAAGCACCTTCACTTTAAAGAGTGGCCGGCAACATTCTGAGGTTAAGTGACTTGCCCAGGGTCATATAACCAATATATGTCGTAGGAAGTACCTGATCAGAGATCTTTCTGGCTTCGAGGACAAATCCATTCTGTCACGCCGTCTCTCTTGGCCAGTATATAGCATATGTCTTCTAAATACATGTTGATTGATTTCGGGGGTCTAGGTTCAAAACACACCTTTGACAGTCATTACTAACGTGGTCTTAGGCAAGTAACAATCTCCCTCGGTCTTGGTTTCTTTATCTGTAAAAATTAATGGATTTGGACTAAATGACCTTTCCTCTGAGGTTCCTTTTAGCTCTAAATCTGTGTATGATAGGAAGGAAAGAAGGAAGGAAGGAAGGAAGGAAGGAAGGAAGGAAGGAAGGAAGGAAGGAAGGAAGGAAGGAAGGAAGGAAGGAAGGAAGGAAGGAAGGAAGGAAGGAAGGAAGGAAGGAAGGAAGGAAGGAAGGAAGGAAGGAAGGAAGGAAAGGAGGGGGGAGGGAGGAAGGAAGGAGGGAGGGAGGGAGGAAGGGAGGAAACTACCCCCAACTCTGTGCCTGGCATTGTGCTGAGTAGGATACCAATACCCCTACCCCCATACAATCCCAGCTGTTCAGGAACTTAATGACCTTTTAACTAGACGAGGAGTTTAGTGAGCCGATACTAATACCGTACGTTTACATATGGATTTAGGGTCTGTAAAATATGTATGTTATCTCCCCCAGTTTTCACAGCAACCCTAGGAGGTTAGTACTACTGTTCTCCCCATTTTGGAAATGGAGAAATTAGGGGAAATGATGTACAAAAAGATTAGGTTACTTGCCCAGGGTCACACATAATAGTATTAGCATCTATTCATTAAGAAAATATTCTTAGATAGATAGATAGATAGATAGATAGATAGATAGATAGATAGATAGATAAATGAATGGATGGATGGATGGATGAATGAATGAATGAATGAATGAAAGAAAATATTCTACCTTATGATAAACCTTTCATAAATTTAGTAGCAGTTATAACTGTATTTTACTAATCTCAAATTTATTTACCTAAAATTGAAATAATAACAATATCTGGAATTTATAAGAAGTCGCTTTGGGGTTTGCAAAGCACCGTGCATACACTTAATCCTCCCAACAAACCTGTGAAGGAGATTCTACAGTTATGATTATCCCCATATGACAGATTTGTAAAATGAGGCTAGTTAGCACTACGGTCTTGTACAGTGTACAGACAGTACAATTCTAATCCGTTTCTCCTTGACTGGACGGTCATCACTTTTTCCAAATGTTTTCTTCTTCTTTTGATCTCCAGAAAGCACTTGTAAGTCTTCGACCTTTAAAGAGATGGACTCCATTGCAGAGGCTACGCCAGCCTCAGGATTCCAGGGCCACCCGCTGGGAACCACTGATGGAGATGAGTCCTCTCTTTCAGAGATGGACACTGAGCCTCAGAAAGGGGCGGGGAGGGGGTGATTTACCACCTATCGAGGCATTGGCAGAAGTGGTGAAAAAAGACCCCTGAGTCTGGAGAAGGGTCCTTCCAGCCCTAGATCTATGGTTCGGTTTCTTGGAACCCCGCCTTGAGCTGGTCCAGATCACCTGCAGCGGGCGGTGCTTTCACAACTTCCCGGAAGTGCCCTCACCTTCAGCCTCCTCCCTCGGGTCCTCGCACCTTTCTCTCCTCCTCTCCCCTCTCCGCGCCCAGCCGCCCAGGTCCGCCGGAGTTTATTTGTTCAACGTTTCCCTAATAGCCCAACCCAGCTATTTTGGTGGTACAGCGAGATAGCAGGGAGAGCAGGCCCTGCCCCCCCGGGCCGCTCTGTCAGCGCCATCAGCCCACACCGAAGCTTCCAGGACGGGCTGGAATTTTAATTGAAATGGATGCTTGAAGGGCTGGACTAGCAGATAAGAGGCTGCTATCGGAGATGCGGGCTGGGGGCTCTCGCCTCCCACCGCAGCACAACTCAGCAGCTCCCTCAACGTGAGCTACAGCGCTCTGGGGGCCAAACTGCCCGGCGGACGCAGGGGCTTAAGGTCCAGGGGCCTCCTCTGCCACTTTGTACATTGGGACTCTGGAAGAAAAAGGAGGGGGGGGGCGCCTCGTTCACCCTCTGCCCCCATAGCTGAGAGCTGAGAAAAAGCTCAGCTCTTATCGCCAGAAGGGCGATAAGTGACCACCCCCACGTCCTCACACCCCCAGCGCCCCCAGGATCTAAGGAGCGGAGGGACAAAATAGTACGAGTCCCTCAGAGTTTGAGGTCACCTCCTCAAAGGGTTCAAATAAAAATAAAGTTCATAGGATTTACATTTGGAAGGATCCCCAAAGGTCATCCAGTTCCTTCCCTTTGTTGTACATAAAAGGAAACTGAGGTCCAGAGAGGGTGAAGGGATGTGTCCGAGGTCACAGGAAGTGTCTTAAGTGTCTTAATTTCAGATAGACTTGGAGGGGAGGGGAAGGGAGGGTCAATTTGTATCCATTACTTTTTTTGTTTAAATAACATTTTATTTTACATCACTTAATTTTTTCCTTTATCACACTCCTTCCCAAAAAGCCATTTCTTATTACACACACACACACACACACACACACACACACACACACATATATATATACACACACAGATATACATATATATACACACACATATATATACGTATGTATATATATGAAAGAAAAAATGAAACAAGAAAAAACTCAGCAAAGAACAATTAACACATGGGGAAATTTTGACAAAGGATGCAATATTCTTTTTGTAGTAGCTAAGAATTGGAAATCAAAGGAATGCTCATCAATTGGAGAATGGCTAAACAAACTGTGGTATATGATAGTGATGGAATATTATTGTGCTATAAGAAATGACAAGCAGGATCATTTCAGAAAAGGCCTGGAAAGATTTAGATGAACTGATGCATAGTGAAATAAGAAGAACCAGTGATAGCTGTACTGCTCCATAAAGAATTGTGAATGGCAATTATTCTCAGCAATTCAATGATCCAAGACAATCCCAAAAGATGAAGCATACTATCCACCTCCAAAGAAAGAACTGATATTGATTGAACACAGACTAAAGCATGCTAATTTTCCCTTTCTTTCATTTTTTCTTTTATTCAAGTTTTCTTATACAAAATGACTAATATTATAATGTCTTGCATAATTGCATATGCATAACCTATTTTGGAACTCAAAACTTAAAATAAAAATGTTTATTATTATTTTTCTTTCTTTTTTCTTTTTTTTTTTTAGTGAGGCAATTGGGGTTAAGTGACTTGCCCAAGGTCACACAGCTAGTAAGTGTCAAGTGTCTGAGGCTGGATTTGAACTCAGGTCCTCCTGACTCCAGGGCCGGTGCTCTCTCCACTGCGCCATCTAGCTGTCCCTATTATTATTTTTAAAATGTTTAAAAGACTTTGTCAAAATAGTTTTTAAATATGCGATATTGTATACTTCTGGACACCCTCAGCCTCTTGTGCAAAGTGTCTTCTCCTATTTCTGATTTAGAGCCACACTCGTTCTTTATAATTTCACAACATTTATTTTTGCTTATTTTGTGGAGGGTTGTTCTTTACATATTCATTGCTGTAGTCATTGCAGATATTGTTTTCCGGGTTCTGTTTCCTTCACTTTGCATAAGCTCATGAAAGTTTCCATGGTTCTCAGAATCATTATATTTATAGTTATTTCTTTCTATGAGTAATATTTATTTTAATTTTAAAAAATTTTAATATAAAACCTTTCTTCCCCCTTCTCCCCACTCAATGTCCATGATCTCATACCCTCCCAAAGACCCTCCATCAAGCTTTCTTTCCAGTGAATAGTTCAGGAAAATAGCCTTAACTATTTCCTGCCCACCCCCAGGAGACGAAGCAAGTGTAGCTTGAAGGGAGAAGTGTCCCATTGTAAGTATTGCAAGGGGTTTGTATGGTCTTCAGGTACCACAGCCCACCAAGAAAGCCCAGTTGAAGGATACTCCTAATATTAGTCGAGATTCCCCCTCTCCACAGTGACTGATTGTGTGCCCCATAGTTAGCCAATCACTGCCTTCTTGGCTTGACTTTCTTTTACCACAAGCTTATCTCAGGTAGTTTGTTATTGATGTTGTTGTTGTCATGTAAGTTTTCTGACACGTCCAACTCTTCATGACCCCATTGGGGTTGTCTTGGCAAAGATACTGGAGTGGCTTGTCATTTCCTGCTCCAGATCATTGTACAGATGAGGAAACTGAGGCAAACAGGGTTAAGTGATTTGCCTAGGCTCACCCAGCTAATAAGTGTCATGGGGTGTTTATATATACACATACATATTATATATGTGTATACATATATACTCACAATTGTTATATAAGTAGTGTAATATATATGTATGTATGTATTTTATGTAATATACTTTTGTAAAGCCTTATGTAGTTTTCTATCTCTGCTGACAGGTTCTCCTATTTATGGAAACATGTGCTTGACCAGGGGTAAGATTTAAATACCTCCATTGTGTTTGGAACTTTTTAATGAACTCAGTGTCTATTCTAATCACACCACAGAAAAAATCTTGGTATTCAAGGGACACATCTTGTCTCCATTCTGCATGAGTTCCTTATTAACTGCACAATTCACTAGAGAGTTATTTCTCTTCCCTTCTATTTTTTTTTTTAGTGAGGCAATTGGGGTTAAGTGACTTGCCCAGGGTCACACAGCTAGTAAGTGTCAAGTGTCTGAGGCCGGATTTGAACTCAAGTACTCCTGACTCCAGGGCCGGTGCTCTATCCACTGCGCCATCTAGCTGCCCCTTCCCTTCTATTTTCAATAGAAGTGTCCTTGCAGTAAGCCTTGATGATGCAGACAGACAATATGCCATCATTTATTCCTGTCTTTAGTTTTTCTGAGCCAAACTGGGATACTTCTTTCAGTCTTACTCGGTTTAAAGGTTGTGAGGAACTGAATCATCTCCATCCTCTGAAAGTCCAAGTCCCTATGTGGGTATGGCTCTCATCCAAACAGAAGCAGGTACATTGTAAAGCCTGAAGCATCACTCTTGGTGGAGTATGAACACAGATTACAAATGTTACTTGTTGACCCTAATGAGATTTTCCTTCAGCTGTCTGAATTCTTAATATGTTCAATAGCCTGAAGGGTCACTTGGGCTTTGGGTCACCCTGTGGGTGGTAAAATCTATTTCTGGATTTCTTTTTTTTTTCCCTTTTTTCCTTTCTTTCTTTCTTTCTTTCTTTTTTTTTTTTTTTTTTGGTGAGGCATTTGGGATTAAGTGACTTGCCCAGAGTCACACAGCTAGTAAGTGTTAAGTGTCTGAAGCCGGATTTGAACTCAGGTCCTCCTGAATCCAGGGCCAGTGCTCTATCCACTGCACCACCTAGCTGCCACTGTTTCTGGATTTCTTGATGGCATCCAAAGCTACCTTGAGTAGTTTGCTCTCGAAATTAGTAAGAGTCAGATCACTATGTGAAGTATTGGGGGATAAAAAGAAAAGCAATAGGCAGTCCATACCTTCAAGGAGCTCACAATCCATTGGAGGAAGTCAACACATTTTTTTTTTAAGTGAGGCAATTGGGGTTAAGTGACTTGCCCACAGTCACACAGCTAGTAAGTGTCAAGTGTCTGAGGCCGGATTTGAACTCAGGTACTCCTGACTCCAGGACTGGTGCTCTATCCACTGTGCCACCTAGCTGCCCGTCAACACATTTTTAAAGGATAAAAATTGGGGGTACCTGGTATAGGAGCATGATAATGACCTGCAGCTGAGGTAGTAAATAAGTTGGAGGCTGCCCTGGGCACCCTCCTTTATATGAAGGCTCTGTGAGGAGCTCATTAATATCTGCCTTCTCCAATCAAAGGGAGTGAGGAGATCTAGGAGCTGGGAGGATAAGGAAGATATAAATTGTGCAGATGTTATGTCTTTCTTGTAGGATGATGCATTTCTGGAGTCCCTGCCTTGATCAGAATAAATCTCAACAAAGCATCCAAGTCTTTCAGTGTTTTGGCAACAGTAGCAGAGATCTGAACAATTTGCAATAGTAACCACCATATCATAGAAAAATCTTTAGATCTTAAAGAGTCTCTGTAAGGGGGTGCTTCTAGTTTTTCTAGTTGTTGAGATACTATGGGACTGATATTTACCAACTGACAACTTCAGATCAGCTTTCTCTTAGCTAAGCCAACGCTTTCATCTGGGTCTTTTCCTGTTCTTTGCAAAGACAATGAGGTTTTCTAAGAACAACAACACATCCAATATAAATAAGTAATGACTCTCCGGAAAGTGACAGTTGCTCCTTCAATGCTTTGGAACATATGGTCAAATTGGTAAAAAAATATAGTTGGGAACTAAAAACTATCTTCTCTTTGTATTCCTAAGTATCTACTGTGTAAATCCAATGCCAAGAACCACTGGCTGCCTAGCAGACAGTCATGGGCAACTTATACCTGTGACATAGTGCCCTTTTTAATTTTAATTGTTTTGTCCAAAGTAGAGTAATTTATACACATTTATATCTTTCCACTCTTCTTTGGTACTACTGTTATGGATGATGAGCTTCTAGACTCTTCAACGATGCTACTGGCCACAAGATTTTTCCTGTGGTTTCTATCATCTTCCATCACAGGTGAAGAAATCATCCCAGAAGAGTCAAGAGTTGGTGAGTTGGATTCCAGGGGCTGGGCCTCTGGCATTCTACACCCTGTTCATGAACTTAGAGCATGTGTCCTTTTGATAAGCTTCTTCCTCAACCAATATTTTCTTCTCTACTGGAGAGTCACCAGATTCAAATATCTCCTGATCCATTCCCGAATTTTAAAAGTCAGTATTTGCATGATGTACCCTGCCATCATTTGTTTCTACTCTTTTCTAGGCTTCTGCAAAGCTACATGAATTGTTAAAATGCACAGGTATTGGGTCTAAAACCCAACAACAATTCAACAAACTCCACCAACAGTGCATTAGTGTTCCAATTTTTTTCATATCCCCTCCAGCATTTGACATTTTCCTTTTCTGTCATGTTAACTAATCTGACAAGTATGAGGTAGTACCTCAGAATTGTTCTAATTTTCACTTCTCTAATCAGTAGATTCAAAGAATTGGGTTTTTTTGGTGAGGCAATTGGAGTTAAGTGACTTGCCCAGAGTCACACAGCTAGTAAGTGTTAAGTGTCTGAAGCCGGATTTGAACTCAGGTCCTCCTGAATCCAGGGCCAGTGCTCTATCCACTGCCCTCATTTAAAGCATTTTTATGTGACTATTGATAGCTTTCATTTCTTCTTCAGAAAACTACCTGTCCAGGGGCAGCTAGGTGGCGCAGTGGATAGAGCACTGGCCCTGGAGTCAGGAGGACCTGAGTTCAAATCCAGCCTCAGACACTTAACACTTACTAGCTGTGTGACCCTGGGCAAGTCACTTAACCCCAATTGCCTCACAAAAACAAAAGAAAAGAAAACTACCTGTGCACAAGCTTTGACAACTTATCAATGAGGACATGATTATTTTAATAAATTTGTCTCAGTGGGGCAGCTAGGTGGCACAGTGGATAAAGCAGTGGCCCTGGATTCAGGAGGACCTGAGTTCAAATCCAGCCTCAGACACTTGACACTTACTAGCTGTGTGACCCTGGCAAAGTCACCTAACCTTCATTGCCCCATAAAAAATAAATAAATATAAAGCAAAACAAATAAATAAAGTTGTCTTGGTCCCCCATATATTTGAGAAATGATTCCTTTACTAAAGAAACTTACTGAACATTTTCCCAGTTTCTTGTTTTCCTTCTAATTTTGGCTGCATTCATTTTGATTGTGCAAAAGCTTTTTTAATTTCATGTAACAAAAATTATACATTTTACTTCCCATAATCCTGTCACAATAAAAATGTGTAATAAAGAGAAACTGAGTCACATAGTTCAAAGCATGATAAATTTATTAGGAAGGCTAGCAATTGCCAATAAATGGGATCCAAGGCTCTTCAGTAGCCAAGAATATCTGTAACGATTGGAATGACGCCACCTGCTGGATACTTACTGTAGAAGAGTTCTGCCCATGAAGGGAAGGTCTTTGAGGGCAAGACCAGGAGTCAGGAAGTGACGTGGGATAGTGGGAGGAGGAAGGAAGAGACTGGCGCTCAGTCTCGCGCCTTTTCCTCTGGACTCTGGTGGAGAAGGGAGCTAGAAATGTGCTCTCCCTTTAATAGATAGAAATCTAGGCCTTTTTCTCTCTCTTTACCAAATTCTTATTCTCCTTAATAAATGCTTAAAAGTCTAACTCTAGCTAAACTGTCTAAAATATCTAATGAGTGGTCGCCAATAAATTATAAGCTTTAGCAAGAGTTAGACTTTTAAGCATTTATTAAGGAGAATAAGAATTTGGTAAAGAGAGAGAGAAAGGCCTAGATTTCTATCTATTAAAGGGAGAGCACATTTCTAGCTCCCTTCTCCACCAGAGTCCAGAGGAAAAGGCGCGAGACTGAGCGCCAGTCTCTTCCTTCCTCCTCCCACTATCCCACGTCACTTCCTGACTCCTGGTCTTGCCCTCAAAGACCTTCCCTTCATGGGCAGAACTCTTCTACAGTAAGTATCCAGCAGGTGGCGTCATTCCAATCGTTACATATCTATGGCAAAATACTGAGCTTTCTTATAGTCTTTTTTCCCTTATCTTAGGGTCTTAAAGGAGAAATGTTCATGGAATTAATACATACTGACAAAATACTAGCAAATCCCCTGTTTCCAGAGCTAAGGCCCAACAAGCAAGCTATGCTCTGAGCTTAGCAAAACAATAATCTCACCTTCTGGCAAAATCACATAATTCATCAGATGTTCTCTGAGCTGGACAAGCACTAGACAAACTCAGAAAGTCCTATAATGAGTCCAATTTGTCACATTCCTGCTGGTATCCCTCATTGTCAATACTACAGCTCAATGAGAAGACACTAGTATAAGTTTTAAGATCTTCCCACACAGCTTTCCTGGTTGGGCCGGTCTTCAGTAGGGTGCCAGCATGGGAGTTGACATTCGCCATAACAAGGACCGGAAAGTCCAGCGCAAGGAGCCCAAGAGCCAGGACATCTACCTATGGCTGTTGATGAAGCTCTACTGGTTCCTGGCCCATAGAACCAACTCGACTTTCAACAAGGTTGTGCTGAAAAGGCTGTTCATGAGCCGGACCAATCGGACACCCACCCCCCCCCCCCCCCGTCCCTGTCCCAAATGATCAGGAAGATGAAACTGCTGGGCAGGGAAAACAAGACAGCTGTGGTTGTTGGGACCGTGACCGATGATGTGAGGATGCAGGATGTCCCCAAGCTGAAGGTGTGTGCTCTTTTGTGTTACTAGCAATGCCCGGAATTGCATCCTCAAGGCTGGTGGGAAGATCCTCACCTTCGACCAGCTGGTCATGAGCTCACCCAAGGGCAAGGGCACTGTCCTGCTGTCTGGTCCCTGGAAGGGCCATGAGGTATACAGGCATTTTGGGAAGGCACCTGGCACTCCCCACAGCCACACTAAACCATATGTCCTATCCAAGGGCCGAAAGTTCGAACATGCCAGGGGCCGCCGCACCAGCCGAGGCTACAAAAACTAATTCCCCTCCTCCTTGTTACATTAAAGATTTTTGACAAAAACAACAACAACAACAAAAAAATCTTCCCACACTGCCTTGGGCCTCCCCACTAAGGTCAAGCCCCAGGAAATGTGTACTTGTTTGCAAACCATTTCCCTCACTCTGAAAATAAAACTTCTCTTTAATTCCTGACTGATCTGTCTCTAGCCTGCTCTGTTTGGTTCTGGCCATTCACAGGTCCATAATTCCGGTCCATTGTCAATATTCCTAATATTGATGCGTATTCACAGGATTTACAGAAACAAGAAAGTGGGTCAATTTTCTACTGAGTATATCAGGGGTGTGTCAATCATAAAACTATAAACACTCCTGATTGGTTATAACATTATGAAAGTTATGACAAGTGGGGTAATTGACAACATGGAAATCTGGGTCATACAAAGGGGCTGTATAGGAACAGTTAAAAGGAAGTGGAAAACTGATACCATTTCTGATTCAGCCAATCAGCTTTCTTGCTGATTGGCTGAGGTATTGATTAATGGAATATTTTATGTTAGCAAGTTACTCACATAGACAGAAACAGGGAGTTTCCAAAAGAGGACTAGCTTCTAATAAAAATTGTTGTTTGTCCTTGTTTATGAAGAATATCAAAGACACCACAGCTGATGTCTTGACTTTCAAATGAATTGGGTTCAAGTAAGGCAGAGTTGCACAGTCATCAGCTTCACTCTCTATTCCAGAGTCACAGAAGTCCAGTGGCAAGACAAAAGTCAGGATGACTGGCAATGGCCCACGATACAGTGGATAACCTTGGCATTTGGGGTATTTGACCAAGTTATAATCCCTCCAAAATTCCTGCTTCAGCCACCTTCATGACTGCTGAAACAAATTATTTTTATCATTCCATTGGGGGGGGCACATGCTTGGTGTAAACAAATTTTAATGTAAAACAATTTTTGTCAAATAGTGGGTTCTTGTCCTAAAAGCTTGGATCTTTGAGTTTATCAAACACTAGATTACTATGGTCATTTACTACTATGTATTGTGTACCTAATCCATTCCACTGATACACTACTCTATTTCTTAGCTAGTATCAGATTGTTTTCATGATTATCACTTTGTAATATACTTTGAAATCTGGACAGCTAGGCCACCTTCCTTCACATTTTTCATCGGTTCATTTGATATTCTCGACCTTTTGTTCTTCCAGATGAATTTTGTTACTTTTTTCTAGTTGTATAAAATAATTCTTTGATAGTTGATTGGTATGGCACTGAATAAATAAATTAATTTTGATAGAACTGTCATTTTTATTATATTAGCTCAGTAATTACTATTTCTCCAATCATTTGGAACTATTTTTATTTGTGCGAAAAATGTTTTACACTTGTGTTTATATAATCACTGTGTTAGTTTTGATTGGTAGACTCCTCTCAAGTACTTTATATCATCTGCAGTTAGTATAAATGGAACTTTTCTTTCTATCCCCTACTGCTGGGTTTTGTTGGCAGTATATTAAAATGTTGACAATTTATGCAGGTTTTTTTTTATCTTGCCACTTTGCTGAAATTGTTCATTCTTTCTTTCATTCATTCATTCATTTTTTCTTTTTTGGGGGTGGGGGTGGGGGTGAAGTTTAAGTGACTTGCCCAGGGTCACACAGCTAGTAAGTGCCAAGTGTCTGAGACTGTATTTGAACTCAGGTCCTCCTGAATCCAGGGCTGGTGCTTTCTTCCACTGAGCCACCTAACTGTCCCTGTTCATTCTTTCAATCAGTTCTTTCTCACTATCAATCTGTTGATTCTCTAGTAAGCGAACCATCATGTGATCTGCAAAAAGTGATGATTTTGTTTCTTCATGGCTTATTTTTATTTCATCTTTTTCTTACTTTACTGCTATTGCTCCATTTCTAATACAAATATTGAATAATAATGGTGATAATGGACATCCTTGCTTCACCCCTGATCTTATTAAGAAGATTTCAAGTTTATTCCCATTTCAGTTAGTGCTTGATCTTGGGTTTTGATAGATAATACTTGTTGTTTCTCCTTCCTTCTCAAAGAGGACCAATGACATCCACAAGGATGATGTCTTGATTTGGAAATGAAGTGAATATAAGTGGACAGAGCTGCCCTGTGCAAAGTGATTATTCTCACTCTCTCCTCCAGATTAATTTAAGTCCAGTGACAAGTCAAAGGTGAAGAGGACTGTGGATGGCTCAAGAAGTTCTGATTGACCTTGGCTTTTCTAAATTAGGTCTTTCCCAGGTCTCAGTTTGTCTGAGGCCATGCCCATTCTATGACTAAAGACTGGGGAAGGGTTGAGACAAAAGATGGTTCAATTTACCATCACAAAGGTAATCTAGAAGGGAAAGACCCTCAGAGTTTCTATTTAATTGAATTGCTATTTACATTCATTCTAAGCCATAAAAACCTAAAAAATTAGTCATTGAGGATTGAGTTGAGACCATTTAATGAAAGCCAGTGATTTGGGTTTTAAGGTGGAGAAGAAGCATCTACCTCCCAGGATATTTGTGAGGATCAAATGACATATGTAAAGCTTTCTGCAAACCTGAAAGTGCTTTATAAATGTTATAGCATTTAGATACTACTTATTGTTCTAAGAAAGGCTCCATTGATTGATTCCTATGCTTCTTAGCATTTTTAATAGGAGTGAGTGTTGCATTTTGTCAAAGACTTTTTCAGCATCTATTGATATAATCATTTGATTTTTGATGGTTTTGTTAGCAATGTGGTCAATTATGCTGATAAGACTGCTAAGAAGAAATAAATAAACAAAGAGAATGACAACAATAAGACAACATTCCAAAATTCATGGGATGCAGTCAAAGAGTACTTAGGGGGAAATGTATATCTTTAAATGCTTACATCAGTAAAATAGAGAGCAGATCAATGAATTGGGCTTGCAAATTTAAAAAAAAACTAGAAATCTCTATCTTATACAGGTGAGAAAAAAGGTATACTTCTTTCTATTCTTATTAAGTTTTCTTCTAATTTCTAGCATATATGACTTTTCTAAGACTTTATCCATCTCCTTGACATCTTTCTTGTTTGTTTTATGTTTAGATTTATTGAGCTCTGAGAGAGCTCCTCCACCAATATAGTTTTACTGTCTATTTCCTCTTGTAATTCATTTAACTTGTCCTTTAAGAATTTGGTTGCTATGTCATTTGGTGCATATATGTTTCATATTTATATTACTTCATCCATGACTCCTTTTAGCAAAATTTAGTTTCCCTGCCTATCCCCTTTAACTAGGTCTCTTTTTGCTTTTGCTTTCTTTGAGATCATGATTGCAATCCCTGCCTTTTTTTTAAACTTCAGCTGAAGCATAATCGATTCTGCTCCAGCCCCTTATATTAATTCTCTGTGTCTTTCTGTTTTACGTATGATGCTTCTTTCCAAGCCATTCTGCTACCCTCTTCTGATTTATGCATGCTTCCATCACATTCACATTCACAATTATGATTACTTTTCCTTCATCCTATTTTCTTCTCTTTATCATTCTCTCTTTTTATCCTGTCCTTCCTCTAAAGCCTATTTTACATCTGACTACTGCCTTCTTCCTTTTACTTTCCTTTTACTTCTGACTACTTCCTTCCTTTATCTTCTCCTTTTCTTTTATCCCCTTCCACTCCTACTTCCCTGTTGGGTAAGATAGATTTTTATTACCAATTGAGTATATACATATGTGTGTATGTTCCCTTTTGTTGTGGGGCAATGAGGGTTAAGTGACTTGCCCAGGGTCACAGAGCTAATGATTGTCAAGTGTCCAAAGACAGATTTGAACTCAGGTCATTCTGAATCCAGAGCTGGTGCTTTATCCACTTTGCCACCTAGATGCCCCTGTATGTTCCCTTTTGAACCAATTTATGTGATTGAAGTTCAAGCATTGCCTCCCACTCCCTACAACTTTCTCTTCCACTGTAAAACCTCTTCCTTGCTTTTATGTGAGATAATTTCCCCCATTTTCCTCTCCCATTCCCCTTTTCCCAGGGCATACCTCTTTCTTGCCTATCCATTTGTTTTTACATAATCTACTCACTCCTGCACCCTCTTTCTATGTACAATACTTCTAACTGCCCTAATAATGAGGTTCTTAGAAGACACATATGGTTTTCCCAAATAGGAGAGTACACAGTGTCTTCTTAATGAGCCCCTTGTTATTTCTCTTTCATAGCTACCTTTTGATACTTCTCTCGAGTCTTATATTTGAAAGTAAACTTTTTTATTCAGCTCTGGTCATTTTATCAGGAATTTGAAAGTCTTCTATTTCATTAAATATTTATGTTTTTACCCTAAAGGATTATACTCAGTCTTTCTGGAGAGGTTGTTATCCCAGCTCTTTTGCTTTCTGAAATATCATATTCCAAGCCCTCCATTCCTTTAACATGGTAGCTGCTAAATCTTGTATGATCCTGACTGTTGCTCCATGGTATTTGAATGGTTTCTTTCTTACTTCTTGAAGTATTTTTTCTTTAACCTTGGAGTTCTGGAATTTGGCTATATATTCTTGGGAGTTATCATTTTGAAGTCTCCTTCAGGTGGTAATGGGTGGATTCTTTCAATTTCTATTTTATCCTCTCATTATAGGCCAGTATTCCTTGATAATTTCTTGAAATGTGGTGTCTACCTTCTTTGGTTGATGATGGCTTTCAAGTAATCCAATAATTCATAAATTATCTCTCCTTGATCTATTTTCCAGGTCAGTTTTTTTTCTGGTGGGATATTTCACATTTTCTTTTATTTTTTCAACTTTTTGACTTTGTTTTATTGTTCCTTGACATCTTATGGATTCCTTATCCTTGTCCAGTTTTAATTTTTAGGGAATTAATTTTTTTAATGAACTTTTGCTTGTTTAATGAATTTTTGTACCTCCTTTTTCATTTGACCTATTCTGCCTTTTAAGATGTCATTTTTGGGGCGGCTAGGTGGCGCAGTGGATAAAGCACTGGCCCTGGATTCAGGAGTACCTGAGTTCAAATCCGGCCTCAGACACTTACTAGCTGTGTGACCCTGGGCAAGTCACTTAACCCCCATTGCCCTGCCAAAAAAAAAAAAAAGTCAACAACAGGATTCTGGGGCAGCTAGGTGGAGCAGTGGATAAAGCACCGGCCCTGGATTCAGGAGGACCTGAGTTCAAATCTGGCCTCAGACACTTGACACTTACTAGCTGTGTGACCTTGGGCAAGTCACTTAACCCCAATTGCCTAACAAAAAAAAAAAAAAAGAAGAAGAAAAAAAAAGATGTCATTTTTGTGGCAGCTAGGTGGCACAGTGGATAGAACATTGGTCCTAAAGTTGGGAGGACCTGAGTTCAAATAAAGATGTCATTTTCTTCAGTATTTTTCTGCCTCTTTTTACCAAACTCTTAATTCTCTTTTGATAATTTTCTTCCTTTGCTTTTATTTTGTAAGGAATTAATTGTGATTTGGGGTTTTCATAACCCTATCTTTGACTTATTATGGTCAGACTGAAAAAAAATGTAAGCTTGAAAAGCCCAACAGAAGATGGGTGTATACTTTGGGAGATAATTGAACAAACAAGAGGAACTCTGACCAAAGGGAACATTTATTGAAACTAAGTAACTAAGCTCCCCCACACCCACATGGGCCTAGCCAGATTATAATAAGGACAGCCCATGTGGGTGTGCTGGGCCAATTGGAAACTCAGCATGGCTAAGAACTGCCCCTTCTGGTGGGAGAGACAGTTAGAGAGTTGGTTCTGAGTAAAATGGGAAAGGAAGGCAGACAGTTGGATCAGCTGCTTGTGTTTGACCTTCAGACAAAAACAGAAGAGACTACATGACAAATTCTTCTTAGAGCTACAGATTTTGGGTGTTGGTGAGTTTGTGGTTTTGAGGCAAAGCTAGCTCTTTGAAGCTAGCTGGACTGGAGGTTCAGGGTGCCTGGGTTGTGTTTTAAATTTGTTCCCATTAATAAAACCTGTTCTGTGTTTTTGAAAGGCGCTGTTAATTTCTTTTTTTACTCCAGGATTAAGGCAAGCTACCCTATTAACTCTTCCCATACTAAATTTGGCCCTTACAATTTCCTTACCTAATTTTTTCCACCATTCTTACTTGATTTTTTTTTTTTGGTGGGGCAATGAGGATTAAGTGACTTGCTCAGGGTAACACAGCTAGTAAGTATCAAGTGTCTGAGGCTGGATTTGAACTCAGGTTCTCCTGAATCTAGGGTTGGTACTTTATCCACTGTACCACCTAGCTGCCCCCTCTTATTTGATTTTGAAAATAATTTTTAGCTCTTCCAGGAATACTTATGGGGTTTGTGTCCAATTCATATATTTGTTTAATTTGAGCCTTTGCTTGTAGCTGTTTTGACTTCATTGTCTTCTTCTGAGTTTGTGTCTTGATCTTCCCTGTAACCATAATAGTTTTTATGGACAGGTTCTCTGTTGTTTGCTCATTTTTCCACCCTGTTTCTACATGTGATTTTTTCCACCCTATTTCTTGATGTGGGGACTTTATGTTAAAGTCGGGCTCTGTTCTCTGTATGGGGCAAGGAGGGGGGCACTGTCTCAATCTTCTGGCTTTTTTGTGAGCTAGTTTGGGGGGGTTAGAAGTTTTCAGTGCTTCCAAGGCGGTATGATCTGGGAAGAGGTGTGGTCACTGCTTTCCTTAGCCTCGAGGGGTCTCTGATCCTTTGAGATTCTAATCAATCAGGGTCCCTGATTCCTTGTGAACAAAAACCATACAGCCTTCAGTGTTTCCACTCCCTCTTCTTTTTTTTTTTGTTTGTTTTTTGGGGGGGCAGTGGGGGTTAAGTGACTTGCCCAAGGTCACACAGCTAGTAAGTGTCAAGTGTCTGAGGCCAGATTTGAACTCAGGTACTCCTGACTCCAGGGCCGGTGCTTTATCAACTGCACCACCTAGCCGCCCCCGTTTCCACTCCCTCTTAACCAAAAATTCTCCTCTCCACCTTTAAACTATGATCCAGAAGTGAGTATAGGAAATGGAATTCCCAGATAGCATCTCATCCTGCATTTGGTGCTAGCACTGGGGTCTCCCATAATCTCTTTCTGACAAGTTGCCAGGTCCCCTTAACATCTCTGGTTTGAGAGCCCCCAGAGCGGCTGCTGTTTCTGTTGCTACCACTGGCATTTCATTCATGTGGGCTTCATGTCAGTCCCAACCCCTGTGTCACAGAACTCTCATTCTGACCTCCTAAGTTGTCTTAGGCTGGAAGAATGCTTCACTCTGACTTTTTTTTGGTTCTTGTCACTCCAGAATTCAATTTGAGTCATTATTTTGAAGTTGTTTAGAGGGGAATTTTGGAATAACTAAACTAAGGATTTTCTTTATTCAGTCATCTTTGCTCTGGTCCTAAAAGTTTCCCTCAATTATCTCTTGAAATGATTGGTATATGATGCTTACTTGAGATTCATTGTCCAGGACAGCACAGCAGTCCATGTTCCCAGTCTTTACTATTAATTCTGTGCAGAGTCCTATAAGCCTATGTGGAAGTGACAGTGTGGTCATCATCAATGTTCTTAGGGTTCAATGGACCCCCATTCCCTGGCCCTATTTTCTGAAAAGTCAAGTTCAAAGATGTTGTTGACTGATGAACTCTGAATTTTTTTCTACTTGAGTCTCTGGTTTAAAGCATTGGTCTAGGGGCTCTTCCCCCCCCCCTCCACACACACCCTTAAGCATCACTACACAAGCAGTAAAAGACTCCCAATAATACAGGATTATACTAGTTTATCTTTTTCCTTTATAGGGTATATTTATAAGTAGCTTTTGACTTATTAAATGATGGATTTACTGTATAATACCCCCACACTGTATATTTACATATATTGGATTTTCCCTAAAAATGATAAAATTTCATTGATATTATATTTATTTGTATGTATTTATATTTGATTCATATTTATATATTATATTTGCAATAATTTATATTTAAGAATCTTATAAAATAAAAAGGAGAGGATAATTTCGGGAAAGTTGAAAATATGTAGACACAGTTAAGTAGTGAAATAGTTTTAAATGCTTTGATATTCCTAGAGAGTGTTGTATCAGTATTTGAGGAGACAGTATTGGTTCAGATGGTCTGATTTTTTTTTCTAAATGATTTGGGAATTAATAAGTTTTATGAGAAAAATAAAAATGACAGAGCTCTGCTCAGTCTCAGCCAAGGTTATGCAGAAAGAACACAGCAGTCAATATCTTCCTTATCAGTCAGGTGTAAGCCTCTGCTACCTAAAAACAAACAAACACACTTTTTTTTTTACTTATTTGTCTGCATGTTGAATAGCCCCCATTGGAAGGTAACCTTCTTGAGAGGACAGCCATTGCCGTGTTTTTAAATCTCCAATGCTGAGTATAAGCCTGGAAATTGTGTTTAATAATGTTGTTTGTGACTCTCTGTGACCCCATTTGGGGTTTCCTTGACAAAAATATTGGAGAGACTTGCCATTTCCTTCTCCAGTTCATTTGACAGATGAAGAAACCGAGGTAAAAAGGGTTGAGGGACTTGCCCAGAGTAACACAGCCAGTAAGTGTATGAGGTCATATTTGAACTCGGGTCCTTCTGACTCCAGGTCCAGTGCTCTATCTACTGTGCCACCTAGCGGTCCCATTTAGTAAATGTTGAATTAAAATTTTAGTTGAGAAACCAAGGACACCAGCAGACACAAAGCGTCCTATGGTTTGCAAAGCTCTTCACAGCCCTTATCTCATTTGGCTTTCACGACAAGCCCAAGGTGGGTGCTGCTAGTACCCATTCTAAACTACCTTCGGGTCTTTTTGTGTCTATTTGCTGCTTCCCCCCTTTTAACATGAAAGTTGCTTGAGCTCAGGAACTGTTTCACTTTTGGTTCAGTGTCTAGCACGGTGACTGGTACACTGAAGCGCTTAATACATGCATATTGATTTAATTATTCCTCTTTTCCACTTATAAGAAAACTAGGGCTCAAAAAACTTAAGAGACTTAGCCAGGTTCGCACAACGGGCAGAATCCGAACTCGGGTCTTCGGGACTTCTTGGCGGAGAGTAGGGTTATCCTCTGATGCACGAAATGATGGGATAAATCCGAGTGAGAGGAATCAGGAGTAGGGCCACATATTTCGGGATTTAGGAACCCTTTCTGAAGACTGGGGCTAGAACCTGCCCCCCACCCCCGCCCCCAGCCCCAGCTACTTCACTCAGGCAGAGTGACGAGATCTACTTCCCTTTCTGACAGCTGGAGGAGTCAGTCGGGGGCAGAGCCTAAAGGTTTCCGGTCTCCTGCGGTTGTGGGCCTCAGGGGTAGCTCGGAGCGCGGCCAAACCTCTCCCCCGTCCCGCCCCAGTCTGTCAGGGCCTGAAAGCCCCAACCCGGCGTCCAGCAGCCCTTATCTCGGAAATCCTGGGGCTAATGCGATCTTAATGGACGCTAATCGCCCAGATTGGTTTTATTGCCTCGCAGCTCAGTCTTCTTCCGTCCCCTCCCCCACATAGTACCCCCCCCCCCGCCGCCAAAGAGCCGAGGGAAAGGACCAGCCATTTTTTTAAAAAGCGTCTTTTTGCTAAATTTGCTGCCCGGCCTGGGCCAGTTTACGGCTGGGGAACATTCCCTCCTACAGGGCCCACGGTTGGAGGCCAGAGCCGACTGGCAGAATCTTTGAATATCGTGGTCCTAGTGGGCAAGATTAGGATCACAAATTTAGCCCTGGAACGGACCTCAGGAGACAGAGCCTTCACTTTTACAAATGCTTCGGAAAGTTCTATAACGTGTCCTAGCTCACCCAATAATGAGCAAGAGACAGATGTGAGCGCACATTCCCTCTGCAAGTCGGAAGACGCAGAAAGGCGCGGCATAAAGAAAATAACTTCCCAACCCTGAGAGCAGTCCCCGAGTGGCGAAGGGGACTGCCTCCCGGGCTGGTGAGCTCTAGTGGGCTGCAGGCACAGTCTGTCCGACCTCTTGTCCCACGGAGGCATCCGGTAGGTTGGCTTGTACCACATTATCTCTGGCAGCCCCTGAAGCGCAGATTCTGTGACCCTCCCGGCGGTGCCCTCGAGATAAGGAATCAGATTCCTCGGCTTCCACACCTGGGTTTCTCCTCCAGCCGCAGGACTCTCCCTCCCCGCCCTCGATCCATCACCTACGGGTTCTCTTCCTGACCTAGGATAAGTCTCTTCTAAAGGCGTAGTGCCTCCCACCATCTAAGGGAAAGGAGGAAGAGGTCCCCCCCCCAAGGGGCACACCCTCAAGTCACCGTTTTGCAACCTTGTTCTCGGACAGAGGACACAGAGAGACCAAGAGGGAGAGACAGATAAACGCAAACACGGAGACAGCAAGAGACAAAGAGGCGGAGCAGAAAGGAACGGAGAGACAGAAAAAGCCAGGGGGTAGAAAGCAGACAGAGAAAAGTTCAGAGAGGGGTTTTTCAGGCCTAGTAAATTGCCAATGACTACGTGAGCCAAATGTCTTCTGGAAGAGCCTCACAGAGTAGTAATCCCAAACTGCTTGGGGTTTGCTTTTTTGTTTGTCTGTTTGTTTGTTTTCCCCATAGCTAGTGCCCCTTGCCATCCAATACTTGACCCCTGAAAAGAAGATAGGCTAAAACTCAGGTCTTTGTCTCTCCCTTTGAGACATACAAAGGTATCTCTTTGGGGACTTCATATATAATTTAAGCTCCAGGTAAAACTGTTTAGATAAAAGATCAAAAGATAGGAGCAGGCAGTTTGAAAAGGAAGAAATTCTATCTAACCACAGTCCTATAAAAATGCTCTAAATAATTGGAGAAATAAAAATTAAAGCAAGCTGAAGGTTCTCTTACCTTTCACCCATCAGATCAGCAAAGATAAACAAAAAAGAAAATGACATGTTGGAGAGGCTGTGGGATAACAGGAATATCAATGCCCTTCAGTAGAGCTGGGGATTGGTTGGTTAGAGACATGAAAGAAAGCAATTTGGAATTCTGCCCAAAAAGTCACTAAACTGGGCATACCTAATTTTAACCCATCAATTCCACAACCTGACCTATGTCCCAAAGAAATCAAAGAAAGAAATAAAAAACAGATCCCTATGTATAGGCATATTTATAACAGCTGTTTTTGTAGTGGAAAAGCACAGAGGGGTTGCCCATCAATTGAAGAATGACTGAACAAACTGTGGTATATGAATGTGGTGGAATTTTCTATTTTAAAAAAATGATGAAAGGGAAAGTTCCAGAGAAACCTGGGAAGACTTATATGAACTGATGCAAAGTGAGGTGTACAAAAAAGGGAAGAAATTATACAATAACAACAATGCAAAGACAAACAAAAGTCTTTAAGAATTCCTATCAGTTCAGTGACCAACTGTGATTCCAGAGGACCCAAAGGCTATCCATCTTCTGAAAGAGAGGTGATGGACTCCAGATTCAGAATAAGACATACATTTTTGGACCAATTGGAAAATTTGTTCTGCTTGATTGTGCACATTTGTTATAGGGGGCTTGTTTTTCTTCCTTTTCCTTCAAGTTGGGGAGTAGGAAGGAGAGAAAATAAGCAAAAGTAAATACTTGTTAATTGGAAAAAATAAAAAAGTTAAAAAAATTTAAAAGACCCCAATTACATCCTTGTCACATGTTATCTTTCAAGAGACTTCCCCTTACACTGGTACCTATCACAATCCTTCCTTAATCAGTGTTACCAGTTCAATTCAGTTCAACAAGGTTTCTTGGACTTAAAGTTCAGGATTCCTCCAGCAGTCAGAAAAGGAAGGAGATCTCATTAAGCCTCAGTTTCTCTAGCTATAAAATGGGAATAAAATATTCATGTTGACTACTTTAGAGCATTTTGAGACTCTAATGGGATCCCAGTGGGCTCTCTTGCTCTCTTGCTCTCTCTCTCTCTCTCTCTCTCTCTCTCTCTCTCTCTCTCTCTCTCTCTCTCCTCCCCCCCTCTCCCTCCTTCCCTCCTCCTTCCCTTCCCTTCCTCCCTCCTTCCTTCTCTCTCTACCTCCCTCCCTCCCTCCCTCCCTCTCTCTCCCCCCCCACATACAAGCATCACACATATCTATATAACGAGAAATAATACTCGAGCCAAAATTTCCAATGAGTCTCAACTAGCAACCAAAGGCTGTGGCCCATCTGAACAGTAGAACTTTGGCTGTACCTGGACACCCTCATAATCTGAAGACCCGCCAGCAAGGAATAAATGATTGTCACTGTCTCAGTCACTGTGATTGGGAGCAACAATTGTGGTGAAGGTCTCCCAGTGCCTGCTGTGGGGTGGGGGAAAGCAGCAAAAGGGAGCCTTCGAATTCCGTGGGAGGGAACACTGGGACAAGACATGCAGCACATAGAAAAACTGCGGGGAGTTTTATTCTGTTTACTGAAAACGCAATTCTAAAGGGCATTTTCATTTAAAGATGAAAATATTTTTTAAATTAATAGCTGTATGCTTTAAAGAGACAGATAGAAAGTGGACGCAAAATACCCATTTTCAACATATTAGGGTGTGCCTTGGAAGCCCTGGCACTAAGATCAGCTGAGGCGTTAAAATATTTTGCAAGCATTTATTAAGCACCTACCGTCTTCCCCCGGCACTGGGCTTAGCTCTGATGCACGTAAAGAAAAATCAAAGCGAGTCGCTTCTATTCTCTCGGGGAAGCGCCACGAAAATACATAGATATAGCCTAACTACTAAATAAATAAATGAACACAACATCGAGCGAGTTGGTTGGGGCAGAGGGGCTAGAAATCCGGTTCGTGTTATTTTACATAGTAACCTTGTAGACAAGAAAAAGTAAGAGAAAAGGGGGAGAGAAAGGAGGGAGACGAGGGAAACCAGAAAAGGGTCTGAAGAAGGAGGCGGGAGGCAGCCGGAGAAAGGGGGACTAGGAGCGGCAGCCAGTTGCCCAGATGGGCTGCTCTCCTCCCACCCCCATATAGCGAGCTCCCATCTTGGGGGTCTGCCAAAGAGGCCGACTGATTACTGACGGGAGACTGTTGTAGGAACATTGGGAAGTCCTAGGAAGTCTAAATGCCCTGGAGCTGAGAAGCTCCCTTGGGAAGAGCTACCTCTCCACCGGCGAATAGGGAAGGTTAGAGTTGGCCAGAAACTGTTAAGTCGGAGAGAGATCAGTTCATTTCCCCAACTGTTCCCCGTAGTCTCCCGCCATTCCTTCCCAATCCAAAAGAGACTTCAGGGACCAGGTTCTAGCAGTTTGTTTGTTTGTCTGTCTGTCTGTTTTGTTTCCAAGTCAAGCCGGGACGCCGGGTTAATGCTATAGTGGGACTTTCCAGTCTCTTAGAGAGAGCCTACCATTTCTGCCTTTGTGAGTCTCTTTCCAACTTCCGGTAGAGGCCTCTTCAAAGACCAGCCCCACTCCACGTGGGTTTGCTGGGAGAGGTTTCTGCCTCTTCGAAACCTCCGTATCTTCTTCCCTTTCAGCAGAGAGGAGCTAGACCCTCCGGGGTCCTGAGACAGCCTCTGGCTCCCTGGTACGGATTTCTTTGCAAACTGCTCTTCCTTTACTTGGAGGAGCGGAGAATCCAACTGGAAGCCAAGGTTCCTAGAATCTTAGTGCTGGTTCATCCTTCAATTCTGTGCCTCAGTTTTCCACGCTCCCCCCGCCCTTGAATAAAGAGCGATACAGAGAGCAAGAGCTGTGATGGACACAAACGGGATCGACAGCATTGGTAGAAACCCAATTCACCAAGCCCCTTCCTTCACCTCAGCCCTTTCTGCAGGCCCAGCTGAGCTAAGCCCACACCTACTCCAACGTCCCAGATCACTTACTGCTCGCGTCGTATTTATGCAGATAAGGTCTTTCACATGCCATCGCGTTCCCAGTTTGGAGGACAGAAGGCCTGACGGTGACCCATGCGTTTCAAAGGTTAATACGGTATTCCCTATTGGAGGGGTAGGGGGGCGCAGGAGGGTTAAGGATGGAAAAGGACGGAGATGGGGCGATACAGATTGTCAGAACTGGAAAGGGGAGGGGAAGTGAGATGGCTTCGGGCCAGAAGGTAAAGCTTAGATTCACGTGGTTTCAAGGGGAGCCAATGAGGCTAGCAGCCTCCCCATTCCCAGCCCCTGGTCCCCCTAAGCCGATGGGGACGCCTCCGAGGCTGTACTGGAGAGGTAGAGCCACTGGGTACCTCCCGCTGAGCTGGAGGTGACAGGAGTGCCCCGAGCCTCAGTGCTTTCCGATTGCCAGGCACAGACCACCTGGGGCCGCTGTGGGCTGGGCCGGGGCTCCCTCCACACGCTGCAGCCAGGATGCTATCGAGCCCCATAACCTCAACGCCCTTCTCGGTCAGAGACATCCTGCGTCCGGAACAGCAGCAGCGCTTCCCCCAGCCCAACTGTGCTGTATTCCCTAGCCCCAATGCGCTCAGGGCGCAGGAATCCCAGCTGTCTCCTGGGGCCCAGGACCCACACAAAAGGCCCGGGGCCGCAGCCTCCAGCCACGGGACTCGAGGTGCTAATCGCTGCTGGCCCAGGAGCACGGCCAAGGAAGACTTCGAAACCTTAGGAAGCTGCTGTGACACCGTCCTTGAGGTCACCACGGAGACGGCGGGGATGACAAGTGAGTAAAAGGCTCCTAGCCCACCCTGGGGAGGAGAGCCCGAGAGGGCCGCTCAGGCTTTGTCCTTTTTTCTCCTTGCACCCAAAAGGCCACACACACCCTCCCTAAATCAGTGATAGAATTCCAACCGCACGGCCAAGGCGCCGGGACTGATCTGTACCTTTCATCTCAATCTGCAAGACACACCATGGCCACAGTCATTTTCTCAGGTAGCCAGCCTCCCTCCCCATCTTCGTCAAACCCTACCTATTCATCTCTCAATGAAATGCTTTAAACCCAAAGGAAATAGTAACTCAGTTGTGACCTCCTTAGCTCACTCCCCACCGATACCCATCTCCCATCAAAACACAAAAGACCACAGCAAAACAAAACAGAGTAACAGTCTCCATTACTCACTGAATGATTATGGTAGAGAGTCGGGCTCAGAGTCGGAGGACCTGAGGTCACACTCAGGCTATGTGTGTCCTTGGGGGAATCACTCAGCTTTCCTGAAATGCAGTTTCCTAATCTGTAAAAGGACGGCTTTGGACTAGACCATGTCCGAGCTTCCTTCGGGCTCCGGAGCTCGGACGGGATGCTGTGGGAAGCGGTACTGTATAAAGGGCCCCGAAATCGGTTGGCGGAGCGGACAAGTTGGAGAAGAATGCTTGGATTTCAGGCTCTGCTACTGATCAGCCGATTAACCTTGGGCAAGTCTCCCCCACCCTCAAAAAAAAAATCTCTAAAACGAGCAGGATGGCATCCTCCCTGTCTCAGGGTACTGTTTGAGAGATGCGACGGAAGAGTACGGGAGGATTTTTTTAAAGTTTAAAGCGCTGAGCGGGGAGAATGAGAACCATCCCCAAATCCTACCGCTTCGCCTTTCTGCAGGCTCATATATTCTTCCGCCTCCCCCCTTCACTTCCACACTTTTCTGGGCCTCAGTTTTCTCGTCTGTGAAAGGATGAATGATACCCAAGGTTCTTTCCGGCTCTAATTTGATGCCTTGGGGTGCCTCTGGACCTAAACCCCCGACAGCCAGCCTCTGGGTGAGCTCCAGGCCCCAGGTTCCCTCTGCAGAGCACAGCCGATTCCCAGCCTCCCCTGCAGCCAGAGGCGGGGAGCCTAGACAATTAGGGGATAGGGGAAGTGCCTAGGATTCAAACCCGGGGCTCCTGGCTCTAAGGGGAAAGCTCTTAGGGCTGGGATATTGATGAGGAGGTTGGGGGGGAAGGAGGGTTTGAATCCCAGCTCCGACAGTTAGTAGCTGTAGGAATCTGACAAGCCGCTCTACCTGTCTGTCCTAGCCTTAATTTCCCCTAGCCATAAAATGGGGATTAGGCGAACTACCGCAGTCCCAAAACCATGGGGAGTGAAGTGTTTCGTAAACTTCTAAAAGCGCCAAGAAAATGTGTTGTCGAGATTATTATCCTTTCTGCAAAGTGTCCATTGGCCACTTACAACCGTCAACTTTCAGGACAAAATTCTAAACCAAGAAAGCTAGGGACCCGAGGCGCCGAGTGACCCTCTGGGGTAGGGTGGGGCGGGCAGGGGAGCCGAGGTCCCAGCCAGGCAATTCTCGGGCAATCCCGTTTCTCCTGGGCGGAGGCGGCACTCCCACA
This sequence comes from Dromiciops gliroides, assembly GCF_019393635.1. NCBI lineage: Eukaryota > Metazoa > Chordata > Mammalia > Microbiotheria > Microbiotheriidae > Dromiciops > Dromiciops gliroides. The sequence goes on along the minus strand of NC_057862.1, from coordinate 680,201,873 downwards.
TATTCCAGAACCTCCAGCTGTTTAGACCCTTGGGCGTTGAACGCCGGGGAACCGAGGAACAGAGGAAGAGGGTTCCTCCAGACGCTGCGGGGATAGAGAGCTCTGGTATGGGTCTTCGGTTCGTGTTTTTCCAAATACGAAACCATTTGACTGAAAAGCTACCCCGTAGGGAAGTTTAACGCTTGGGTTGAAATTGCTATTGAAACTGAAATCAGTAAACTCCAGGTAATTTAAGGGGCGTAGCTCGCGGTGTTAGCTCCGGGTTCCATTCCCGTCCTCTCCGTCAAGTAAGGACCAGGACACCAGGCGGGGGGGGGGGGCTCCTCTTTCCAACTCTCCAAATCACTGGGATTTGAGAGGCATCAGGGACCTTGGAGTTCTCAAAGTTGGCATGGCGAGGAAACTGACAGAGAAGTAAAGACACCGGCCCGAGGTCTCCCAAACTATTTATAATCACCAAGATGATTAGCCGATGTGAACTCTGGACAGCCCAATTCTCCATTCTCGTCTCGGCCTCTTCCCCCATTTGTCCAAAATTCTGAGACAATTGCTTAAGAACAAAGGTTCACGTGTATCTCCCTGTAAATACTGGAGTCTGTGCGTCTTTCTTTCTCCCCAGCCATGGGAGGAAGCTAGGTTAGATTGGGACTCCGTCCTCCGGGTGGGTTTGCCAGATGCATCTTTTCCCTCTCTCATTCTTTGAAGCGCAGCCCTGAGTCTTGAAGAAGGTAGAGAAATTTTGGAGGCACCTTAGAAGCAGTGTGTGTGTGTGTGTGTGTGTGTGTGTGTGTGTGTGTGTGTGTGCGCGCGCGCGCCCACTTGAGAAACAAAGATACGAAGACATGCAGAGAGGAGAGCAAGACAGAGGAGGAGAGAGGACAGAGAGAATGAGGCAGATGGAGAGACAGAAACAGAGGGTAGAGACGGAAAGAAAGGAGAGATCGAAGCGAGAAATATTGAGGGGAGGAGGGAGCGACAGAGATTAAGACAGACGGAGGCAAAGAAAGAGAAACAAAGACAGGGAAACACGTAGAAAGAGGACAGAGAAAGATAAATGAGTGAGAAGAGACAGTGAGAAGAAAGGAGGGGGAAAGAGGGAGCGAGGGAGAGGAGGAAGGGAAAAAACAGAGACAGAGGAAATAAATATCAGCCTCTACAATGGAAAGCAGGAAAATGACCTACCTAGTCAGCTCTCTGCATTGGGAGTATTGCATTAGTAGCTGTGTGGCAGGTACCACCAAGCTCAGGAAACTCGTCGTACCAGCCTAGCAATACATTGGTAAAAGTGCTGTGTCCAGGGACAGCAGCCTCACAACGCTAAGAGGTTAATCATCAGACAATTGACGGCCGCGTGATACGTTTTCCTCGGACAACTCACGAAATTTGGCCAAGAGAGTTAGGCATCTGCATCAGCTACCTGAGGCCCAACACAGACAAACCATGGATCTGAGATACTGTATAGACAACGTGGGCAGACGTCAGAGAAGAGAAGAATGATAATTGCTCATGCGTAGGAGACCACTTACCGGTCTACACAGCGCTTTCCTCACCTCAGCCCCATGGTTGTGGGAGTATTATTGACTCCAATTTTATATCTAGGGAAACAGGTGAATCGCTTGTCTAGACCGTGGTCACACTGCTGGTTAGTTCACGAGCTCTCAATTGTGGTGTAGTGGCTTTGGAATCCCGAGACCTGGGTTCAGAATTCACCCGATCACCTGCGGCCTAAGTAACTGCCACTTAACCTAGGCCGAAACCTGTTTCTTCATCTTTAAAAAGATGCATTTGGATTTGAAACTAGAAACCGTATAAAAACAAATGTTGAAAACTGTCTCTACATGTAACTGGAAAATAATAAAATACTTTTATTTTTTTAAAAAAGATCCAGTTCGACTAGTTGGCCTCTGGCGTCCCTTCCGGCCCTAGAGCTTTGACCGCATGAATTTTTTTTGTTTGTTTGTTTGTTTTAGTGAGGCAATTGGGGTTAAGCGACTTGCCCAGGGTCACACAGCTAGTAAGTGTTAAGTGCCTGAGGCCAGATTTGAACTCAGGTACTCCTGAATCCAGGGCCGGTGCTCTATCCACTGCGCCATCTAGCTGCCCTACCGCATGACTTTTAAAACACATTTTTTTTCCAAACTAATGAGCATTTTTCCCCTGCTACCTCCTCCACCCATTGGAAAAGAAAAAAACAAACGGAAAAGGAAAAACAAACTCCTCCTAACTATGTAGTCGAGCAAAAACGAATGTCCACCTCCAATACTCTTCGTTGTCTCGCTAAATTCTAGGGCTGGAAGGAAGCCGGGTGGTGATCTATTTCAACCTTTTCATTTTACAGAAGGGGAAACTGAGGCCCAGAAGTGCAGTGAGTTGCCCTAGGTCACACCATAATTAGCTAGCTTTTGAAAGGGAATTTAAGACTTACAAAGCACTTTGTGTATGCCGTAGTATATTCCTAAAGTAAGCACCCCCGTTCTACAGATGAGAAAACTGAAGCACAGAGAAAAGCTAAATGTCTGGTCCAGGTCCCACAGCTATGTGTCCCAAGCGGAAGTTAAACGCACACATGCCTTGGCTTCATGTTTAACGTTCTGTCCACTACTTCCAGGCTCCCTCGCAGAGATGGAATTGGAACTCACATCCTCTATCTCTAACTCTGGCTTCACGGGAGGGAGGGAGGGAGGGAGGGAGGGAGGGAGGGAGGGAGGGGGAGCGTTCTTGGAAATAAAACCATCCTGGCTGTCCAAATTCGGGTGGAAGAGGTTGGACTGTTCATGCTCTTGTCTCCCTCTCGGTCCTGTCTCGTTTGCTTGCAGGGCAAAGCCAGGGCGGGGAGAGGGCAGCGGAGGACAGCATCGGCAGCAGCTCGGGCTGCCCCGGAGGCCCCTGCGCTGAGCGCTCCAAGGCTCGTCCGCGACGGAAGCCCCGCGTCCTCTTCTCGCAGGCACAGGTGTTCGAATTGGAGCGCCGCTTCCGACAGCAGAGGTACCTGTCCGCGCCCGAGCGCGAACACCTGGCCCGCGCGCTGCAGCTCACCTCCACTCAGGTGAAGATCTGGTTTCAAAACCGCCGCTACAAGTGCAAGCGACAACGGCAGGACGCGTCCCTGGAGCTGGCTGGCCAGCCGCTCCCGCCCCCGCCACCGTCGGCACGCAGAGTGGCGGTACCGGTGCTGGTTCGAGACGGCAGACCCTGCTTGCGAGCTGACGGCCAGCCCTACAGCGCGCCATCCTACGCCCCCTACCTACCTACCTACGGCGCCCCTTACAGCGCCGTTCCCGCCAGCGGCTACCAGTCCTCAGGCCCCCGAGCGAATCTGAGCTTCGGCGTGGCGGATCAGTCGGCCCAGAGCTCCCAGGGACAACTGCAAGCCACATTACAGGGCGTCAGGGCCTGGTGAGATACGACGTCCCGCATCCTGTACCTCCGGACTGTGGTGCGGAGAGGGGACATTGGCATCCAGGGCGATTGCTCCCGACTGGCTGTCTCCCTCACCCGAGCTCCGACAATCCCTCTCCAAGAGGCTCTGTCTACTCCACTCTTGGTTAATTTTCATCTCTTGACTACATGGCCAGACAGCAATCGCCCCAGGATTTTTTGTTTGTTTGTTTGTTTGTTTGTTTGTTTTTAAGTAAAAGTCACCTTAGAGATTGTCGACTTCGAGCCTTTTCTTTTGCAGGTGAGAGAGAAGTAGAGCCTAGAGCAAGAAAGTGACGTGCATGGCCACTTGGCAGAGCCCAAACTAGACTTCGTGTTCTTCTTAACCTAGAGTAAGGAATACCCAAAGGATCTGACGCAACCCATCAGCATGTTTCAATATGTTCATTCATTCAACTGGCATTATTTAATTTCCTACTGTGTGCAATGTGCTTCTTCCTCCCCTTCCGCCAAAGCTCCTCACCCCCAAGCCAGGGGCAGATATTCTGTGGATAGGTTAGTCACCCACTCCCTAATTCCTTCACAGAAGTAAGGCTGGTCTCGAAGGCCTCTCGTTGCAGTGGAAAGCGGTCGATTTGGAGCCATAGGATGGTAGCTGTTCTGCAGCTTCTTACCTGTGAGACCTTGGGCTAATTACTTCCACTCTATGGGCCTTGGTTTCCTGATCTCTAACGTCCCTTCTGGATCTAAACCATTGGTCCCAAGTCCTACTGCCCACCCAACAACCCCTCACTGACAGATCTTTAGGTCTGCTAATAACCATTGAACTTCAGAGAGCACTTTTAGATTGTACTCAGGTTTGCAAAATGCTTTACTGACCCTCACAACGACCTGGTGTTAGAGGCGGTGCCGGTGGTGTTACTGCTATCCTTATTTTAAGGGTGAGGCAACTCAGGGGTGAAGCGACTTGTTCCTGGTCACAAATCGTACCTGTCAGAGGTAGAACTGAAATCCCGCTATTTCCTGACTCCTAATCTGTGGTATGAAGGAGAAAACTCCCCTTTGGACCAATGGAAAAGTGGGAATAGATTCTCTAGTTTTCCCGATTTAATACTGAAGTGGAGAGGCGAGATTAGGAGAAGAAAAGGGACGCAGGAAGGCGAGAGGGAAAAGTAGAGGACAGACTTTTTTTTCCGAGGCCACAGAGCAGCCCTCAAAGATGCTCAGTGTCACTGGGAGCTGATCCTCCTTTGGGGATTCAATCCCTCCTATGTCAGGTACCTCACAGAAAGGGTGTTTCATTAGTGAAAGCCCACCCCAGTTTATTTCCACCATCTCAGTGTCATATCCTTGGGAAATAGATCCCTTTCTCTTTTTTGTTCCTAACGTACTGGTCCCTATTTTGGTTTGGTTTGGTTTTCCTGTAATTTACAGGAGGGAGTAAGTTTTTTAAATAGTGAAATTGATGCATAATTTTGTGTGGAAGTCAATCAAAGCTTTCACCTCCTCTCCTCAAAACAAGAATTTCAAAGGGAGTGCTGAAATTTCAAGATGCATAGGCAGGAATTCTCAGTCTTCAGATGCAATAGCTAAAGAAAAGAGCAAAGATAATTCAGTCTTTCGAGCCATTTTTATCCAATCCCTTGTCTTCCTTCAATTTTATCCCAAAGATTTCTATCAGTCTAGAAAAAAAAAAAAGATTCTAAGTTTTAGACTAAGAAACGGGAGGTGCAGTAAGATGTGTCATCTGGTGACTGGTAAATAAACACAGACTTCCTGGCATGGCTATGATTACCCAGAAAATGCCCTGAGATCAAGGTGCTGAGAGATGTTTAGACTGAAAGAGATGAAATCAAATGCAAATATATATATTTTTATTAAGATCCAGAGCTCGGTTGGGAAATGTTCTTTTGGTAAACATGTGGTGAGAAAAATCCAGTCCTGATGTTTTTCTCCCATTTGATATTGTTTTTTTTTAGTGAGGCAATTGGGGTTAAGTGACTTGCCCAGGGTCACACAGCTAGTAAGTGTTAAGTGTCTGAGGCCGGAATTGAACTCAGGTACTCCTGAATTCAGGGCCCGTGCTTTATCCACTGCGCCACCTAGCTGCCCCCTCCCATTTGATTTTGAATCAATGTTTAACTCCTGGGCCATTCACTTTTCTATAATGAAACTTGAATGTTTCATTATGTGCCAATGTTATCACAATCCTGTCTCTTTGGATTCCAAGAGAACAAAGGGTATTTGGCTCTATGTCACTTGCTGTAATATGGGAAGGATGGGTGGCTTTCTCTGTGTGGGAAACTACCTCCATCAATGCTAATAGCAGCAGATTTAGAGCTGGAAGATGAGTTAGAAATAATCTACCTAACTTCCTTGTTGCCAGAAGTGTTAACAAAGGATTTGAACCCAGACCTTCCTGAAGCCAAGTAGGAAAGTGACATATATCTTAATATCAGATGATTCAAATATATTTAGAGGGAGAATATGCAGCATTTTCCCACCATCATTTCCTTCTTTCCTACCTTATTCCAATGACTCCCCTCTCCATTTGTAGAGAACTCCATTTTTTGCTATGTACACTTTTTAAAAATGCTACAATTAATTTTTATTAAAATTCATTTTGTATTGGAATTGAAAGGTCCTTATTGTCAACTCTAAATTTGGCGATCCAAATAAATGTCTGTTGACTGTTTAAAATGAAATCCACATTGGAACCCAAGAAAATATTTATACTGAGAAGTTCTTGAATTCATTTAAAAATGTTTTATGTTAGAGAGTGAAAGCTTCTTGTACTGAATAAAGAATTGGTCTTCTAGTCAGGAATTCTTTCCTTTGACTCTCAATGACTGTGTGACACTGGGAAAATCAACTTAACCTCTCAGGGTCCCCAGGCCTGTCTGAGGTTGTAAGTTACAGATGATACTCAATGATCTTGCATTGGTGGATTAACTTTCCTCACCAGGATTCCCTCAATTGATGATCTCATCAGTCTGGAAAAAAAAAGAGAATTGATTTTTAAAAAGGCTACCTTAGACAATGCCTTAATGGTCAGGGGAATGTGAGTTCTGCTTCTGTGTTTACAGTTTTACCTCCTCTCGATTTGTTGTTCTTGAATCAGGTCAGACTTTTTTGTGAGCCCATTTGGAGTTTTATTGGCAAAGATACTGAAGTGATTTGCCATTTTCTTCTCCAACTCATTTTACAGATAAGGAAACTGAGGCAAACAGGGTTAATTAACTTGCCCAGGGTCAGGAAGCTAGTAAGTGTCTGAGGCTAGATTTGAACTCATAAACTCTTCCAGATTCCAAAGCCTAGTGTTCTATCCACTGCACTACCTAGCTACCCTTTTATTCATTTAGTGACCTTAAAAAGGTCTTTTCCCTCTCCGGGCCTGTTTCCTTCTCAGCAAAAAGGGGGGGTGGCAAGGGAGTGTTGGACTATACGAGGTCCAAGATCCCTTACATCTCTTCTACTCATGTTTGTAATAAAAACAGGGCTCTTCATATTCTTTGGATGTCCCCACATCTGGGAGCTTTAGGTGCTCAACAGGGAAAAAATGGCAAAAGCAGCATTTGTCAGATATCTTTGGACAGAACTGGCTCTTCTCAAGTCATTCCAATGTTTTCTTTTAAGTTCCCCAAAGAATAATTTTTCTTCCACAGAAAACCAGAAACAGTAGATAAGGTTGAAATGCTGAAGAAAGTCAAGGAGAATTACAGTTAACCCTTCCACATCTCAACATTGCCCATCATTGTTTCAATACATAAGAAATTAAGTGGGAATATTTTAGGAGTTTTGTAGAAGCTAAAGACAACACCGGAAGGCCAGCGGATGACATAGAAATGGAATTTTTACTTAACATTGACCTACATAAAGCCTATGACCAAATAAATAACCCATCTTTTACAATAAGGTACTGTAAACACCCCATAAAGGAAAAAGAAAAAAATCATACTTTTTATCTGGAACCAAAGGAGGGTAAGAAATTTCAGATTTTCCAGATCTAAAAATTCCATTTCTAACCCCTGAGATGTGGAAGGGATATCTGTAATAGAATTGACAGGCTTAACAAAGGGTCGATGAAGCTGTTACTAAGGGCCAGACAGCATGCTGGGCTAGAAGAACATGAGACAAAGTCACTGCTGTTAAACAACTGACAGTTTGAAGGGATTTGAAATATAAAGATGAGGACATACCCAACCCCCTATCACTATTTAGGAGACATAAGATTAGAGGCTTCAGTCTTGAAGTGAAAACTAGAAGAAGTAAGGACACGAACCACCAAGTGATTACTAAGGACCAGGAATGTTATAAATATTGCTTCATTCCATCCTCCCAACCACCCTGGGAGTAGGTGTTATTCTTATCCCCAGTTTACAGAAGAGAAAACTGAGGCTACCAGAGGTTAAATATGATTTTCCCAGAGTCATGCAGCTAGTCAGTGTCTGAGACAGGATTTAATGTCAGGTTCTCGGATTCTAAATCAATTCTTCTTTTCACTATGCCAGTCACATCTGCTAAAAACAAAGGAATGAAGGAAGGAGTACCATGGATTGGGAATAGTCAGGGAAGGCTTCTCACAGAAGGTGACAATTAAGCTGGATCTAATTAAAGCATGGCTGGGTACAATTTAGCAGAATTAGCTGAATATAATTATTGTTTGTCCTTCATTCTTGAAGAGGACCATAACAGATGTCACCACTTGCAACGAATCAGATTTAAGTGAGTTAGGACTGTGCAGTCACCAGCCTTACTCTCTCTTCCACAGTCATCTGGGTCCAATGGCCCCAGATGTGGCCAAAGCTAATAAGTATCTAAGGTCACATTTGAACTCAGGTCCTCCCAACTTCAGGGCCAGTGCTCTATCCATTGTGTTGTCTAGCTGTAGTTGAATATAATATGGTTTAATGACAAGATTCTAGATTTGACACACACACACCCCTCCCCAAAGACTTGGATTTAAATAGCAGCTCTTCCAGTGACTGACTAGATTGTGATTTTTAGGGCATTACAACCTTTCTGGGCTCTAGCTTCAGCATTTGTCAAATGAAGGCTTGGAAGCAGATAATCTCTCTGATCCCTTCTAGTTCTTAAATCCTATGATTCCTATGATATTAGTTTGAAACTGAAGTTTTGTGGTTGAACCTCCATTTACAGTTTCTGAGGTCGAAAGGGAAAGAATAAAATAAGTACCAATTAACCAACCAACCAGACCTCAAGCCAAAGACTGCATTTTCATAGTAATCTCTCACTAAATTCAACTGGCTGGGATTTTCCTGCTTGGTTTTCTTAAACTTCTTTTTAATTTTAATTCTGAACTTAATCAAAATAATTAAAATAAGCATTTTCCCATATATATAGTAGAAAAAAATTGGATTTCACATGAAAATGGAAATCTCTATTAGGTATTTTTCTTTTAAAATATAGAATGGGGGCAGCTAGGTGGCACAGTGGATAAAGCACTGGCCCTGGATTCAGGAGGACCTGAGACACTTCAAATCCGGCCTCAGACACTTGACACTTACTAGCTGTGTGACCCTTGGCAAGTCACTTAACCCTCATTACCCCAGCCCCCCCAAATAAATACTTGTTAAGAAAAAAAATAAATTTAATTTTTCAATTGATAAAATCTATTTTCTTTCCCACCTCTGCCCTCCTCCATATAAAAGAAAAAGAACATTTTTGCAATAGATACACATGGTCAAGCAAAACAAATTCCCGCATTGGCTGTATCAAAAATCTATACTTCATTCCAATGTGTAACTTTCAAAGTTGTCACATTTGTATCATTCTGGTTTTCAATTCTCCTTTATGTTATAAAAGGGCTCTTTATATTATAAATAATACTCCTTTAAATTCTCCGTGAGGAAAAGAGGAAAATGGTAACTGTTGAGAGGGCAGTGGGACGACAGGCCATGAATGGGTTATTGGTGGGGTTTGTGAATTGATTGATTCAACCCTTCTGGAAAACACTTGGGAATTATATTCTTTAAAAAGTCACTAAATCATCCATATCCTTTGACCAGACATATCAATACTAGACTTTTACCCCCAAAGTGATCAAAGACTGAAGGAAAGACCCCATGTATAGCGCTTTATTTAGAGCAGCAATTTGTGTGTGTGTGTGTGTGTGTGTGTGTGTTAGCAAAAACCTGGAAGCAAAGGAAGTACCCAACTATTTCATTTTTTCTAAAGGTGCTATATGGGTGTAGTGGAATATTATTGCACTAGAAAGAAGAATAAACATGAAGAATTCAGAGGAGATTGGGAAGACTTGAATGGACTGAAGCAGAGAGAGAGAGAGAGAGGTTAGAATGATGCAGTCATGAACAACATCGGAACTCTAACCAACATTGAGCAGTCTTGGATCTCATGGATGATGGGCAATGAAGAATAAATACCTCCCTTCTCGGCAGCTCTAGGTGCTGAATGAAGCCTAGGTGATCAGACAGAGCCAGGACATTCTTTTGTTTTTCTTACCTCTGTTTCTTTTGTAGAAAGAAGGGCTCTTTGGGGTGGTCACATGAGCAGAATCATTTAGAAGTGACAACGATGTAAAAAGGTATCAATAAAACTTTCATTTAAAATAAGTTAAAATAAAGTGATTCATTCAGCTCATGTAAATAAAACCTGCAAAACTGTGAATGGCAAGATTTGCCTTCCCTAAATTCCCACTGGGGAAATGCCTTGCTCATCTGAAAAGATTAGCCATCTGAGGAATGCTTATGAGCCCTCACCAAATTCCATTGTGATCTGACCCATTTTTGTTCAGAAGGAATGGGAGGGAAGGGAGGGAATGGGAGGGGGAGGAAGAGCAAAGGAGAGAAAAACTCTTCTCTAACTTCCCTGACAGACCTTCTGTCTGTCTCTCTGTTAGGATTAATTGAAAAGGTTGTTCCCCTTGCAGCACCCTCCCCCAGAGTAACCCTGTCAACTTTCCATCCCTGTAATCTCCTTCCCACTGCAATCTGCTCCTTTTGTGTGGGTATCCCTTCCCGACAACTTCTTATCCTTGTAAGAGGTTTCAGCAAGCAGGCTCTCCGGAGGTAATCAGTCTTTTATCTCTGGGACCCCACTCAGACCCATCACTCCAGCCACCTCTTAATGTTCACAACCTCCCCAGATGGGAAGTAATTGACCTCTAAAGAAAACAAAAAAGCTCTCAGGGAGATAGCCTCAGTCCTTTCTTGACAGTCCTGGACCTGGGGGGCTCACCTAGGGCAGGTGGATAAGTCAATAAAAACTCAGACTTCCTGACTCCCCTTGGCCTCCTCTCCCCTTTCCCTCTTTCCAGATTCCCACTGAATCCAGCTCTCTCCTAAGGTCAGTTTTAGATGACATGGGGTTCACATCCCGGGTCTGACTCAGAATACAGGATTACAGATATCTAAAAAGTATTATCATTTAAACTTATTATTAAATTCTCATATTTCACTGGGGTCAGATATAATAATCAATAATTGATTTTGGTTATTATTGAAAACCATTTATCTTATGTTGTTGATTAGAGTTAAGATAGAAATGATCCTGAGACAAGTTGATGTGCTGCTATTTTTTTTAATCAACTCTGACTCTCTGTGACCCCATTTGGGGTTTTCTTGGCAAAGATACTAGACTGGTTTGCCATTTCCTTCCCCCTTTTATAGATGAAGAAAATGAGGCAAATGGGGGAAAGTGACTTGCCCAGGTTCACATAGCTAGTAAGTGTCTGAGGCCAAATTTGAATTTCGGAAGATGAATCTTCGTGACTGCAGGCAGAGCAATCTATTCAATGTACCACTTAGCTGTCCATGCTACTATTAGTCTTTTATATTTAGTGTTCTGTAGTCTGTTGCACAGATTACATAACTTTTAAAATTACATAACTTTTAAAAAACAATTATAATAAAATAAAAGCATTAGATTGTCAGCTCCTTCTTTGTAGGGTCACTGAAAGCATCCTCAGAACAACTCCAGTGACTGACAGGACAACAGGATTAAGGTGTGACTCCATTTGATTGTGATTCTGTTATGTCTCTATATTTGGTAAGGTTTTTTATTCAATAGTTTAAAGATTATGAGTGTGTGGTATACCGACATCAGTATAATGATAAAGGTTGTTCTTTAGTGTTTACAGATAAGTGTTATATCCTTGCAATTATGTGCAAGAATTTGGCTTTGATGATATTCCAATTCTAGTACAACTTGTTGCTTGAGTTCTCCAGGATTTTTGTTTTGTTTTGTCTTTTCTGTGGTGCAATGAGGGTTAATTTGACTTGCCCAGGGTCACAAGGCTAGTAAGTGTCAAGTGTCTGAGGCTGGATTTGAACTCAAGCCCTCCTGAATCAAGGGCTGGTGCTTTATGCATTGTGCCACCTAGCCGCCCCCTGTCCAGGATTTTTTAAAGAACTGTATTTGTGCTGTTTCTTATTACACAGCAATATTCCATTCTATTCATGTTCCATAATTGGTTAACCCACAAAGAGTGCTCCTATGAATATTTTGGTATATTTGTGTTTCTTCTTATCAATGACCTACTTGGGGTATATGCTTACAAGTAGAATCACTAGAGTGAAGAGTAATGGACATTTTAGGCATTTCACATAGTTCCAAATTGCTTTCTAAAACAATTTCACTGAATTATAACTCCACCAATAGTGTCCTAGTGTGCCCATCTTCCACAGTTCATCCAAAATGGACTATCTCCATATTTTGTCATCATTTTCAATTTGTTGGGTGAGGGGTGAAACCTTAGTGTTGTTTTCATTTGTATTTCTCTTTTTATTAGTGATTTGGAGCATTCTTCCACACGGTTGGTAATCACTTGCCACTCTTTTGATAACTTGGTTCATATCCTTTGATAGCTTTAGATATTGAGGAATGGCTTCTGGATATACACACATATGTATACTGCTAGTTGTCTATATATTTTGAATACTAAACCATAAATATTGGTGGTTAGATGACCAGAGTAATTCAGAAGTCTTACAGAAATTGTTATTTCTCATCAGAATTGTGGAATTTAACCATAATACGTTTTGGAGTTTACAGCATAATTAGTTTGGGCTTTTTTTCCTGGAAGCTATCCATGAATTCTTTCAATTGGATTTGGACAGGAGAGAGAGAGAGAGAGAGAGAGAGAGAGAGAGAGAGAGAGAGAGAGAGAGAGAGAGAGAGAGAGAGAAGAAGAAGAAGAAGAAGAAGAAGAAGAAGAAGAAGAAGAAGAAGGAGGAGGAGGAGGAGGAGGAGGAGGAGGAGGAGGAGGAGGAGGAGGAGGAGGAAGGAAGGAAGGAAAATAAAGTGATTGAAATAATTTTTAAATGCACAGAAGGGAATAGAAGTAAGACCAGAATTAGTCATAGATAAGGACAGCTGTGAAAGTTACATGTTAAATTTATTATATGTTTAAAAAGAAAAGTAAGCTGTGTGTAACAGGTTCATGGTCTTATGTACAATCCATTTTCTGTTCTACTATGTATTTAGAAATGCCTCTTTTTTTGTTCTTTTAAAATTCAGAATATTTTTTTCCTTTTCAAAGAAAGGATTAATATTGCACCAGAATGGAAGTTGGGAAAGTGCTACTGCAAGATGTTTAAGCCAATAATTCTGGATCTTATCTGGACTACTTTCCAGTTTTCCAGAGAAGCCCAAGTTTCAGTCTCCTTCCTTTATGTGCCTGCTCTGTCGTTCATTCTGTTAACTGTACACAAGCTTTCTGTTTCACATTTGATCCAACTCGGGCTGGACTTCTTTTGATTGTACAGCTGACCAGAAATTTTCTGCACCCTCCTTTGGATAATCTCTCCTTCCTCTGACTTCTTGGCTTCTCAAACCCCTGTACTAGAATTATTGACTGATATGGATTTTGAAATTTCTTCTTTATGTTGTTTTGACTCCTTACCTTCTCTTAACATTTTGCATTTCATTTTCCATTGTTGTTTAATGGCATCAAGAATTTCTGATATCCTGCTCTTTTCCACATTACATTACGTATGTTTTCTCTTTTTTTGTTGTTGTTGCCTTTCATTGGGTCATTTAGTGTTCAAGTTTTCTACTGCAGGTACCAGTTTGATACTGATGTAATTTTCCAATTTTTTTCCCCAGGACTTCATTAGTTTCCTCAAGCTGCTTCTACCATTGTAGTACTTTGTGCCTGTTCCTGGGAATATTCTGGGAAAGCTCCAATTTTCTTTCTATGATCCTCACCAAAGCAATAACTATTGCATATGATGTTGCATGTAAGCCCTGGAATGTTTTTAATACTCTCTGTTAAATATTGTGGTGAATTTATTTGTTCATGATGGTTATTGGCCATCTTTGGAGCCAGTTTTTTTTCTGTCTTGGTAAAGTTGGACTCTTAATTAGATTTTGACTATCAATCAAACTATAAAAGGACTCAATGAAATTTGAGAGAAAATGATTTCTTATTGCACACTACAGTTTGTTCAGCTATTCTCCATTCATCCTCTTTTCTATTTTTTAATAGTTTATTTTCCTAATAATATATAAAGACAATTTTTAGCATTCATTTTTCTAAGAATTTGAGTTCCAAATCTTTCCCCTCCTTCTCTCCCCTCCCCTTTTCCTAAAATGGAAAGCAGATTGATAAAGGTTATATATGTATATGTATGTATATGTATATGTATATGTATATGTATATGTATATGTATATGTTCAATCATGTTAAACATATTTCCATATGTCACAGTTTTGAAAGAGAAAATAGACCAGAAGGGGAAAAAACATGAAAAAATTAAGTAAATAAAAGTAGTGTGCTTTGATCTGCATTTAGAGTCTATCAGTTCTTTATTTGGATGTGGGTAACATTTTCCATTATAAGCCTTTTGTAATTGTCTTGGATCATCATATTGCTAAGAAGAGCTAAGTCATTCATAGTTGATCATAATGAAATATTGCTAATACTGTGTACGATGTTGTCCTGGTTCTTCTCACTTCACTTTGTATCAGTTTGTGTAAATCTTTCCAGGATTTTCTGAAATCATCCTGCTTGTCATTTCTTATAGCACAATAGTATTCCACTATATTCATATTCCTCAACTTGTTCAGCCATTCCCCAATTGATGGGCATCCCCTTGATTTCCAATTTTTTTTACCACCATAAAAAGAGCGGCTATAACTATTTTTTGTACAAATAGGTCTTTTTTATGATCTCTTTGGGATGCAGACCTAGCAGTGGTATTACTTGGATCAAAGGGTATGCACAGTTTTATAGCTCTTTGGGCATAGTTCCAAATTGCTCTCCAGAATAGTTGGATCAGTTCACAACCCCACCAAGAGTGCATTAGTGTTCCAATTCACCCCCCATCCTCTCGAACATTTATCATTTTCCTTTTTTGTCACATTAGCCACATTAGTGAGTTGGTACCTCAGAGTTGTTTTAATTTGTATTTTTCTAATAAAAAGTGATTTAGAAAATCACTTCTTCAGGGCAGCTGGTGGTGCAGTGGATAAAGCACTGGCCCTGGATTCAGGAGGACCTGAGTCCAAATCCAGCCTCAGACACTTGACGATTACTAGCTGTGTGACCCTGGGCAAGTCACTTAACCCTCATTGCTCCACCCCTCCAAAATCAGAAAATCACTTCTTCATATATCCATCTTCTTTTCAAAATCATTCAGGACAACAACATTATTTTTGCCATATGTTTCATTGTTAGATGGATGAGTGAGTAAAGCATTTACTAAGAACCTACTATGTTAAAAGTATTATGGTAAGTCTTGGGGCTGCATATAGAGAACGAAGTTCCTGTTCTTGAAGAACTGACATTCTAATGTAAGGAAGGTTTCAGCTGTAAGTCAGGAGGAAAAGTTCCATGGTCTTGAGGGTACATTGACAAAGCCAACGTTAATACCTTAATGTCATTTTCACTGATAAAATGATAAACATTTTATGATGAACTGTTTGATTATGTATAGGACTTTGAAGACAAACTTTTGCTTTCTGGATCTTGGTTGTTATAGCTGCTTCAGGAGCAGTGGCCAGGCTACAACTCCACAGGAGTTGTTTCCCAGAATTATGGCCTCAGATACTGGGTTAGAAGCATAGCTGTTCCCAAGTTGCTCAGGTTTGGGATCCTGGACTGTTTCCAGAATCTGAGAGGAGATGGTGCTCAAGGTGGTGGGGGTGAGCTCACCTGCCTCATATATTCTGCCTCTCATCTGCCCCTCCAGGTGCCTGCTTGTTCCAGGGAGGCTGGCTTACCTGCCCTGTGGGTGGCAGTTGATTGGCTATTTCTGAGAATGGCTGTTTCCTACCGCACATGAATTACTTCCCCATTGATACCCCCTACTAGGGTAGAAGTGGTATTGGTGGTCTGGTGGGAATTGCCACCCCTAGACCTCTGTGCCCATCTTCATTTAATAATGTGGCACTTCTGAAATTTAAGTTGAGTGAAGATTTGCAATAACTTCATGTTCTTCAGTGTTTCCCTCTTCAGACTTGGGTAATGCCTCAATTTCTACTCTTATTTCATTTAATTTGGGTTTAGAAGTAGTATTGCTTCTTTTAATTGCCCTAAACTGACCTGCAATATTTTGTTAGGTAACTTAGAAGGGAGAATATCATTGACAAAAAGGAACAAGAAGTCTCTGTCTATAACTCATCAATTCTGTTTCCAATTTTTGTGCAAGATAAAAACATTTACATTTTTAGTGCTCTTCACATGCCTGCTTTAATGGTCATTCCAAGCCTCTCAAGCAGGTGTGGAATGGATGTATCTTATTTGTCCTGAGGTGTCTTGCCTTCTTGTGGTACCAGAATACTGAGGAGCATCACTGGCTCCACAATCATCCATAATGGTTTCAAGTATGGTACCCTGCCAGTTTCTTAGATTCATAGAAATAGTTACATCACACTAACCCAAACAGCATTATTGCTAGAGCCCAGTTGTCTGATATTTCAGGGCTCCTGCCAGGCTTTCAGTGCAAACAGGCTAATCTCTAAGAGGCTCAGATGAAATGACAGATGTAAAGCACTTTACGAACTTTAAAGTGTTATTTAATTACCAGTTGTGGTTGTTATTACCCTCTAGGCTGGGGGTAATTTCATTTCCTGAGTCTTAATACTGCACTTTTGCTTAACTCACACAGCATTTATAGAGGTATAGTGGGGGAAGGGGGTTGCTGATAAATGTTTAACAGCTCTTAGGGGGGGAAGAATACATGAACACACTCATAAATTTAATCTACATTATTAAGATACTGCCCTACTCGGCTACTGGTATTACACCACTATCGCCTATCCCACCTTGACGTCCATGATTTGGAGGCTGACTTGGGCTCATCTGCTGGTTCTACATTCTTCACTCTGCCCCTATTCAGAAAAGTTTTCTTACATTTCTCTGAATTCTTCATATTCATGATTTCTTGATGCACAAGAAAAGTCTATTCTCTTCATTCACCACAATTTGTTCACCCATTATCCATCCATGGGCACCTGCTTTAATGTGCAGGTCTAACTGTGTCTCCTTTCCTTCCCAACCCAACCAATTCCAGTGGCTCACTATTATTATCTGGTATTTCCCCTTCCCAGCCTGGACTTTCCCACCAAGAAAGCTTCCTTCCCTTTACTTATTCTTCAATTCCAAACCAATGTTTTTCTTGCTGGCCTTTCCCAATCTTGTTCCTCTTCAGTAGCTCTCGCTCATGCTCAGAATGCTCTCTCTCCTCTTCCCCTCTGACTCTTGGCTTCCTTCAAGACTCAGCTCAAGACTTAGCATAGGGCCTGGCACATAGTAGGCACTTAATAAATGTGTATTGAATTTAATTGAATCCCATCTTCTGCAAGATGTTTTTCTGTTTCCTCCCTCAGCACAGTCCTTCCCTCTGAGATTATGTCCCATTTGCTCTGTATATGCATTATCTTATATGATGTTGTCTTCACCATTAAAACGTGAGCTCTCCTGAGTACTTAACACAGTGCCTGGAATATAGTAAACTCTTAATAAATGCTTGTTGACTGACTATTTCCACTTTTAGAAGGCAATATGGTACAATAAGAATGTTAATCCAAGGGATGCCCATAAATTGGGGAATGGCTAAACAAGCTGTGGTATATGATGGTGATGGAAGATTATTATGCTATAAAAAATGACAAGCAGGATGACTTCAGAAAGGCCTGGAAAGACATGTATGGACTGATGTATAGTGAAGCGAGCAGAACCAAGAGAACATTGTGCACAGTGACAGCAATATTATTTGATGAAGAACTATGAATGACTTAACTATTCTCAGCAATACAATGATCCAAGACAATCCCAAAGGACTACTGATGAAGCATACTATCCACCTCCAAAGAAAGAACTGATATTGATGGAACACAGACTGAAGCATGCGATTTTTCACTCTTTCATTTTTTTCTTTTATTCAAGTTTTCTTTTACAAAATGACTAACATGGTAATTTTTTACATAATTGCACATGTAAAACCTGTATCTGATTGCTTACTGCCTAAGGAAGGGGTAGGGGAAGGAGGGATAAAATTTGGAATTTAAAACTATAAATAAAAATGTTTATTATTGAAATAATAATGATGATGATAACCCTGACATCAACTGACATTTCTATAGTGTTTTAAGGTTTGCAAAGTGCTTTATACACCTTATTTCACTGGAGCCTCACAACATCCCTGTGAGGGCAGTAATACAGGTCCTATGAAACCCATTTTACAGATAAAGACACTGAGGCTCGTAGGGGTCTAATATTGTGCTCATGGTCACAGAGTCAGTAAATGTCCCAAAAAATGCTGTGTACTTGGAGTCAGGAAAAACTGAGGGTTTTTTTTTTCTTTGTGTTTTTTGCAGGGCAAGGAGGGTTAAGTGACTTGCCCAGGGTCACACAGCTAGTACATGTCAAGTGTCTGAGGTTGGATTTGAACTCAGGTCCTCCTGACTCCAGGGCCAGTGATCTATCCACTGCGCCACCTAGCTGCCCCAATAAGAGAAGTTTAGCAAAAAAATGGCAATAATAATAGCTAATGTTTATATAGCACTTAACCATATGCCAGGCACAGTGCTAAGCACTTTAAAATTATTATCCCATTTGATCCTCACAACAATCCTGGGAGGGAGGGAGGAAGGCACTATTATTGTCTTCATTTTATAGATGAAGAAACTGAGTCAAATAGAGATCACAGAGCTTGTGTTTGAGGTCACATTTGAACTCGGGTCTTCCTAATTCCATGTGCTGTACCAACTAGCTGTGCGTAGTATGCAGTTCATGAGATATTCCCCACCCACAATTCCCCACCTCTTCAAAGAAAGGAGAGGCATTTGTAAATATTACACCACTGTAGAAATTCTTCTTCCTACCATTGGTCCTTATTTTCCCTTTTTGTGGCAACTCTACTTTAGACTTTTCATTTCCCTGAGACCACACCCCTCGGGGCTCCCCAACACATTGGGGTTTCTCAGTCTTGAAGGGAAAATCCCAGCCCTCGATGGTCAGGAAAATTCTCCCAACAATGAGAAATACCCAAAGGGGAAGGAATAGCCTTGGAATATGGGAGTGCCTTCTCACTGGATGAGTTCAAGCAAAGGCTGGATGGCCAATTGTTGGGGATTTCACAGAGTGCCTCCTTTGCCCCCAGCCCCTGAGGCTCTTCTCAGATCTGAGACTCTGTGAGTCTGTGACCAGTGTGAGAGAAAGGCAGGGACCAGGAAATAGTGTGGGGAGGCTGGGAAGAGCATGGATTCTGGAGTATGAGACTGAAGATTCTAATCATGTCTATGCTCACTGTGAATCTTTAGGAAGCCATGTTCCTTCTAGGGGCCTGTTTTTTCATTGACAAGAAGGAGCGGCTTTGACTCTGAGCCCCTTCCAGCTCTAGATGGATGATCCTGCCTACATATCTGACCTGCAAGTTGATGGACCAGAACCAAAGCTCTAACTTCCAGGACTGTGTTCTTTCCACTAGACATCTGGCACAGAGGGCAAAGTAGCCCTCTCCTATCATATCTAAGATCATAAGAGGGAGGAAAAGTGAGGAAGGGAGGAGGAGGTATCAGCAAGGGAAGATGGGGGAAAGAGGGAAAGAGGTAGAAGAGAAAGGCGGAAAGGGGAGTAACAGATAGAGAGAGACAAACAGAGGTGCAGAGAAACAGAGACAGAGAGACAGAGAGAGACAGTGAGAGAGATTGAGAAAGAGACAAAGAGAGACAGAGACACAGAAACAGAGAAATGGTGAGAGAGACAGACAGAGTTCCAAGAAGGTAAGAAGCAGATGGCAAAGAAAATCACTTCCACTTAAAATGCCAATTGGCCAAAATGTATGACTGGTCTCTTAGCCAAGCCTCATCCCAACCTGTCTTCACTCTCATCTGGCCCATCTTCCCCTCTTTCCTAGGTTCTTGCTTTTCCAGAACTAAACCTTTAGATGAGAGAGAAAGTCTGTCTCTGGGTGGTTTTCCACCCCGAGCTCCACCTCTCCCCCAGCTGGGAAGAGGCCTTCATGGGAAGAAACTGAGCCAGGCTCCTCCTCAAGCCTCTGTTTAGACTGAGCACCCACACCAGAGAGGAAGATGTGGTCTCAGTGACACTATCCAGATTCCCCTTCAAGCAAAGCAAAGATAGGACCCAGCAACCCTTCCCACAATCCCCCAGAGCCTCATCCTATCCCAGCCCCATCTCTGGAAAATTGCTTAAAATCCTCGGCCTCCACCCTCTCTGTGTGGTGGTCCCTCTCTTAGCTCTGGGTAATTCAAAATCTAAATCTCCAAGTCTTTGGGATTGGAAACACAGCTGAAGATGTCAGGGGGTTGCTTTACTCATATATTTGAAGGGTTGTCATGTGCAAGAGGGATTAGGCTTTCACAAATATAAGATGGGTGAAATGGTCAAATGTCAGTTTGTTTCAAAAAGATTAGGGGGAGTTAGTATTTGAAGGACCATCCCACCAAAGAGGGATTAGGTTTAATAAGAACAAGTACATCAGCAGAGATGGTTAAACAGCCTAGGACCATTGATTGAAAGAGGCCATCAAGTCCAACCCCATCATTTTGGAGATGAATATTGAATCACAAATCAAATATCTTTCTCAGGCTCAAACAGCAGGTACATACCTGAGTTGAGATCTAACACCATCTTCCTGACTCCAAACTCTATTCACTATATTGTTTCCAAAAAGATTTGGCTGTTTTACTTCATAGCCATCAGATTCACAAAGATGACAAAGGGAAAATGCACCTAGACCCCCAAAAGATTTTTTTTTACAAAGGGCTAATATGCACAGAAATACTTAAAGCAGCCAAGGTGTAAAATAACAGGGGTGCCCACCTATTACAAGATGGCTAAACAAATTATAAATAAATGAATGTAAAACAATACTATCATACCATAAAAATCGTTAAATGCTCAATTTCAGAAGATACTAGGAGTTGGGGAAACTGAGGCAGAGTGAAGTAAGCAGGACTAGAAAAATGTATACAATTACAATAACATAGTGAAGAAAACAACTTTGCAAGACTTTTAGAAACCTGATCAGTTCAATGATAAACCAGAGAGGGGGCAACTAGGTGGTGAAGTGGATAAAGCACCAGCCCTGAATTCAGGAGGACCTGAGTTCAAATCTGTCCTCAGACACTTGACACTTAGTAGCTGTGTGACCCTGGGCAAGGCACTTAACCCTCATTGCCCGGCAAAAACTAACTAATTGAATGAATGAATGAATGAACGAACAGACAAGCAAACAAACAATCAATTAATTAGTTGATGATAAACCAGAGGACTGAAGAAGAAATATCTTACCCACTTCTTGCCAGAGATGTGGTGAGCTTAAAACTCATCATGGTCATTATCAATGTGGGAATCTGTTTTTCTGTACTCTGCATATTTTTTTTAGTGAGGCAATTGGGGTTAAGTGACTTGCCCAGAGTCACACGGTTAGTGTCAAGTATCTGAGGCTGGATTTGAACTCAGGTCCTCTTGATTCCAGCACTCCATCCAGTGAGCCACCTAGCTGTCCCTTGTACTCTACATATTTTTCTTGAAGGCTCTATTCATTTACTTCTCTATTTGTTACTGGCAGCATGGTTTAAAAAAGAAAAAAATCTTGGCATTTTAATGAACTTCAAGATCAATATGAGTACTCATGAGATCAATGAGATGTTGAGGTGTGTTAAGAGAAGAAGAAGAAGAAGAAGAAGAAGAAGAAGAAGAAGAAGAAGAAGAAGAAGAAGAAGAAGAAGAAGAAGAGGAGGAGGAGGAGGAAGAGGAAAGTGCCAATTCTACTGTGCTCTGCCCTATTGAGAACTATATTCAAATTGGGCACCCCTTTTTGGGAAAGACATTGATGAAGGTTGATGAGTCCAGAGAAGGGCAATCAGGATGGTGCAGAGCTTTGTTTCCATTCCATTTGGATCGATCAAAGGAACTAAGAATGTTTAGCCAGGAGAAGAGAAGAAAAAAAAACTGGGGGGGGGGCAGGGATGATAGCTGTCTTCAGGGATTTCAGTCATGTCTAACTTTTTGTGACTCAATTTCAGGTTTTCTTGGCAAAGATACTGGAGTTGTTTGCCATTTCTTTCTCAGGTTAATTGACAGATGAGGAAACTGAGGCAAAAAGGGTTAAATGACTTGCCTAGAATCACATGGCTACTAAGTGAGGCCAGATTTAAACTAAGGAAGATGAATCTTCCTGACTTCAGGCTCTGGACTCCACCCACTTAGCCACGTAGCTACCCCAAAAGAACTATTAAATTAGGTCTATTTGGTCTCAAAAGGCAGAACTAGGTGGAATGTAGCAATGTAACAAAAAGGAAAATTTAACGTAGATATGAAGGAAAAGCACTCAGAACAATCCAAAAGTGTAATGGCTTCCTTGGGAGGAGGCAAGCTTCCCCTCACTGAAGGTCTTCAAGAAAATCCTTGATGCCCACTTGTCAGATATGTTGCAAAGAAGATAATTTCTCAGGTATAAGTTGGATGAGATGGCCAATGAGATCCCTTCCACCTCTGAAACTGAAATTCCATGAAAACTTGCTCCTGGCTAATTTCCATCTCATAAGTAGATTCTGGTGGACTCTGGAGAAACCTTTAGGGTCCACTCAGCCTTTCAAGTAATCAGATCACATGATCATAAACAGTTATGAAGGGATATCAGAGTCCAACCCCCTTGTTTTGGCAGATGAGGAAACTGAAGCAAAGAGAGGGTTAGTGATTTTCCCAAGATCACAGAGCAGAAAAGCTGGAGACTGGATTTCTATCTTTGGATCTGGTGGGGAGGGGGTTTCTGGGAGCTTTTAAAATAAATCTTTTTTTTTCAGGGCAATGGGGGTTAAGTGACTTGCCCAGGGTCACACAGCTAGTAAGTGTCAAGTGTCTGAGGCCGGATTTGAACTCAGGTCCTCCTGAATCCAGGGCCAGTGCTTTATCCACTGCACCACCTAGCCACCCCCTAAAATAAATCTTAAGGCTTAGTGTGTTTCAGAGGATATTTATACTTTTAAAGAGGATAATGGCTTAATCCGAAGGAAGGAATCTGGAGTGGCTGGAATTTGAGGTATTGGCCACAGATTTGCTGAGGAAACATCTGGAAGCAGGCAATGTCTTCCCACTGCCTCTCAAATCACATTAAGATTCTCTGACCTTCCCCTCTATCTATGAGACTGCTCAGTCAATTCTCAATTAAACCAAATGACCTCTAGGAACAAGTCTAGCTCTATATGATCACTGACAGCCACAGAATCAGAAAGGTGATCATATTAAAATTAAATGATGAGAACCATTATAAGCAAGAAAGCAGTGACTTCTGTAGCCTGGGGAGAAACTTTGGTTTGGGAATTTCATTCAGGGATGCCTTCATTTAATTAATAGGAGAAATAGAAAGAAAGTCTCTGATACTTTAACAGCATCATAGAGTTAGAGCTGGAAGGAGCCTTAACAGTCATCTAGCCTAAATATCTCACTTTACAGATAAGGAAACTGAGGCCAATAGATGGATTGGTTTGCCTCCAAATGACACTGGCATTAAGTAGAAGAATCTGAATTTGAACTCAGATCCTTTAATCCTAAAGCCATTCATTTTCCTCCGACCCAACCTGGCTCCCTATGTGCCCTTAGGCAAGTCACACTCCATCCCGGGCTTCAGGATCTCTCTATGTAAAATAAAGGCTTTGGACAAAGGGACTAAGGCCACTTCCTTTTCTCATCGCATTTTATATTTCTTTCTTTCTTTCTTTCTTTCTTTCTTTCTTTCTTTCTTTCTTCCTTCCTTTCTTTCTTTCTTTCTTCCTTTCTTCCTTCCTTCCTTTCTTTCTTTCTTCCTTTCTTCCTTCCTTCCTTCCTTCCTTCCTTCCTTCCTTCCTTCCTTCCTTCCTTTCTTTCTTTCTTTCTTTCTTTCTTTCTTTCTTTCTTTCTTTCTTTCTTTCTTTCTTTCTTTCTTTCTTTCTTTCTTTCTTTCTTTCTTTCTTTCTTTCTTTCTTTCATTCGTTCATTCATTTGTTCGTTTGTTTAATCCTGCGATTTCCTAGATACTTGGAAAATGCCTGGAGATTAGAACATCTCTGTACTATCGTTGCCTGCAGTACTGAATACGCCCCACCAGGGGGCCCCCCACTGCAGCCAGGTTAAACCACCCAGAGGGAATTCTTCCAATTCCTTGGGGTATCTACATTTAGTCTCCCTTATCCCTTTTCAGAATTGGCTGCTTTTTCATATCAAACCATTTTCCTTTCTCCAGAGGTGTGGGCAAGAGAAAAGGGGTAGAAACCTTCGTGGACTATTGAAGAAAAACTGATCAGGTTTTACCAGTGGCTAGAAAACATAAGGCTCTGGCTGTGGACACAAGATGTGAAGCATTAAGGGAACACATCCTGCCCTGAGGGATGACCTTAGGCTAAGAGCTGAAGGCTGTGAAAGGTGTCTTCTACCCCCTTTTCTTCTTCCACCTCCATCTAATTCAATTCACCAGATATATGATTCCCCCTAAACCTCCCTTGATTTAATTCACCAAATATTTATTAAGCACCTACAGTATTCAAAACTCCCTTGGTGGGCATTATATCATAAGATCTAGACCAGAAAGGACAGCAGAGATGGTCGTGTCCACTCATATCATTTTACAGATGGGGAAACTGAGGCTCAGGGAGATGAAATAATTTGCCAAAGGGCAGACAGCTAATAAGTAGCAGAATGGTTCTGAAACTAAATCCTGTGGTTAGAAACACTATAATCCCTTCCCTCATAGAGTTTTAGAGATTTACACACACACACACACACACACACACACACACACACACACACATGTACTTAACTCCAAATTCCCAATACCCCTGTGATCTTTGAGGTGAGTACTTTCTCCAACCATACTGATGATAACCCAGCTATGCCTGCCAGGTCTGAGCAAGTATTGCCTTTATCCTCCTTTAAATAAGCCACAGGGTTTCAAGTCCCAGCTTTTTTGCTTAGTATTCATGTAACTCAAATTCTTTTCCCTCTCTGAGTCTCAATTTCCCCATCTGTAAAGTGAGATAAGAGCCTTTGTTTTTATATAGCCTTTTATAGTTTCTAAAGCACTTACCACATATTATCCCATTTATGTCTCACAACCACCTTGTCAAGAACATGCACCATCCCTCTTCAGGTTACACTCCTGACTCTCCATACCTTCTCTACCATGCCACAGAAACCTCTTACCCCAAAATTTCACTCTACCTTCCTCTGAACTCCGCTGGTTAATTGGTTCCCCCAGAACCTCCATTTTAAGGAGCAATGTCTTCATTCTATTTCAGGCTGCAAATCTAACTTTCAGTAATCTATCATTTCCCAGTGTAGACCCTTGCTTCTTTTTAAGCTCCCATAATAAAAGGTGTTGTAAAGACAAGATTGGGGAAAGACGGTGGGGGAAGAAAATATGGGAAGGAAGCTCCATTCGAATGTAAGCTCCTCATTTGGAACTATGCCCAAAGGGCTATAGGACTATTCATACCCTTTAACCCAGTAATACCACTACTAGGTCTGTATCCCAAAGAGATCATAGAAGAGGGACAAGGACCCACATGTACAAAAATATTTATAGCAGCTCTCTTTGTGGTGGCAGAGAATTGGAAATCGAGGGGATGTCCATCAATGGGGGAATGGATGAACAAGTTGTGATATCTGAAAGTAATGGAATACTATTATGCTGTTAAAAAAAACAATGAGCAGAAGAATTTCAGAGAAATCTGGAAGGATTTGCATGAACTGATGCTGACTGAGAGGAGCAGAACCAGGAGAACATTGTGCACAGTAACAGCAACATTGTGTGATGATCAACTGTGATAGACTTGGCTCTTCTCAGCAGTGCAATGATCCAAAACAATTTCAAAGAACTCATGATAGAAAATGTTCTCTACATCCAGAAAAAAGAACTGTGTATTCTGTTTCTCCTTTTTGACTATTTTTCCCCTTCTCTTTTTTGAGTTTTTTTCCTTTGTGTCCTGATTCTTCTTTTACAATATGACTAATGCAGAAATATGTTTAATGCGATTGTACACATATAACTTATATCAGATTGCTTTCCATCTTAGGGAGGGAAGGGAGGGTGGGAGAAAATTTGGGAACTAAAAATCCTATGAAAATAAATGTTGAAAACTATCTTTACATGTAACTGGAAAATAATAAAATACTTTTATGACAAAAAAAGAACATAAGCCCCTCAAGAGCAGGAATATCTTTCTGCTTGTGTTTTTATTCCCAACACTTAGCATAGTGTATGGCTCATAGCAGTCCTTCATAAATACTTGTTGACTTGACCCTCACAGGTGTTCTTGTCCCTGTTTTAAAGATAGATTCTTGGCATAGGGGATATCATGCTGAACTTAGAGCCCAGAAGAACTGGGTTCAATCTTCCCTCTGGCATTTAATACCCTAACCTCTCAGAGCCTAAAGCAACTCTCAAGACCTCTGGAGATGGTGAGGTCTTTAAAGACAATCTGGTTGACTCCATGTTGGACATGTCTTTCGCAGATATTCTGTTAGGATATGTATGCCACTAGATGGTTTCTGGGGTCTCTTCCAACTTTGAGCTTCTGACAGTTATCAAGTCATGCAGGAGTTGCCATCTACAACTTGTTTAAGGAAAGAGCTCATAGGCTCATGGATCTAGAGATGAATGTGACCTTAGAGACTACCTATAGTCCAATCCCATGTTTTCCAGATAAGGAAACACAGGCCCGAGGAAGTGAAGTAACTTGTTCAAGGTCACACAAGTAGCAAGAGGCAGAGACAGGATTTGAACCTGGGTCCTTTGAACTCCAGATCCAGTGTTGTTTACCCCTCACGTCGCTGCCATCCTTCACCCTGGGAATTCCATTTTCTGATGATCATAGAGCATTCCTCTCTTTATTCCTACATTTTACAGATGAGAAAACAGGCTCAGTGATTTGTAACATCCAATAGGTCAATACTCCTCCAGGCTTGGGATTCTAGTTCAAATAGAAACAGGACCAGATAGTTCCTGAGTTCCCTTCCAGCTCTAAGTGCTGGGCCATTGCCAGTGGTCTTAACATATTTTTTTATTTAGAATTTTATTTTTCCTAATTACATGGATTTTCTGTGCAGGTCAATGGCGGTGAAGTGACTTGTCCATGGTCACACAGTATTAAGTGTCCAGTGTCTGACGCTATATTTGAACTCAGGTCCTCCTGGATCCAGGGCTGGTGCTTTATCCACTGTGCCAGGTAGCTGTCCCCACTAATTACATGTAAAAACAAATTTTAACATCCATTTTTTTTTAGTGAGGCAATTGGGGTTAAGTGACTTGCCCAGGGTCACACAGCTAGTAAGTGTTAAGTGTCTGAGGCAGGATTTGAACTCAGGTACTCCTGAATCCAGGGCCGGTGCTCTATCCACTGCACCACCTAGCTGCCCCCGACATCCATTTTTAAAACCTTGTGTTCCCGGGGCAGCTAGGTGACAAAGTGGATAAAGAACTGGCCCTGGATTCAGGAGGACCTGAGTTCAAATCTGGCCTCAGACACTTGACACTTACTAGCTGTGTGACCCTGGGTGAGTCACTTAACCCTCATTGCCCAGCAAAAAAAGAGAAGGTAATCAGTTCAATATGTTGATTTATATCTTGCCACTGGACTCCAATGACTCTGGAGGAGTTAGTGAGGCTGATGACTTGTCAAGGCTCTGCCTCACTGACATCCTATTCACCTGCAAGTCAAGGCTTCACCCTCCTGATGGCATCAGTCCTCTTCAAGAATGAAAGATGAACAACAACAAACAACATCTCAGAGTGTCCATGCTTTTGTGCTCATGATCACCTAACTAGTCAGAGGGAACATTTGAACCTGGGGCTCTTCGACCATTACTCTCTCCAAGGTGCCATTCTGCCTCTCAAGATTCAAAGGCAATGAGGAGGGGCAGCTAGCTGGCCTGGGGCAGCTAGGTGGTGCAATGGATAGAGCACCAGCCCTGGACTGAGGAGGATCTGAGTTCAAATGTGGCGTCAGACACTTGACACTTACTAGCTAGCTGTGTGACCCTGGGCAAGGCACTTAACCCCAATTGCCTCAATAAAAACAAAAACAAACAAAAACAAACCACCCAAAACCAAAGGCAATGATGAAAGGGGAAGAGAACAAACATTTATTGAGCACCTACTGTGTACCAAGCATTTTACAACTATTATTTCATTTCACCAATGATTTGTTCAGACTGGAAGTGGTATCTGAGTTCCAAGGAGGAAGAGGTTGACTGGTGAGGGCCACATGGTGGAGACACTTAAAAGGAGGACTTGGAAGGAAGGACGGGCTTAGAGCCCTAGGGAGGCAGGGGGAGGAAGGCCACTCCAGGCAAAAGGTCAGAAATGGGAATGCTCATGACATATTCAGGGAGCCATGAATTCAGGGGGAAGGGAGGTTCATGTAGAAAACCCACCTGAGGGAAGGACTTCACTGAGTGTGATTAGTCTTCTATTTTCCATCATCAGTCAGTCAGTCAACAAATACTTATTAAACACCCGTTGTTATCAGTCCTGTCTGACTCTTCATGGCTCCTTTTGGGGTGGTTGTTATTTTTGGCAAAAATATTGGAGTTGTTTGCCATTTCCTTCTCCAGCTCATTGTACAAATGAGAAAACTTTGGCAAACAGGGTCAAGTGACTTGCCCAGGGTCACACAGCTAGTAAGCATCTAAGGCCAGATTTGAACTCATGAAGATGAGTCTTCCTGACTCCAGGGCCAGTGCTCTATCCACTGTGCTACCTAGCTGCCCCTTATTAAGCACCTACTATGTGCAAGGCACTTTGCCAAGTTCTAGGCATATCAAGAAAGGCAAAACCTCAGTTTCTATGGAGTTCACACTCTAATGGGGAAGACAACACACTAACAATTATATACAAACAATAGATACACAGAGTAATGGAAGACATCAGCAGACCATGGGATGGGGGTGGGGGTGGGGCAGAGAGGTAATGACATGACCAGGAAAGGCCTCCAGCAAAATATAGGATTTAAACTGAATCTTGAGGAAAGTCAGGGTAGACAAGAGGCAGGGATGAGGCAGGGAAGACAGCCAAAGCATAAGGACAGCAATGTCATGTGGAAGGAGCAGCAATGTCACAAGTTCACAGAGTGTGCAGAGGGGGATGAAGTGTAAGAAGACTAAAAAGTAGGAAGGAGCCAGGTTGGGAAGGGCTTTAAAATCCAAAAATATATGTGTGTATAAATAGAATGTATATATGTACATATTTTAATTATATGCACATATGTGTATATGCATAATACATATGTATGTGTATATGTGTATATCTATGCATACATATAGAGAGAGACAGAGACAGAGTCAAAAGATTCTGGGGGAAATATGTCCTGTCCCATCCAGGGCAAGTATGGCAGACAGCATTTGTGTTGGTATCTTCCTGATCCTGAAACAGTGGAATCCAATCCTGACTAGGACACAGTCCAACCTCCCAGGGGCCATCTGGGAAATCCTCTGCAGATACTCCAGCCATCAGGGCAGAGACTGGACTCATCCATCCTGCTCCCAAAGGGCTTGTCTGTCTGCATTCCACCAGCAGCGTACAGGCTCCTAGGCAGCCCATCCGAAGGGTATAAGCAAGCTGTGCCCATTGCCCCTCCTCTCCTATCCCTTTTCTGGCAGATGGACCATGACTCCAGGAAGACAGCCAGAAGAGAGGTGGCCCCATTAGGTCTACAAGAGTCTGTAGGCTCCTACATTACTGTCAGTCACCCAAGCCCTCCCTATCCCTGAGCCTTAAATGGCTGCTTCTCATTCATATGCTAGAAGAATTTCAAAGCTAACAGGCACCTCTAGTTTAATTCATACCTGAGCAATCAGCTCCCTTAAGCCTCACC
The DNA here is from genome assembly GCF_019393635.1 of Dromiciops gliroides. NCBI lineage: Eukaryota > Metazoa > Chordata > Mammalia > Microbiotheria > Microbiotheriidae > Dromiciops > Dromiciops gliroides. The sequence continues at coordinate 680,172,194 of NC_057862.1, read as the reverse complement.
TGATGGTCCTGCAGCCTTTGCTTAAAGCCTCTCAATGATGCACAGCCCCTAAATCCATCAGCAGCCATTCTACTCATGAATAGCTGTGTGACCTTGAGCAAGCCATTCCACTTTAATCCACTGTAGAAAAAAATGACAAACCACTCCAGTATCTTTGCCGAGAAAACCCCATATGGAGTCATGAAGAGGTGGACACAACTAAGCTACTCAACAACAGTCAGCTTGGCCCCATGGAATGAGAAATAGCTCAGGTCAAAAGGACTAGGGTTCAATTCTCATCCTTCAGACATATATTGGCTGTGCTACCCAGGGCAAGGAGGACGTGTGATACAAGGGAAAGAGGACCAACTCTGGAAGTAAAGGACCTGGGCTCAAATCTTACCTTACTATAGCTACTTACACTTACTACCTGAGTAAATGTAACCTTGGGCCAGTTACTTTACTTCTCACTTTCAACAATTATGAAATGAGGCTTAGATGACCCCTAAGCTTCTTTCCCACTCTAGCTCTATGATCCTATTTGTGATCCTCATTAGTTCACTTATAATCCCTGGGACTCCGTTTCCTGAACTATAAAATGAGAGAATCAGAGTAGAGAGCTTCCGAGGTCCCTTCCAGATCTACACCTACGATCTAAGTCGACGTAGAAAGCCCTAAAACTGAGCTGTGGAGGAACATTTGCTCATCTGTCTTGTTAAGGGAGTTTTCTTCCTGGGAATCCTTGTTCCCTATGAAATCACAGGTCCATATCCCTCCCACTTCAAACATGCTAGACTCTGGGATACAGAGACAAAAAGTAAACACCCCCTGCCTTCAAGGAGCTTACAGTCTAATTGAAGTATAAAAACTGAGTACATGGGCAAAAACATGCATGATAAGTGTATTAAGTGTATCAAAGAAAACCTCTGATTGATTGGCTGGCTTGGCTCACCTTCCAGGGATGTGGATAGGTGGACAGACATGTACCTTGATCACCCCTGCTACCTAAGTAAATGCAAAATAATTTTTTTCTAGTCCAGTCATTTTCAGTCATGTTCAACTGTTTGTGACCCCATTTGGGGTTTTCTCAGCAAAGATACTAGAGTGCTTTGACATTTCCTTCCCCAGCTCATTTTACAAATGAAGAAACTGAAGCAAATAGGGTGAAGTGACTTGCCCAGGGTTAAACAGCTAGTAAGTATCTGAGGCCACATTTGCACTCAGCCAAGATGAGTCTTCCTGACAAAATAAATACCAGTACTTTAATAAATATAAAATGAGTACTCGGGGCAGCTAGATGGCGCAGTGGTAAAGCACCGGCCCTGAATTCAGGAGTACCTGAGTTCAAATCCGGCCTCAGACACTTGACACTTACTAGCTGTGTGACCCTGGGCAAGTCACTTAACCCCCATTGCCCAGCAAAAAAAAAAAAAAAGAGTACCCAGCAGCTGTCGATGAATATCTCTGAATTGGTTGGACTGGTTCTTAAAAACAACACATACATACACAGAGAGAGAGTCTTTTGTTAGACCTGAAGCCTTTCTAGCCTGGTGAAACATTACAAGAATTCATACATTTTGAACATAGCCTTCAGGAGGTGTCCAAGGTAACTGCCATGACCTGGAGCCCAGGGGAAAGTGGGATCAAGCTTAGAGACTATATGTGACAAAGGGTGCTTTTCACAGCTCCTGAAAGTTCTTTTGTTGGAATCATCAAATGTTCCCTTTGATTACACTGTCAATTTCTTCTGGTTTCCTTGTAGAATCTCAAAGCCATCTTTCTTCAGTGTGTCTTGTTTGTTCTCTGCTTCAGATGAAGATACAGAAGTCTTCAGGACTATTGGTGTCTTTAGACACTAATAAGTCCAAATCCCCTGACCCTTCTCTTGTCAGTGAGTCAAAATACATTTATTGAGTACTTAACTAGATACTTTACTATATATACAATACAAAGAAAGGGAAAATATAGCCCCCACTCTCAAGGAGTTCACAATCAAATGAGGAGATAAACTTTAAAACAGTTATTTACAAGAAAGATGTGAAAAGGATAAATGGGAGATAATCAATAGAGAAAAGGCATTGGAATTTAAAGAGGTTGGGAAGGGTTTTCTATAGAGGGTGGGATTTTAAGTTTGACTTGGAGGAAGTCAGGGAGGCAGGATGTGGAGACAAGAAGAGAGAATTCTAGGTATGGGGGGGGGGGAAGCAACAAGTGAAAATATCCAGAGTTGGTAGATAGAATTCATGCGGTGGATATGCACTTGGTCTAGAGTCAGAAAGACCTGAGTTCAAATCCAGTTTTGGACACTTATTAGCTGTGGGATCCTGAGCAAATCACTTAACCTTTGTTTGTTTCAGTTTCCTTAATTGTAAAATGTGGGAAATAACAGCAGGTATTTCCCAGGGTTATTATGAGGATCAAATGAGATAATATTTGTAAAGTGCCTGGTTCACAGGAGGTACCATATAAATGTTTGTCTCCCCCTCCCCTTCTTGTTCAAGGAACAGTAAGGAGGCCTGGATCACTGGATCAAAGAATACGTGAAGAAGGGGTTGGATCCTATAGGGATTGCTATAGGGTTGGATCCTATAGGGATTGCTATAGGGGCAGCTAGGTGGTGCAGTGGATAGAGCACTGGCCCTGGATTCAGGAGGACCTGAGTTCAAATCCAGCCTCAGACACTTAACACTTACTAGCTGTGTGACCCTGGGCAAGTCACTTAGCCCCAATTGCCTCACAAAAAAAAAAAAAAGAAGAAGAAGAAGGGGTTGGATCCTATAAGAAGACTGGAATGGGAAGGTTATGAAAGGCTTTGAAGCCAAACAGAGGCCTTCACTCCTAAGTTAACCAAGGACTATCCCCATCCACTCCACTGCCCTTGATCATTGATTCAGGAGAGATGCTTGAACCTGGTTAAAGTAGTTACAGTAAGTGGGGTGTGGGATAATTGACAGGTAGACTCAATGAAGCCTAACCCTCACGTTTATCTGTGTACCCCCAACACCTGCCACACATAAGGTGCTTAATCAATGATTGTTGATTGCTTCTCAGCTGGTATGAAGGGATGGAGGAATGTTGAGTTTAGGGAAAAACAAGACAGCCTTTTGGCAGAACTGTTGGATGAAGAGGGGGTTGTGTTAAATAGATCCCTTCAGTGCCAACAGCCTGTGACCTTGTTATTCCCCCAGCACACACTTGGCCATGTGGGCAGATTTCAAGTATGATTCCTCTTGAATCTCTCAGGAAACTTTCAAGTCTCTCTTAAGGGCAGGTCTCCAGTCAGAGCTGGATAAGATCGAACACAGACCCACTGGATGCCAGTCTCTGCCTATTTGTGCCCTGTGTATTTTTAGTCTGGAGTGGCCATTTCACACAGACCTCATTTAAGAGCTTATTGCCCTAAATTGGTTGTCTTTACATGAACCATCTGTAGTTCACTCTGAGATTCTGAAACAGTGGGGGTTTGAGAATCTGGTAATAGGATGAAGTCCCATGCCCCCTCCTTCTCCCCTTCATTGCTCTCAGTTCTTTTTCCCACCCTCCTTCTCTTCCCCAGCCCCTGATGGAGCCAAATTGCTATTCCTGGGCCACAGAGATAGTCATCAAGAATGATCAGTACCCACCCTGTCCATCAGGCAGTTTACTCTCTCTCTCCTCCCCCACACCACTGCAGGCCATGGTATATTTTACTTTGGTCAAGGCAGACAGGAAGAGAGGGGTCTTGGCTCAAGGCACTATGTCTCAGTGTTCTTATTCCAAAATTAGTAATCCAAAGGATTTCCATTAACTTTGAAGATTTCTTCAAACTGCATAATGAGCTTTATCCAAGCCCTTTTCAGATCTAGAAGAATTTGACTCTCACAATCACTTTCATATTTTTAATTGGCTTTTGGGCAAAACCCATTTCCTCTTTGCCCTGCATCTGGGGTCCCCCATCTGCAGAGGCAGTCTGAATGTGGCCTTTACTTAGCTGCTCAGGATGGTTGGTGATGAAGATGATGGTCATACTAATGATGATAATGATAATGGTGATAGCGATGACAATAATTGTAATGGCGGTGGTGTTGGTGATGTTGTCATCGTCAACATGGTGCTTTAAGGTTTACAAAACCCTTCACGTGCACTCTTATTTGAGCCTCATAACTCTATGAGGCAGGTGCTATATTATCTCCATTTTACAGATGAGGAAATAGGTTGCTGACAAAGATTATGTGACTTGCTCAGACTGACAAGGCTAGCAAGTGCCTGAGGCAGAATTCCAGCTCAGGGTTTTGTGACTCTCTGTCCAACACTCTACCCATTATGGCATCTAGATACTATAACTGCCAATTTATATAACCCTTTAAGAAAGGGCTTGACAGGCAGCTTTTAATTTCTCCCTTACAAGAAGGTAAGATGCTCCTTCACCTGTCTAAGACACCATTTCCTCATCTGTAAAGTGAAGGGGCTGAACTGGAAGACCTTTGTGATTTCTTTTTTCCTTTCTTTTTTTTTTTTGCGAGGCAATGAGGGTTAAGTGACTTGTCCAGGGTCACACAGTTATTAAGTGTCAAGTGTCTGAGGACAGATTTGGATTCGGGTTTCCCGAATCCAGGACCAGTGCTTTATCCACTGCACCACCTAGCTGCCCCCTTTGTGATTTCTTTCAGCTCCAATCCCATTAACTGCTGTACAGCTACTTATTTGTCTGTGCCCTCGAGTAAGCTGTCCAAGGTCTGGACCTCACACTCCTTCTCACCTGTAAAGGGGGCAGTTGGATCAGCTGGTCTTTAAGGGTCCTTTCTCTCTCTGACATCCTATCATCTTAAAGTGACTCATCTACAGCATCCCAGTCAATCTGTCACTCCTTGCCTAAAGATTTAAGATTGGATCTAATTTCTGCAGCGTTTTATACAAGGTACTTTCCTGGACTTAAGAACTCTGCCAAACTCAATGATCAACCGCAATTCATTTGGACCCGAGATAAAACATTCTGTCTACCTTCTGACCAAGAGGGGATAGACTCAATACAGATTGAGGTGTATGTTTTTTGGCACATAGACTCTATGGGGGGGGGGTTGTCTTGCTTGACTATGCATATGCTTTACAAGGGTTTTCTTTTCTTTTTTCAGTTGGGGAAGAAAACATGAAAGAAATAGCTTTTTAATTCATTGAAGAAAGTTAAAAAAAATAAAAGCAACAGGACAAAGCATCAAGCTACCTAATTTTTAATGAGAAGACACTTTTATTCATACCTTGAGTGTGAACTGAAAAATAAGAGAAACAACCAAAAACTTTAAAACAATCCTTTCCTCTAACCAGCCCTAGGAGGCAGGTATGAAGACAGGGACAGTCTCATTTCTGAATTTGTAACCCTAGTGCCTAGCACAGTGCCTGACTCTTTGTAAGGAATTAATAAAGGCTTATTCAATCAGCAAACATTCATTAAGTAAGCTTCTATGTGCTAAGAAGTGTGCTAGGTGATGAAGATACAATCACAAAAAATGATATAATTCCTAGGGTTTTCTAATAATAATAATAGCTGGCCTTAATGCAGAAATATGTTTAATGTGATTGTACATATATAACCTATATCAGATTACTTGCTGTCTTGGGGATGAGGGAGAGGAGGGAGGGAGAAAAATTTGAAACTAAAAGTCTTATAAAAACAAATGTTGAAAAATAATAGCTGTCCTTTATATATGATCTTAAGATTTATGAAAATAAATAAGTGAATGAATGGATGGATGAATAAATAAATACAAATAAAACTATTTATGAAGTACTTTATTAGTATTATATCATTGTAAGATTTATAAAACGAGATAAATATTATATCAATTTTAAAGATGTGCAAATTGGGGCAGTTAGGTGGTGCAGTGGATAGAGCAACAGCCCTGGAATCAGGAAGGCCTGAGTTCAAATCCGGCCTCGGACACTTGACACTTACCAGCTGGTGACCCTGGGCAAGTCATTTAACCCCAATTGCCTCACCAAAATGATGATGATAAGGAGGAGGAGAAGGAGAAAGAGAAAATTGAAGGCCAGAGAAGTTAACTTGCACAGGGTCACAAAGCTAAAAAGTGTTGAGGTAGGATTGGAATCTAGGTCTTGCTGATACCAATTTCTGTACACTATTCATTGTACCACCATCCTAATGGTACCACCTTACTTCTAGTGCTAAGATAAAAACTACATCTAAAAATAAATATGGGTGTGTGTGCATAATATAAAGAAAATAAATACAACTCTTGGTTGATCATTCCCCATTTTATGGTGGAAGAAACTGAATCTCAGATGGGTTAAGTGATTTGCCCATCATCAACAGGCAGCAGATGATAGAGCCAGAACTCAAATCCACTCTTTCACGTCTTCATTTTAAACAAATAAATATTTCATTTATTGCTTGTGTAGATTGTTGTCATTTACTAATGACCATTCTCTGTCCCTCCCCCAAAAAAAGATCTTCCCTTTTAACAAAGTACATTTAAACAAAACAAATACATACATTAGCATTTAAAAAAAATTAACAACATATATCTCATTTCAAATCTATAACTGACCACCTCTCTGCCCAGAGGAGGGGTTATTTTTCACTGTCCAAAGCCAGTTTTAGCCACTGCATTGATCTCAGTTCTAATGTCTTGCAACATTGTTTTCCTTTACTATATTGTCATTCCTGTTTAAATTGTTCTCCTAGTTCTCAGGACTTCATCCTGCATCAACTGATGCAAATCTTTTCATGTTTCCATATAGATTTTTATATTCTTTCTTGCAGCACCAAAATATTCCTATACCCTAGTGTTCAGCCAGCCTCCATCCAGGGTTCTTTCCACCCCACCAAGTCACAACATCTTCTATAAGCACGAGTAGGTATTATTTAGTAGCAAGACAATGGGGGGGGTATTTGGAAATTCTTAGGCTCTTGACTCCAGAACAAAGAATGCTTCCTGAGAATTCTAGTGCTCTATCCATCCATCTGACTCAGGATGACCAGAGTTCAAATCATCCATCACATACTTACTTAGCTATGTGACCCTATGCTAATCACTTCCCTCTTCAACTTCAGTTACCTCAGTTTCCCCATCTTTAAAATTAGGATAGTAGCATCTTACCTTGTTGTAAGGATGAAATTAAAATCTGCCTGTCAAGCCCTTTCTTAAACGGTTATAGAAATGCTAGCTATCACCGTTGTCTGGGATCTCCTGCCACACTAGATCCTGCCATCTCAGGACACCCAGAAGCCAAGCATTCTAGCATTTTTCATGTGTATGAGGAGAGAGGGAAAGAGAGGGGGTGAAAGAATGGAAGGAGAGGGGGAGGCAGGGAAGATCTCAAGTTGCCCCAGCAGCCAGAACAGTATGGGAAGGTCAGCACCTACTCCGTTAGACAAACAGCCCCGATGCGTCTTCCAGGTGAGGGTCTCCACTAAGCTGTTCAACAGACGGGGAGGGGGAAGGTCTTTGCTGCACGGGCCACCCAGTGAGTGCACAGAGAAATCTCCAGCAGAGGCCAGGCCCAGGAGCTAACTGGCTCTCCAGAAACCCGGGGCCTTGGGGTGAAAGGGGGCACCGTTAGCAAAATACTCTTGGGCTCCTATTGCTTCATAAATCTTTTCCAACTGCTTTTCTTGGATGATAAGGCCTGATGAAGAGGATAATGAGGGTGAATTATTATCTGCTACTGAAGGTTCCCAAAACCCTAATCCCCCTTCTCTGGGCCAAAAGGGCTGCAAAGGAAGTTGGCATAAACAGTTTTAGAACTGGCGAGGGGGTGTGGGGGTGGGCACAGCTTAAGACTGGAGGTAGAGGGAGGGAGGCTTTCTCAGCTTTCAGAAATCTGGTGTCTACAGCACCTTAAACTGAGTAGGGAGCAGGGGAAGGAAGGAAGAGAGAACACGGAACCATACAGGAAAGACAGACACTGGAATAATAAGAACTGATATCTCTATCACACCTTAAAGTTTGCAGAATTCTTTGCATGCACTCGCACCTCCCACCAATCCTGTGAGATAAGGACTAACATTATGATCATCCCCATTTTAGAGATGTGGAGACTGAAGTGAGGGAACTTCACTCATTTAATAAGCATTTATCAATTTATTTAGTTAGTTAATTTTTAAATTATTTATCTGTCTGTTTATTAAGTACTGCCAAATCCTAAATGAAATAGCCAGTGGAAATTATATTCTATTGGGAGAAAGGGAAAATATGTTCATAGAAAATAAAATACAGACCATATAAAAAGTAATTTTCAGGATTTGGCACTAGCACCTGGAAGAATCAGGATAAGCTTCCTGTAGAAGGTGACATTAGAATTGAACAATGAAGGAAGCTGATTCAAGGAGGCAGAAGTGATGAGGGAGGGCATGCCAAATACGGGAAACAGCCTCTGGAAAAACAAGGAGGTAGGGAACAGCAAATAGTCCATTTCGGAACATAAAGTTAGTGAAGGGGAATAATATACATTAGGTAAAGAAAGGGAAAATTGCCCGTGATTAACACAGGAAGTATCGGAAGAAAGATCTGAATACAGGTCTTCCTGATTCCACGTCCACACCTATCCAGTAGACCACACGGTCACTGGACTAGTAAGAGAATTTTTTTTTAAATTAGGATATTGGACTAAATGAACCCTAAGATACTGTTCGGTCTAAATCTATTATTTTTAATATAAATACATGATTTCTATGAAATCTTTTATAATTTGTGTTTATGATATATTTTCTATATAACCATACATACACATATATACAAACTATCAACAACTCCTATTTCTATGGGCTCAGTTCATACCCTTCTCCACCTTCCTGTCTCATTCCCCCTGTCCCCTTTCACACTTGTTCTAGACCCCAAATCACAGAACAAGAAAGGACGTGAATGACCATTTATCCAACTCTTTCATTGGATATAAGTGGGAACTGAGACATGGAGAGAGATGAGATTACTTACCTGAAGTGACATATCTAGTTAGTTGCAGAGGTGAGAGCAGGACCCAGATTTCAGTCTTCTTTAAGTACTGCCTCCCCCTCTCAATCAAATCTTTTGTCTGCTTAGGTGAAAGGGAGTTTATTTATGCATTCATATTATATTGTTAACGTCTATGAAACAAGGATTGATGTCTTCTCCTTCCCAGGGATATCTGCGTTTTAACCGGGAAGCTGTGCCTTTGTATAAAGAAACAAATCTGTAATCGTGGAATTGCAGGCACCAAGACAGGCCAGTGGGGGGAGATCACTTGCAGCACAGAAACCCATCAGCCAGAGCAGAGCCCACAAATCACATCACCTTCTCTGCATGTGTCTGAGGCAGGCCCTTCCCCAGGCATTTGAATTGACCTCTTTGTCGTCCTGTGACAGACGGGAGAGGAGGGGTCCTCAAGGAGCAGGAGACAGCTTGCTCATCAGGAAGGGGAAACAATAACATTAAGGACTTGAGGGTTTTAAAAACAGATGTGATCAGGAAACCTCCAAATCACCCAGCCTCAGTATCCCAGCATTCCCAAATCCCTGAATCTCCGAGGTAACAGGGCCCCCAGAGACCAGCAGGCCTGACCTTTGCCTGAACAAGACCCTCCCCCCTTAGAATAACTCTGACAAGTGACTATCCAGAGTGTGCTTAGGGATCTGCAATGAGGGGGCAGCCACTTAGGAACAGCGCTGCTGCTGAGGAATTCCCTCCCCCCACCAGATACCCAAAGCTCCAATGTGCCTCTGCCACTTTTACTACTCCCTCCCTGCCTTCGTTCTGCCCTTAGGGGCCAAACAAAACAATTCTAACGACTCTTCCACAGACAGCCCTTCAAGCACTTAATGGCAGCTGCCAAAGTCCCTCCGGAGTCTTCACTTTCCTGGGTAATTATTCCTCACCTCTTCAACTGTTCCGGTTTGACATATTCTCCAGTTTGCTCCCGATCCATGTTCCCCTCCTCTGGACACCCTCCAGCTTATCAATGTTCTCCCTAAAGGGTAGTGCCCCAGAACTGTTCTAGTGTAATCTGATGAGGACAGAGGATAACAATACTGTCATTTCCCTAAATCTTGGGCATTAGTCCTCTCTTAATGCATCCCAAGGCACGTTGGCTTTCTTTTTTGTTTTGGTTTGGTTTTTGGTTTTTTAGTGAGGCAATTGGGGTTAAGTGACTTGCCCAGGGTCACACTGCTAGTAAGTGTTAAGTGTCTGAGGCTGGATTTGAACTTGGGTCCTCCTGACTCCAGGGCCAGTGCTCTATCCACTGCACCACCTAGCTGCCCCCACTTTGGCTTTTTTAACTGCCATGCCACACTGTGTTGTTTCACTTTGGGCTTGCTGTCTATTAGGATCCCTAGATCTTTTTTTTAATCAAACTGTTATCTTGTCATAGTACTCTTACCCAGCAGGTGAACTGCCTTCACTGGCAGCCTAGAATAATGAAAGCAAACTTCCAGGAGTATTAATACTTGACCTGAGCCTAGAAAGAGAGACAGACAGAGACAGAGAGACACAGAGACACAGAGAGAGACAGAAAAACGGAGAAAGAGACAGAGAGAATAAATTGAATATGTGAAAAAGAGAGGAAGGACCTTCCCAATATACTGGGAAGTAGAAATGAGCCTGCCAAGTGTGGGAATCAATGAAAACAGCAGCCTGGCAGGTGAGGAAGAGTGAGTCATGAGACAAAGTATACCTGACCAAAGTTAATACTGGTTCCACAAAAAAGAGGACATTACGTGGAATGATCTTACCTGACTCCAGGGCTGGTGCTCTATCCACTTCGCCACCTAGCTGCCCCTCTCCCAGGCCTTCTTAAAGCACAAGAGGTGAGGTTAGATGGGTAGAATCACAGAGGGCTGGGACTCCTAGGATAAGGTCTCTAGACTTTATTTCAGATTTTCACAGGGGTTTCCCCAGTCACTTACCTCTCAGGGAAACCATCCTCACTTACTTTTCTTCTGAACCAATTGTATATTTATACAGCACTTAGCACAGGGCCTGACACAGAACAGGGGCTTTTATTAAATAGTTATTTCCTTCCTTCACCAATCTCCATTGCACTAGGTGGCACAGTGAATTGATCCCAGGTTCTGGAGTCAGTAAGACTCAAGTTCAAATCAGACATGCATTAGCTATGTGACCCTGGGCTAATCATTTCAGCTGTATGCCTCGGTTCCCTCGTCAGTCGAATGGGGGTGATAATCATAACGCCTATCTCCCAGAGCTGTTGGCAGCATCTAAAGAGATTATCATTGTAAATCGCTTAGCACATAGTAAGCACCGTACAAATTTGAGCTGTTGTTTCCAGAGCCAACCCTACCAACAGAAAAAAGCTGTTCAGTACCTTGGGGTTGAGGACAGTTTGTAACTCTAATTCCATGCAGAGCCAATGAGTCAAAACACTTGCCAGCTATAGAATGAATTTGGGGGGGGGGGAAGAGGCGGGGGGGACAAATGGATTCCTCTCCCAGCCTGGGGAAGGGAGGCGAGTGGGAGGACTTGGTCCTCAGTGCACTAAGGTCTGTGACTGCATTTAAAGCATCCATCCCTGGGTGAGCTTAATGAATCCCTAAATCTCCGAATTAGAAAGGACCTCAGAAGTCACTTAGTCCTACCTTTACCTGAACAGGCACCCTCTCAACACAAAACAAACCAAGGCCTCTAGAGAGGGGGAGCCCACCCACCACTTCCAAATGAAGACCATTGCACCGTTAGATGGTCCCAATTCTTCCCTCCATGGAGTCTAAAGATTCTCCTGCCACTTCGTAGGAGAAGCCTTCCCTATCTCCCTTCCTCCCCTCCCCCCAGCCCCATGTCCCCATCTCCTTCTCGGCTTCTCTTGTATTTACTCTGCTTTTCCTCTGATGTTACCTCCCATTTCTCCTGTAAAGATCTGACTGAGCCATTGTTGTTCCATCAGGCCATCCCCATTGGACGGTGAGCTCCAGGAAGCAGAGGCTGTTTTTGCTTTTCTGTGCTAGGTGCGCCCTGCCTGGCACATAGGAGGCACTCAATAAATGCTTGAGAATGTAAATTCCCTGAGAGGAGTGGCTCTTTTTTTTTTCCAGGACAAGGAGGGTTAAGTGACTTGCCCAGGGACACACAACTAGTGTTAAGTGTCTGAGGGTAGATTTGAACTCAGGTCCTCCTGGATCCAGGGCCAGTTGCTTAACTCTTTAATTTTTGTTTCATGTGTTCGCATTAGGTCTGGAGTCAACAAGGCCCTAGGCATTAGTAATAGATAGCAAGGTGGACTTGGATGTGGGGAGATGGGCTGGGTGACCCTGGGCAAATCACTCAGCCTCTGTTTGCCTCCATTTCCTCACCTAGAAAATGGAGATAATAATAGCATCTTCCTCCCAGGGCTCATCTGGAGGATCTGCTTGGCACAATGCCTGGCACACAGTACACACTCTAGAAATGCCAGGATAGTAAATGCACATAATAAGGAATTAGGGCCTGAACCTGGATTTCCTTCCACCAATACAGGTTGCGATGTAAATGTTGAGAATTGCCTAGAGCAGGGCTTCTTAAACTTTTTCCACTCCCGACTCTTTTTCTCCTCAGAAATTGTTTGTGACCCGGGGTACATACGTATATAAAATAGGTATAAAAATCAAACTTTTACTGCCAAATTCTTCAGGAACCCCACATTTAGCCACCCCATATAGGGTCACGACCCACTGTTTAAGAAGCTTTGGCCTAGGGGCAGCTAGATGGCGCAGTGGATAAAGCACCGGCCCTCAACTTAAAGTCACTTAACCCTCATTGCCCCGCGCCAAGAAAAAAAAAAAGAGGCAGCAGCTTTGGCCTAGAGTTAGAAGAGGTTAGGCAACTTACCCAGGGTCCCTTAAGCAGAAGTAGTACTTGAACCCAAGTCTCCCTGCCCTGAGGCTAGCTGCCCATCCGCCCAGCACAGCGGCTAGTACACAGCAGTTGCTTAATAATAACTAACAAAATTGAATCAGCTGCAACTTCCCCTCGCTGTTCCCTTTCTGCTCTCTGGAGCCAAGTGGAACAAATCTAACCCTTCCTCCAGGCAACAGATCTTAAGACACTTGAAGACCACTCTGTCTCCCATTTCCGCTTCTGACACCTCCTCCTCCTTTTCTCCAGGTAAATCGTGTCCAGTTCCTGGGAGCTGTCGTCATGTGGCAGGGCCCTGAGGTCCTTCATCACGCTTTTCTCTAGTTCGGACTCTGGTTGGGGAGTATTCTTCCTGAAGTGCGGCCTACAGGGCTGAGCGCAGTGGCTCTTCAGCTGTGGTCCAGCCTCAGGATAGGCACTGGAGTGGCGCGGCTTCGGGGTCTTATGGGACCCTCGAAAGCAAAGAAGAGACATTCCCCGGGGAAACGTGGATTCGGGACATTTACTCTCCAGTACAGGCAGAGAAGGAGTGAAGGAGGGACAAGTTAGAAAGCCAGAGAGGAAGACTGTTGAGGGCCTGGAGCAAAGCGCTCCCTGCCTCCCCTAGGCAGGAGAAGGGGCGGGGAGGCTGGACAGGGCGCAGAGGGATCGGGCTGTCTTAGAGGGAGCCCCAGCAGAAGCATCCTCCCTCCCCTCCATCAGTTCCTTCCCCTTCTCCTATTACACGCCGCCGTCCCCCATCCCGCGCGCCGCAGGCCTGCTCCTGCTTTCCCCGGGCGAAACGAGAGCACCTGGAGGAGGCCGGAGGCCAATGGGAGGCGCGGCCAGGCTCTGGGCTGGCCAATGATCTTCGGGCCCGGTTCCTGGCCGCCCCTCCGAGCTATATATAACCAGACCGAGCGGCAGAAAGCGAAAGTGGTGGCCAGGGCTGGCGGGGGCTAGTAAGAAGACGAGAGGGGGATCGGAACTGAGGCAGAGGCAGGGACCGGAGCAGGAGCAGGAGCAGCTGCCCTTCTTGGAGGATGCTAAGCGCCCAGGAGCCACCTCCTCCCTCCGGGCTCCGAGGGGCCGCAGCCGGAGCTCCTGAGCCGCCGCCGCCACGCAGCCCTCGGGGCACGGCCCTGGCCCCAGCCAAGCCCCTCACCTCCTTCCTTATCCAGGATATCTTATGGGACGGGGCGGAGAGGCGCAACATCGGGAAGCTTAGCCCCGCTCCCGGGCCCGAGCCGGAACCCGAGCCTGCTCCTCAGCCGGAGGCCGAGCCCGGCTCCTTGTCCGGGTCCGAGAGCGGCCCGGCGCCCCAGGATCAGCACCCCGCGAGGCCCGCGGAGGTCGACCGGAGCATCGAGCCGGGCTCCTCTCCCTCGGGGGCAGATCCAGGTAAGGGGTGGACCGGGGGCCAAAGGCCCTTCAATGGGCCTGTCCCCCATCCCGTCTTTTAGAGAGTCGGGAGCCAGGACACCAGTGCTCCCCTCCTGAATCGACCACTACCTCCGCTCTGTGACCTTGGGCAAGTCATTTCCCGCCCCCTTTTCCTGAGCCTCGTCTTCCTTCTCTGTAAAATGGGGGGGGGGAGGGAAGGCGGCAGTGGTGATCTCTAAGCTCCCGCAGCATTAAAGAATCGTTGCTCCCACGGCTGCCCTGGGGCTGGGGGTGGGGGGGAGGGCCCTCCTGGGAAAGCCACTGCCCCTCGGCCGCCTTGGGCTTTCTGCCCGACTGGCACTTTGGGACTTTGGTGCCCGGCTTTGTCGGGACGCTGTCCCTCTTCCTCTGCATTCCTGGACGAGGCCCGGCCAACCCCTAAGGCCCTTTCCCTCTCTGAGCTCCATGATCCCACGATCTCTCGCCCGCCGGCGCACGCTAGAGCACTTTCTTGCCCACCCCCCCAGTCGTTCTCGGGGGCTGTGGAGACTTTCGAGCGCTTACCCCCCCCCCCAGGCGACTCCCTCCCCTTTTCTAGGAGGGGGATTCTCTCCTTCGGGGCACACAGTTTGGGGCCCGCCAGCCAGTTAAGAGGACAGCGTAGGGCGTTTGGGGGAGTCCTTACTGTTCCCAGATTCCTAAATCCTTCCAACCCGCCCGCTCCCGGGAGAATGACTTGTGAAGCGAGTGCAGGGAAGACTTCTTTTCCCTCCACTCAAGAGGCGGCAACTAAAAGGCATTCTTGGAAAAAGGAGGTTGGCGGTAAAAGAGACAGCTTCCAACAGTTACTTACCCCAGTCCCTTAGAGACTCCGTTCGGTCTCTGCTTCCCTCCACATGCCACCCCTATTCCGTTATTTGCATTACATTCTGGTGCCCAGTTTTGCAGCACTGGGTTGGGGAGGGAGAGGGTTAATGACCTCTAAATTCGCTATTCTGAATCCACGATCACTCCTGGGGATAGCAAAGACACCTGACCTCACTAGGATAATACTTCCTCTCTCAATGAAGATCATCAACACCTTCTCTGAAATCTTTGGTCTTAGAGAGATAGCTGCCTAGGGCACTAAGAGATTCAATGACTTGCCCAGGGTCACAGACCTCATGTGTATCCAAGGCAGGATTCGAACTCGGGTCTTCCTGGCTCCAAACCAGTCCTTTATCCACTACTCCGGATGTGTCACTTTGCTTTGGATCTGATTACCTGTCTCACGTGATTCTCAGAACAAACCTGGGCGGTAGGTGCTATTATTAGTCTCATTTTGCAGATGAAGAAACTGAGTCTCAGAGACATAAGTGACTTTCCCAGGGTCACACAGGTGAGAAGAGATTTAAACCCCGTCCCTTCTTCCTTTCCATTTGTGCCACACATCTTTCAGACTAGGTGGTCTATTAGGTCTATTCCGTTTTTAATTCCTTTCATATTAGGTATATTTTCCTCCTTTGTATCTCTCCTCTTCAAATGCAGCACTCACTATCTCTTCTCCCTTTTCCCTTCCAGGTTCCTAGTCTCCCCCGCCCCCATTTGTGGTAGTTGCTGCTCTAATCTATGTAACTTGGATGTCCCCACCAGAGTCCACAAAGTATTTCAAAGATCTCTATGTGACTCCTCTGGGGGGGGCGGGGTACATGGGCTCTCAGGGGTTCAATGGACCTTAGAAATGTCAAATGGGGGGGGCAGCTAGGTGGCTCAGTGGATAAAGCACTGGCCCTGGATTCAGGAGGACTTGAATTCAAATCCAGCCTCAGACACTTGACACTTACTAGCTGTGTGACCCTGGGCAAGTCACTTAACCCCCATTGCCCCACAAAAACAAACAAACAAAAACACAAACAAACAAGCAAAAAAAGAAATGTCAAATCTAACCCCTGCATGCTACCAAGGAGCAAACTGAGTCTTGGGGAGGGCAATGAGGGTTGTGTCAAATCCACTTCCACACGTAGCTGCCCCCAAACTGTGTCTTAAAGAAGTGCAATGACTTTCCCAAAGTCAAGCAGGCCATAATTACCAGAGGCTTATTAGAAAACTAGATAAATCGGTCACCAACCCCCCCCCAACACACACACACACACACACACACACACACACACACACACACACTTCACACGAAATTCCTTAGCTATGTGAAAAAGCCGAAATGTATCCAGATTCACTGTGGCCTACTCTGTTCTCTTTCTGCAGAGATAAGGCAGATGCTATTATGTCCTGTTCCTTGCTAATATGTAACTTTCTCTCCTCCCCTTCCACCCCTTTCCTCCCTTCCATGTTCCAGATGCACACTTGGAGACCTGTCTGTTGGACTGTGCAAACTCTGCCAGGGCTGCCTCCCCCAAAGCCCTGAAGCCACCCAAACGGTCCCGGGCTGCCTTCTCCCACACCCAAGTCATTGAGCTGGAGAGGAAGTTTAGCCACCAGAAGTATCTGTCGGCCCCCGAGCGGGCTCACCTGGCCAAGAACCTCAAGCTCACTGAGACCCAGGTCAAAATCTGGTTCCAGAACAGACGCTATAAGACCAAGAGAAAGCAGCTGACCTCTGACCTGGGAGACCTCGAAAAGAACTCCCCCCTGCCCAGCCTAAAGGAAGAGAACTTCTCTGGGGCCTCGCTGATCTCCATGTATAACAGCTACCCCTACTATCCTTACCTCTACTGCTGGGGAGGTTGGAGTCCAGCCTTCTGGTAACCCTGCCTGGTGACCAGGGCCCAACCCATCGCTGCTTCTTCCACTTTGTTCTCTGAAAGCAAAAGGGGGCCGGAGGCAGGGGAGTCAGGAGAGGCGAAGAGAGGCCCATGCACCCTGCCAAAGGCTTCCAGCGGCAGGCAAGCCCCCATTCCTGGACTGGTGGGTTCACTAAGGCTGGGACCAGGCATCATATTTAATATTTAAATGGTACTCAGGGCCACCCAAGGCACCAAACGAGGGCACCCCTCTCATCCCAGGGATGTTATAGAGAAAGACTCTCTTTCATTCAGAGTGGGATCAGATTAGACAGTGCTGGGTGCCACCACAGACTTTGAAAGCCTGAAAACTGAAGTGGATCTGACTCCCTCCCCATTCTCGGTTTAACTGTCTTTGCTTTGAACTACCTTTCTTTAACTAACACACACGCAACACACACACACACAACACACACACACACGCAACACACACACACGCAACACACACACACGCAACACACACACTCTGTTCGAGCTCCTGAGCTCTCTTGACAGTGCCTTCATGCTTTGTTTTATGAGCTGTCAGCATCTCTGCTTCCGGGAGGGTCTGTTCTTTTCCTTCAGCTCGGTCACCTGTGTAAACGCAGCATCTCAGGAGAAGCAAAAGCTATGCCAAGAGAGGGGCCTTATGACAGGGTCTGCACTGGGCCTCTTTGGGACTGCGAAATGTGCCTGAGGTTCTCTTTGTGCCCCCCTCCCTTCCCCACAGAAGAATGTCAGTCCCTTGAGGGCAGGTCCCAGTTAATTTTCTGTCTCTGTATCTCCAGTGTCTATTACAGTGCCTAGCACACAGTAGGGGTTTAATAAATGATCGTTGCATTGCACTTGGAGAAGGCCCGCTCCTGGACAGTTTCAGAACTAGCCAGGCAAGGCAGGATCTTAGCTATTTCCTTGATTTCTGATTGAGGGAAGAGGTGAAAACATTGCATTAAAAATTGTGGAAAGGTCAAACAAAGGTTCACTCCAAAGGTGTGTGTGTGTGTGTGGGGGAATTCTGAACATCCATTGTGTCACAGACTTATTAGCAGTCTGGTAAAGCCTTTCTCAAGATCATGTTGTAAGATCATTGAAAGAAGTCTTAAATTTCAGTTAGAAATTAGTGAAAATAAAAATGGATTTTTTTCATCATCCGAGTTCCCAGACCCTCTAGAATCAATCCCTAAGTCCTGGGGGGAGAGGAGGGTAAGATTAAGAATTCCTAAAGAGGGTTTCTCTTTCAAAAATAAGACCAATGGAGGATGAGACAATTACTGCCGGTCTGTCTAAACAAACATGACTTGGAACTGAAGGTGTGAGCAGTGTCAAAGTAGTCCTTTTATTACCGGTAGGGCAGTGGTAGTGGGTGGGGGTAGGGGAGAGGGAAGGAAAGGAAGTCCTCTCTTTGCAGGCATCATGAAGCAGTGGAAAGTTACTGAATTAGGAGTCAGAAGATCTGGGCTTCATCCCTAGCTTTCCCACTTAGCAATCCTACCATTTTAACCTCTCTAAGCCTCAGTTTCTCCATCTGTAAATTGGGGGAGACTAAAACCTATTCTAGCCTAACCTCACAGTGTTATTGCAGGAATCAAATGAGACCACGTAGGTGAAAAAAAAACACATTTCTTTGCAAACTACAGTGTTAGATAAAGGTAAGATGGTTTTATTATTATGAATTCAAGGAGCCATCGCTGACATTTTCCCTTGGGAACCTAGGGATTCTGCCTGAACCCTAGAGTGAAGGATGCAGCTGTCACAGTCTAACCAGACCTCTGCCTCCTGCCAAAGTTTCATTTTGAGTGCCAAGTGGCTTTCTTCAGGGTTCACCCTCCCCAGAGCTCCATCGAGAAGCCATGCTTTCGGCTTGGCTGAAGAGGCTGATTCCTATTGCCTTTCATCCTCTCTCAGAGAAAACAAAAATGACAGGTGAATTAAAGATCTGAGAGAGTTGACAGACATCTTACAGTATAAGAACAAAAAAAAATTGTTCTTTAAAACAATTTACTCAATCCAAATCCTATCAAAGAACCATATTGAGTGAGGGAAGCTCCTGAGTGATGGCCTGTTATCGATGAGGTTGAGCTAAGAGAACAGGACTAAAGGATGCAGTGGAAGAAAATCTGATGACAAGTTGGGCTGAGATGTAGCCCTGCCCCACCTTAACTCAACGAGCAAGGTGAAGGAAGGAATAGTGGGCTTGGTGAGAGACAAGAGAACCGCTTTGACATTGGACAACCCTTGTAAAAACCACCAATGAACAGATTCTAAGTCTCAGGTCCTGCAAGTCAGTGGTTACATGGGCAGGGGTGTTAGTTAGTTAGTTAGTTAGTTAGTTAGTTAGTTAGTTAGTTAGTTAGACAGAGGCCCCTAAAGGGATCCCTCAATAACCTTCCAGATGCAGTGAAGAAGAGGTTTAAATACAGGAGACAACTTTCCTATTTACTCTAGGGCAGTGGGACTTGGAATCCTGTTACACAGGAGACCTGTGTAGCAATTCCATCTCTGCTACATCTATGTCACCTTGGGCAAATCACTTAACCTCTCTCAAGGCCTCCGTTTCTCCTTCTAGATGACTTCAAAGGTCCCATCTAACTTTAAGTCTATGTCCTATTGCTAAGGTACCTCATAGAGGAGGAGGCACTGGAAAAGGGAGGATGATGGCCAATTTTCTACCCAGATCCCTGCCCTCTAGAAGTCTTTTCAATGCACTACCTATTCCTGTCTGGTCTCAAAACAAAACAAAAAACCTTTTAACATTCTTCATCTAATAAGGGCTAATTTTCAGTCAGTGACAAAACTGCTGAAGTAAGCTTATGAAAATTTGGCCTAGCTTGTCCTCCTGTAGCCCAGGCTCTGTGCCGGAATTTGGTGCAATGCCACCATCACCCATGATTAAGCTTAGACCCACTTCTAGAAATCTCAGGATGATTCGCCTTAATTACTCACTCCCTTTCAGGCTTGTTTGCCTCTTAAGATAACCTTTAATCGCTCGGGAATGCATTCTCTCCTCACTGTTCCAAATTTCATTTTCTCAGCATGGAGATTTATAAATGGGCATCTTTTTACTGTGATGTAAGTGTTGCAAAAGCAAAATAGAAAACACAAGCTTTGCTTCCAAAAAGAACTTAAAAAATAATTTGTCATGGTCAACTCCCTTGGGAAGGAGATGCATGAGTAGAAACTGTTTGACAGTGTCAGAGTGGGCAAGATGGACTATGCCCTTGACAATTTCACCCAAGAACAAATGTGTCATTTCAGTTCAAGAACTGAGTTTGGGCTCTTTCTCCCGATGCCCACCAATCCAACCACCATCTCTCACTGTTTGTGGTTTGAATCAATAACCTAACCCCCAACAAAAATTGTATTTTATGTATATTTTTGCAACATGTGGGAGTTTCTTTTACTTTAAAATAAAGTACCTTATTCGAAACTTTGTTGGCATAACTTTATTTTCAGGAGAGTCTGCTAATCCCTACCTATCAGACCCTTTATTCAACTATCTTTGTCTCTCTAGCGAGTCATCCCTGAACTGTAATTTTGTTTCTCACCTGTAAAAGGAGAAAGTTAGGGGCAGCTAGGCGGCGAAGTAGATAAAGCACTGACCCTGGATTCAGGAGGACTTGAGTTCAAAACTGGCCTCAGACACTTGACACTAGCTGTGTGACCCTAGGCAAGTCATTTAACCCTCATTGCCCCAACGACCCCCTCCAAAAAGGAGAAAGTTAAAGAAGATTATATTTGGGCTCCTTTTCAGCTCTTAATGTTTGTTGGAAGTCAATCGCAAATGGATCACAGTGGTTGATACTTTCTCCCCACCTGAGTCTAACCAATTAGCTCTTGGAGGCCAAAAGAATCTGCAATTGCCATTGATGGGGAACTGCTCTATTCCCAGGCTCTAGCAAATCAGACTCAGGCATTCATGATTGGTTGGGAAAATGGACAGAATTGAAGTCCGGGGATCTGGGTGCAGATCCCAGCTCTATACCAATGTGACCTTTGGTGAGTCTCTTCACTTCCTTTCCAAAATGAGGGGGTTGGACTAGATGATCTGTTACTATCTTGGTGACCTCTGGTGGGCCACTTAGACTTTCTATGCTGAAGTTTTCTCATCTGTCAAATGGGAATAATAAGGTAGTTAGTATTGCCTGACTCCCCAGGGTTGTTGTGAGGTGTTAAACAAATGTGAATGGTTACCACATATATGTATATATGTATTTATAAGTATACATATAAATATATGAATCATACAATTAATTATATTGTTTATGTGCTATTAATTGTAATTAATAATTTATATATATATATATAAAACATTTGCATAGCACTTACTGTGTGCCAGGTACTGTACTGGCTACTTTACATTTATTATCTCATTTGACCTTAAAACAACAACCCTGGGATGTAGGTATTATCCCCAAGCCCAAAGATATGTGAGGATCCCCCTCAAGAAGTTTAAACTCTAA
The DNA here is from genome assembly GCF_019393635.1 of Dromiciops gliroides. Lineage (NCBI taxonomy): Eukaryota > Metazoa > Chordata > Mammalia > Microbiotheria > Microbiotheriidae > Dromiciops > Dromiciops gliroides. Next base: position 680,150,819 of record NC_057862.1, on the reverse strand, counting down.
AAGGACAGGATGACATTGATGAGTTGAAACTTCCCAATTCAAAAAGCATTTATTAAGCACCTACTAGGTGCAAGGCACCATGCTGAGGACCAGGGATACGGAGTCAAAATGAAAACCAGTCCTTGGTCTTAAGGCGATTACTGGGGGCTGGGGGGAGGGCGAGATAGATCTCACAAACTACTGAATATGGACATGAAGCTGTGGCTTTTTACATGTTTTCTGCATGTTGAGTTTCCAAGTGGAAAAGATAAAAAAGTGATGATGACCAGTTCCAACCTGTTATCCCTTCTGAGACCCTGCTGCACAATGAAACGGTTCCTGTCTTCTAGGAACTTACATTCTAACCGAGGATAAAACCTGTATAAATAAAGATATAGAAAAGTTTATTAAAAAAAAAGTAATTTGGGGGCAAATTTCTTTGCCTCTGGAGAGAGACAGAAAAGACTTCTTGTAGAACTAGTCCTTGAGCTGAATTGGAAGATGGATTTGTGACTGGGGGTCAGGGCGGGAGGAGGATCGGGTTGAGGGGCTCTTAGGAGAAAGTGCCTTTCAGACACAGAATTTGAAGAGGGAGACAGCAACTGGGAGGATCTGGAAGGCTTCCTAGAGGAGGTGGCCCCTGAGCTGTCTTTGAAGAGAGGACACAATAATCTGGTACTCCTCTCAAGTGGTGCATTTTATTTGGAATCTCAAGTATCAAAAATAGCCAACCCTAACTCCTTCATGCTCTTGTACTTAAGCTCTTCACTAAATCCCACAAGCAGAGGGCCCTGCACCTGAGTAGCTGAAAACTGATGGTTTTCTCCTCCCCTTCTTCAAGGAAATAGAAGCTTAAGCAGTAAGGTACTTGGTTTAGGTAAAACATATCATGATTTCCAAGCTTGCTCTAATCCTATAAGTATACTGTACACACAGGTGGGGCTGCTCAGACCGTGTTCACTGTAGCAACTTAACCCTTCAATCGACTCTCCCCCATCTCATTCTCTTCAGAAAGATCATTAGCTTCCAAAATTACAGAAGTGCATGAAACTCCTGAGCAACTGCATGTGTGTGTGTGTGTGTGTGTGTGTGTGTGTTTGTGTGTGTGTGTGTTTGTGTGTGTGTGTTTCTATTTTAGGCTTTATTCAACAACTTGGTTTGGTAAGTGAAAACCCTGCTTTAGATAAAGCAATACTTGGGTTCAAGTCCCAACTGAGACCCAAACTGACTACATGATTCTCTCAGTCAATAAACATTTTATTAAGTGCCTTTAAGAGTCTTTAAAGGGGGGCAGCTAGATGGCGCAGTGGATAGAGCACCAGCCCTGGAGTCAGGAGTACCTGAGTTCAAATCCGGCCTCAGACACTTAACACTTACTAGCTGTGTGACCCTGGGCAAGTCACTTGCCTCACTAAAAAAAAAAAGAGTCTTTAAAGGGGGTGGCTAGGTGGCACAGTGGATAAAGCACTGGCCCTGGATTCAGGAGTACCTGTATCTGGCTCTGTGTTAAGGGCCAAAGACACAAAAAGGCAAAAGACAGTCCTCTTGCCCATTAGATTATAAGCCCCTTGAGAGAAGGGACTATCTTCTGCCTTTCTTTTTATCTCTAGCCCTTAGCAAACACAATATCTGGTATATGTTTATTGCCTAGCAATGGAATCTCTGGGTAAAGGGATATTTCAATCTTTTTCTTAGCATAATTCCAAATTGCATTATAGAATAATTGGACCAATTGACAGCACCAACACAAGCGTATGGATGCTGTACCATTTTTGTTGTGAAGAACCTGAGTGCATAACAGCAGGAGCCAGGCTGGAGTTCAGAGCCCAGAGCCACAGCCTCAGACATCCAGACTCTGAGCTTCCCACTGCCACCACCCAAATGTCATTGCGGTATGTTTTCCAAAGCAGAGTTATTTAGTGCCAGGGGAAAGGTTCTATGGCATTGGCTCGGGGGTATGAAGAATTCCTTCTTTAGACACAAAATTGGGCTCCTTGCAAGCTTTCCCAGACCACCTCACAAAAGAGCCTTATCTCAGATCTGCAAGAGAAGGGAGCCTCAGCCTTTCCCTCAGTTTCCACAGCCTGATTGGTGCCTGGGCTCTGGGTAGGGACTTCACATTTTGCAAGAGAAGTAGGGTTCGTGGGGTCATAAATTGGAAGCCCCGAGTGCCCTACAAAATCATCTTAACCTCCCTGTGCCTCATTCTCCTTGTATGGAAAAGGTGGAAGTTGGACTTGGCCTTACAGATGAGGCCCGGAGAAGCTAATTAACTGTCCAGAGTCATACCAGCAATAAGGAGCAGTCAGGACAAATAGAGCCTCTGACAATTATTAGCTGACCATGTGACCATGGACGGTTTGCAGTTTCTCAGAGACTCAGGCAGTTCTCTAAGCCAGGAATTTTTCTCCTTGTGCCCTGGACTCCATTAGCAATAGAAACCCCTGGACCCCTCCTCTAAATGATGTTGGCTATGTACATTCCTAATGGAAGGAACTGCTCAGTTTCAGTTGGAGGTTAATGAAAAAGAAGGTGGGATTTTTTCACATTCATTCACAAACCCCCTGAAATGTATTCCTAGATCCCTTGAGGGTCCACAAACCTGACTTAATAACCCCTGCTCTAACACTCTAGGGTAAAGTTCCCTACACCAGTGAAACCATAGGTCTTTCACTTTTCAAGACATGCTCTCTTATGATTGATGGTGACTCAGGGCAGTGCACATCCCAGTTCAGACAGAGGGGAAAGAGCACTGACATGGCAGTCACAGGACCTGGGTTCAAATTTCCACCTCTTTTACTAACCATATGATTTTGGTCAAGTCATCCTCTCTGAACCTCAGTTTGCTGATCTGTAAAATGAGAAGGTTAGACTAAATGGCCTTCACGATTCTGAGTCCATGCTATAGTCAATGGGGCTCCTTTTAACTGGGCTCCCCTTTACCCAGCTGTCCTGGTGTCTTAATGGGGTACTCACACTCCTTCCCCAGACAAAGACCCCCAAACCCCTATGACAAACAAGATTTAGTCAACATTCTTTATTTTTCATTAAGAATCATCTCTTGGGGGGCAGCTAGGTAGCACAGTAGATAGAGCACCGGCCCTGGATTCAGGAGGACCTGAGTTCAAATCCGGCCTCAGACACTTCACACTTACTAGCTGTGTGACCCTGGTCAAGTCACTTAACCCCAATTGCCTCACTAAAAATAAAATAAAATAAAATAAAAAATACTTTTAAAAAAAGAATCATCTTTTTATTAAAGTGTCCTACAGACCTATACTCACAGCGACAAACATAGCCCCTGGACAGAGAAGACAAAGCCAACATCTCAGTGCCATTTTCATGATCTCAAAACCAAAAACTCTTTTGGCTGCTGATGTCAGCATTTTTTAAGAGTTGATATGGCTGAAAATTTTGGCATCCTCCTGAAGTAAACATGGTGCTGAGTCTATAGGAACTTAGCTAGACTGGTCCTAAGGCTATAGCCATAGTATTCCACAGGTTGTTCAGTCAATTTGGTCTTCTTGGCAAAGATAACAGAATGGTTCTCCATTTACTTCTCCAGCTCATTTTACAGATAAGGAAGCTGAGGCAAATGACTTATCCAGGGTCACACAGCTAGTGTCTGATGCTCTGTGTGCTATAGCACCACTTGTGTTCGACAGAATCTTCCATCAAAGCCTTCCTTCCCTGTCAGTGCTTGTTTTGCCCTGGCATAGCCTTGGAGAACCCTGGGGTACCGTCCTACCAGGATGGAGCATTAGAGTATTTAGGAGAAATGGCTATAGTGAGAGCTCCCTGAAGGAAGGACCTCCCAACCACCCAAAACAATGGCTGGCACATGGTAGGTGATTGATAAATGCTTCCTGATCGCTACCAATCAGAAAATCTAATGGGATGCTCTTCTGGGATGCCTGCATTGCAGACACTGGTCCTGTGTACAGTAGAAGAGAGGCAATGAAGGGAAGCAGCACAAAGGAAGATTCCATTATCTACAGGGGTTCTGAGAATTGGAGGGAGCTCACAGGTTGGCTAGTTCCAATCCCCTCCTTTTACAGATGAGGCAACTGAGGCCCAATGAAGTGAGGTGATTTGCCTGAAGACACACAGGAAGTAAAATATCTGAGGTGGGATTTGAACCCAAGACCTCTGACTCCGTGCTTATTCCACTGTTCCAAGCTGGGATGTTAAGACCCATTTAGAGCCCTCTGTCTGCTTGGGCTCTGCTAGACTCTGTTCCAGCTTCTTACACCCACACTTCATAACAGTCTATTGATATATGATGTTGACTTGCAGTTAATGGAACATCTGGGGTCCTCAGAAGGTCACTTTGTTACAGTGGAAACAAGCAAAGGATGTGTAGTCTGAGATCCTGAGTTCAAATCTTAGCTCTGTCACTTGTTCCCTGTGTGACTTTGGGGAAGTTATTTTACTTCTCTGTGCCTCCGTTTTCTTATCTGTAAAAGGAAGGGTTTGAACTAAATCTTTTGGGAGGCAGGGCAATGAGGGTTAAGTGACTTGCCCAGGGTCACACAACTAGTAAGTGTCAAGTGTCTGAGGCTGGATTTGAACTCAGGCCCTCCTGAATCCAGGGCCAGTGCTTTATCCACTGCGCCACCTAGCTGCCCCTGGACTAAATAATCTTAAAGGGGTCTCCCACCTCTGAAAATCCCCAAATCCCCCCAGACCATATTAGAGCTGAGGATGATCTCAAGCTCGGGTGGGAATCAAAGGTTACTTCCTAAGTCAGGGCTCCTTAAAACCAAGGGATCCACATTTTCAGGAATCCCCCAGAAGAGATGGGGCTCTTGGCAGGTGTGGTTTACAGTGAGTCTGCAGGCCTCTCTCTCTCTCTCTCTCTCTCTCTCTCTCTCTCTCTCTCTCTCTCTCTCTCTCTCTCTCTCTCTCTCTCCAATTCCAGCCCTGCCAGGCACACGTGTGGAGTGAGGGCTACCTGGAGGTATCTGCCAGAAAGGAAGGAATGTTTCCCTGCTTGTTTATTATCTTTTTGGCACATTCTCCCTTTTAAAGGGAGCAGATGTTCTGTTCATCTTCCTTTCTCAGCCAGCCACCTCCCATTGGAATCATCCACATTCCCGAAAGGCCCTGTGTAATCCAGGAGAGCCCAGCTCCTTCTGCCTGATCCCTCACACAAAGAAGCAGAGCCCCAAACCAGTGGGGTTTGATAACCTAATACCCTCTGGTATTAAAGTAGACATTACCCATCCCTGGTCTGGTACTGCCTGCCAATGCCTACTCTCAGGGTTATCCATTTCTTCTGCCACTGAAGACAGAAAAGAAAGTTGCCCCCACCTCCAGCTTTCTATCCAAGGTGGTTTCATCCCTCTTATTCATGCATTGCAGGGACCAGCAGGCATCAGGGAACAGATGTCAATTACCTTCCCTGGCAACCCATCCCTCAGGCTTCAAGTGTCTTCAAGCTGACATAACATTTATACATCTTTCTTCCAAATCAGTTATTTAAAACTAAGAACAAAAGGTGTGGAGGAGGGGAAGAGAGGAGCAGAGAAAACAGAGGGAGGCTCTGCCTTGGACTACCACTGTTGACAAAAATTTGCATGTAGAAAACCACATAGTTGGCAGTCTGTCTCTAGCTTGAAGCCAAAAAAGTTTCAACTTGACCTATGTAACATCTGAGCAAGCTGAGTGATGGGAATGGCTAAGCTCCGCTGGATCTGCCTTCTTTAGAGGAATGCAGTGACTATTCTTAACATAGGCTAAGGGGGAGTGGAGGGGCACAGGGGCAGATATTATTCTCACATGGAAAAGTTTTGGGAGCCCTCCCTAAGGGATGAGAGCTGTCTGAACTTACCCAGCTTCACCTGAACTCTTAATGTGTTTCACACCCCACCTTTTATTCCTAGGCCCCCTCACTCCAAGGAAGATCTGATTGAACAGATCAGAGAATTTAGATCTTCAAGACAGACATTATAAATAATCTAAGCAAATCCTCCCCTCATTTTGCACAAGAGAAAACAGAATCCCAAAGAAGAAGCTTGTCTTAAGTGGTAAGCAGTAGATTGACTTTCCATCTCTGTACCTGTAAAATGAAAAAGTTGAACTAGACAGTCTCAAAGGTCTTTCCAGCTTCAACATCCTAAGACTTTGTACCTCTAATCCTCTGTTTTTATTTTTGTTGAGATCTTTTTTTTTGCTTTTACATCAAGTCATGATAATCAATAAATAAGCATTTATTAAGTGCCAACTATGTACCTGACACCGTGCTAAATACTGGGGACAAAAAGACAATGAATGAAACAATCTTGACTAATGAGGAATTTACATTCTTATACATCCCAATATATCCCTCCCCACCCCAACCAGAGAACTACCTCTTTTAACAAAGAACAAATAAAAAAGGAAAGGAACGAAACGTTTCAGCCAAATTAACCAAGGCATCCGATAGTATACGCAATGTTCCAAATCAATAGTCTCCCATCTCTGCAGAGGAAGAAGACTGGTGCATTTTCATATCTTCATTGGGACCAAGTTCGGTCATTACAATTACACAACAATCAATTTCATTTTTATTACTTTTTCCCATTTCCATTATTGTATTCACCATATATGCTACTTTCCTGTGTCAACTGACTTCATTTTGTTTCAGTTCCTATGACATTTCCTGTCATATTCTTCTTCCTTTTTAAATAATATTTAATTTTCCCAATTACACATAAAAACAATTTTTAACATTCATTTTTTTGTTTTGGGGTGGTTTTTTTTGGTGAGGCAATTGGGGTTATGTGACTTTCCCAGGGTCACACAGCTAGTAAGTGTCAAGTGTATGAGGCTGGATTTGAACTCAGGTCCTGAATCCAGGGCCAGTACTCTATCCACTGAGCCACCTAGATGCCCCTTAACATTCATTTTTTTTTTAAATGTTGAGTTCCTATGCCCAAAGGGCTATAGAATTGCCCTTTGATCCAGCAATACCACTGCTAGGTTTATATCCCAAAGACATCCCCAAAAAGAGAAAAAGACCTCTTTATATAGAAATATTTGTAGCAGCTCTTTTTGTGGTGGCTAAGAACTGGAAATCAAAGGAATGCCCATCAATTGGGGAATGTCTAAACAAACTGTATATATGTATGATGGTGGTGGAATATTATTGTGCTTTAAGAAATGACAAGCAGAATGACTTCAGAAAGGCCTGGAAAGACATGTATGAAATGATGTATTGTGAAGTGAGAAGAACCAAGAGAACATTGTACACAGAGACAGCAATATTGTTTGATGAAGAACTGTGAATGACTTGACTGTTCTCAACAATACAATGATTCAGATAAAGCACCAGCCCTTGATTCAGGAGGACCTGAGTTCAAATCCAGCCTCAGACATTTAACACTTACTAGCTGTGTGACCCTGGGCAAGTCACTTAACCCTCATTGCCCTGCAAAAAAAAAAAAAAAAAAAAAAAAAAAAAAGCAAAACACAAAAATCCTCTACCAACAGTGTAATTGTGTCCCAATTTTTCTGTGTCCCCTTCAACATTTTTCATTTCTTTTTTCTGTCATATTAGCCAATCTGAGAGGTGTGAGGTAATACCGCAGAGTTCTTTTAATTTGCATTTCTCTAATCAGTATTGATTTAGAGCATTTTTCATATGACTGTAGATAGCTTTGATTTCTTCATCTAAAAACTGCCTGTTCATATCCTTTGGCCATTTATCAATTGGGGAATAATTCATATTCTTATAAATGTGACTTGGTTTGCTATATATATTTTTATATAGCAGAGAAGTGAAGCCTTTATCAGAGACACTTGCTATAAAATTTCCCCCCGATTTCTACTTTCTTTCTAATATTGGTTGCATTGGTTTTGTTTGTGCAAAACCTTTTTAATTTAATATAATCAAAATTATACATTTTAGATCTCATAATGCTCTTTATCTCTTGTTTGGTCACAAATTCTTTTCTTCCCCATGCATCTGACAGGCAAACTATTCCTTGTTTTCCTAATTCCTTTATGATGTCTCCCTTTATGGCTAAATCATGTATATGGTCATCATTTCTTACAGGATAGCAATATTCTATTACATTCATTTACCACACCTTGTTCAACTATTGCCCAATTGATGTAGGTTCCTATTTTTTAGGGGTATAATAGAGAATTGAACTTGGAGTGAGAAGGTTTGGGTTCAAATACTAGCTCTGCCATTCACTTTGGCCTTGGTCAAGCATCTTCATCTTCCTGGGCCCCAGTTTCCTCATTTGTCAAAAGACAGGGGAGTATGGGGCAGCTAGGTGGTGCAGTGGATAGAGCACTGGCCCTGGAGTCAGAAGTACCTGAGTTCAAATCCGGCCTCAGACACTTAACACTTACTAGCTGTGTGACCCTGGCCAAGTCACTTAACCCCAATTGTCTCAGCAAAAAAAATTTTTTAAAGACCGGGGAGTTAGACTGGTTGTCTCCTAAGGAAATTCCTTCTAGCTAGATCTATGGTATTATGAATCTACCTTGAGGGCACTGAATGTGGGATAGGAAGGTGTGTAACTGTGCTTTGGTTGGTGCTGGTTCCTTCAGTGGGAAGATGGCAAAGCAAACAACCATCTTCAGAGTTTTACCTCAAATCCCACTTTTAAAACCAGAAAGGAGATCAGAGGTCATCTAGTCCAGCCTGGACTCAATAGTATGTAGTATTTCTATAGTATTTTGTGAGTATTATCTCTTTATCATTGCAAAACTCTGAGAAGCAGGAGCTAAAACCATCTCCATCTAATCAATGAGGAAACTGAAATTCAGTGAGCTTAAACATCTTCCCTAAGGTCACACATCCAGCAGGAGTCTGAGGCTGGATTTAAACCCAACTTTTCTGGACTCCACATCTAGCCCTCTGGCCAATGCGAAACCCAGCTGCTTCTGAAAGATAAAGACTAATGAGGTAACATAGGTAAAGCAATTTAGCTTTGCCTGTGGTGGTGATGGTGATGGTGGTGTTGTTGTTGATGATGTTGAAGAAGGAGGAGGAGAAAGAGAATGAGGAGGAAGAAAAGAAGAAGAAGAAGAAGAAGAAGAAGAAGAAGAAGAAGAAGAAGAAGAAGAAGAAGAAGAAGAAGAAGAAGAAGAAGAAGGAGGAGGAGGAGGAGGAGGAGGAGGAGGAGGAGGAGGAGGAGGAGGAGGAGGAGGAGGAGGAGGAGGAGGAGGAGGAGGAGGAGGAGGAGAAGGAGAAGGAGAAGAAGAAGGAGAAGGAGAAGGAGAAGAAGAAGAAGGAGGAGGAGGAGGAGAAGAAGGAGAAGAAGGAGAAGGAGAAGAAGGAGAAGGAGAAGGAGAAGGAGAAGGAGAAGGGAGAAGGGAGAAGAAGGAGAAGGAGAAGGAGAAGGAGAAGGAGAAGGAGGAGGAGGAGGAGGAGGAGGAGGAGAAGGAGAAGAAGAAGAAGAAGAAGAAGAAGAAGAAGAAGAAGAAGAAGAAGAAGAAGAAGAAGAAGAAGAAGAAGAAGAAGAAGAATCTCAGGAGGGGCAGCTAGGTGGTACAGTGAATAAAGCACTGGCCCTGGATTCAGAAGGACCTGAGTTCAAATCCAGCCTCAGACACTTGACACTTACTAGCTGTGTGACCCTGAGCAAGTCACTTAACCCTCATTGCCCCATCCAAAAAAAAAAAAAAGAATCTCAGGGACACACATCTGAAAAGTGCCTGAGGCAGGGTTTGAACCCAGGTCTTCCTTATTCCTAATCTAGATTTCTTGCTACTATGCCTTGTGGCCTCTCTTTAGTAACTGATTGAATGGGGATAGGGTCAGAGAAGAAAGAATCTTGCATTACTCTGAAGTTGTGAATCTGGGTGACTGGTAGGGTGACGGAGCCTTCAAAAGAAATGAGGAAGAATTTATGGGACAATTTGTGGGGACGGGGAGTGGAGAGAATGGATTTTGTTATGGATATGGTAAGACTGAGATGTCTAGGAGACAGAAGGAGATGTCCAGGGGGCAGTTAATAATTCAAGACTGAAACTCAGGAGAGAAATTGAGACTGGATATACATACACATTTTTTTTTGGCATGAGGCAATGAGGGTTAAGTGACTTGCCCAGGGTCACACAACTAGTAAGTGTCAAGTGTCTGAGGCCAGATTTGAACTCAGGTCCTCTTGAATCCAGGGCCTGTGCTTTATCTACTGTCCCACCTATACCTTTACAAACTCAATTTGGTTTAATTCAACAAGGTATTTGTTGACTGCTTATTATATGCCCGGGCACTATGCTAGTCAATCAAGGTACCAACCAAGACCAAAATGAAGACTTTCCCTAACTCCAAAGAGTTTATATTCTACTAAGGGAAGACTGCATCTAAAATAAATCAATACAAAAATGTATACAAAATAAATCATTATATGTCCATATACATACATATATGTGTATTATGTACATATATATAAATTTGTGTGTGAGAGAGAAAGAGAGAGGGAGGGACGGAGAGAGAGAGAGAGATGGAGACTGAGAAAGAATGAGAAATGAGAAGGATCTCTTTGGGCTACTTACTAAACATCTCATATATGCCTGAGTCAATCTTAAATACTATGAGGATTTACATACTTACCCACAGACCTACTCTGCCTTCTGGGATTTGACAGTCTGAAAGGAGAAGCACATGAGGCATAATAAATATAAATAAAAACTTCTAAGTGTGAACATCTACATGGGTAAATAGACAAAGCATGCTATACATGCTGCTGCTAGTCAGAAATCTAGGCTCAAATCTGGCCTCAGACACTTACTAACTGTGTGACCCTGAGCAAGTCACTTAACCCGGTTTGCCTGGGTCTCCTTGTCTATAAAATGAACTAGAGAAGGAAATGGCAAATCACTCCAGTATCTTCGCCAAGAACACCCCAAATAGGGTCATGGAGAGTCGGACATGACTGAAATGACTGAACAATAACAAGACTACTCATTGGCTGTGAGGACCATATGAGATCATGACTGTAAAGCAATCCCCCAAGTGCTGTGTCAATATCAGCTATCACCCGTGCATGTCTATTATTGCCTCTCACAGCCCAGCTTCCGTTTACATAATAGAATTGTTCCAGACGAGTTGAGTACCAATAGCATTTTTGCAACTTGAATCCTAGTGAAATGTTTTCAATTTCTAGAATGTAGATCATGTATTACTGAGCCATCAGAAATGATGACTATGCATAATAACAGCTGGCATTTATATAGTCTTTTAACATTTGGGAATTATTTTACCAATATGATCTCATTTGGTTTTCACATCAATCCTGGGAGGTAGGTACTATTATTATTCCCATTTTACAAATGAGGAAACTGAGGCAGAGAACAGTGCAGTGTCTTGTCCAGGGTCACACAGCTAGTAAGTCTCTAAAGCAAATTTTGTTTGTTTGTTTTTTCTCCCTTATAACAGGTATTTATAGTTAAGTAAAACAGATTTCCAAATTGGCCACCTCCAAAACTGTCTCAATTACTACCCTGAGTCCATCACCTCTGTCAGAATAATGCACTGACCTTTCTGTTAATCAGAATTCTTGTGTCTTTCAAAGTTGTCTATCTCTTAGTTCTTCTTACCTCCCTTTGTATTAATTTCTACAAGTCTTCCCAGGTTTCTCTGAAACCCACATCTTCATTATTTCTTATAGCCTAACACTATTCCATTACATTCCTATGCCATTATTTATTCAGCCAGTCCCAATTTAAGGGAACCCCTCAGTTTTCAGTATATGTAGTCCAATATAAATCTATATACATATATTGTATGATGCCCTAAAAGGGCTGCTATAAATATCTTTGTACATAGGCGTCCTTTTCCTGAGGTAGGATTTGAACTCGGGGTTCCTGACTCCAAGTCCAGCACTATGCCACCCTATGGGAAATATTGAGAGAAGCATAGAAAAACTTTTCTAAACTAATACAGGAAACCTGATACTGCAATGTAAATGGGAGCAACAACAGCAACAAAGAAACAAATATTCAAATGAGAACACTGAACTGGAAGTCAAGAAAAACTGCATTCAAATCCCACCTGAGTAACTTACCTGATTTCTGGAGTGAGGTATCTTTGTGTTCCAGGACAGTTTAAGACCAAGGATTGAAAGATCAGTGTGGTTTCAAGAGAATTAGGAAGGCTCCCCCAACTTTCTAATTCATCCTCAACCTACTTACTGTTGCCAGAAATCCCACCCTTAGAGATTAATCCCTTGGGCTTAAACTGTCTTGAAACACAAATAGACAAAAAGAAAGATATCATATGGAACCTTATCAGTCATTTATACCTTAGTGTGAATGAGTTTATCAGATTCTTTCCTGAGATAAGCTTCAGTAAAGAGAAATAATCTGAGGAAAACCAGTGGGAGGCATCCATCAATCAACAAACATTTATTAAGGATTTAGTGCCAGGTACTATGTGAAAGCCTTGAGGCTATCAAAGAAGCAAAAGCAGAGCTAGTAGTCTGGAGGGTTGGAGAAGGGTGTATGAGACGGGAATGGTCTGCCTGTACCCTTTAACCCAGCAATGCCATTCCTAGGTCTGTTTCCAGAGATGATGAGGGAAAAAGGAAAGGAAACTATATGTTCCAAAAATGTTTATAACAGCTTTCTCTGCAGTGGGAAAGAACTGGAAATTGTAGAGATGCCCATCAATTGGAGAATGACTGAACAAGTTGTGTTTTATGATTGTGATGGGATTCTATTGTGCTATACAAAATGATGAGCTCAACGATCTTAGAAGAATATAGAAAGACTTGCACAAAGCAGTGAAGAGAGAAATGAACAGAACCAAGAGAACATTGTATGTGGTAGCAGCAATATTATCTTAAAAACAACTTTGAGTGACTGTCATTTTTTTTTCCGAGGCAATGAGGGTTACCCAGGTTCACACAGCTAGTAAGTGTCAAGTGTCTGAGGCTAGATTTGAACTCAGGTCCTCCTGAATCCAGGGCTAGTGCTTTATCAACTTCACCACCTAGCTGCCCCTGACTAAGTCATTTTGACTGTTATAAATACCCAATTTAACTACAAAGGACATATGAAGGAAGACACTGTCTGTATCCAGAAAAAGACCTGATAAATAAAAGTACGTATGGAATGATTATATACACATACATACATATTGTCTCTAATGGTAGCCATCTCTAGAACAGTAGTGGGAGGAGGGTAAAAGGGGGGAAAAGAAATTTGGATACCTTTATTATATATTTAAAAGGAATAGCAAGTTTCACACAATGATTTGCAGTTTAATATGCAATAATTTTTATTTATTCTATGTTATGGAAATGCTTGCTTTATTTCTTAAGTTCAAAATCCTTTTTTTGTTTGTTTGTTTGGATTTTTTTGCAAGGGAATGAGGATTAAGTAACTTGCCCAGGGTCACACAACTAGTAAGTGCAGAATCATTTTTTAAAAATTAGTTTTAAGGGGCAGCTAGGTGGCACCATAAATAAAGCACTGACCTGGATTCAGGAGGACCTGAGTTCAAATTCGACCTCAGATACTTGACACTTACTAGCTGTGTGACCCTGGGCAAGTCACTTAACCCTCATTGCCCCACTCCAAAAAAAATTTTTTTAAATAAAACAACAACAAAAAGCATCAACATAAATGACCACAGGACACAACAATAAATGATAAATATTTAAGATAGAGATGACATTAAGAGTTGGCAATACTATATCTAGTGCAAGGTTTGCTACCTGCTTGTACACATTTGTTTTTCTGTGAGTTTATCTGTGACATGGCCATTTTACAGAGGAGGAAACTGAGCCTCAGACAAACCAAATGACTTGCCCAAGGTCACACAGTTAGGAAGTGTCAAAGATAAGATTCAAACTCAGCTCTTGCCTGACTCTATGTCCATGTCCATCCCTTTCCACAGTCACTTAATTTTAAGTCATTTAAATAACCTCTATCTGAAATTTAATAAATTATTCCACAGTGCCTTTCAACAAAATGCTATTTGGGGAAAAGAGGGGGAGGGGACTTCCCAACCCTTCCGGGCTTCCCTTCCCTGTTGTCCTCCTCATTCTTCTCTCTCTGGAAGTTGGACTCCTGGGACCCTGAGCTCTGATAGCCTTTGACTCATCTTGTTCTGAAGCCAGGTTAGCCCAGACTTCCCAGTCATTTCCAAACCAGACTGCCTCATGCATCTGCATCCTCTTTCCAAGTCTCAGTGTTCTCTTCTCTTATTAGCGTATAAGCACTTTGCTGACAGAAACTGTCTTACTTACTTGTATTTTTATCACAAGCAGAGAAGGACTTCGTACAGAGAAAGCATTTTTGTTGTTATTCAGTCTCTTTCAGTCGTGTCCAACTCTTTGTGGCTCCTTTGGGGGGTTTTCTTGGCAAAAATGCTGCAATGGTTTGCCGTTTCCTTCTCCAGCTCATTTTACAGAAAAGAACACTGAGGCAGAATGGGTTAAGGGACTTGCCCACAGTCACACAGCTAGTAAGGCTATGAGGTCAAATTTGAACTAACAAAGATGAATATTCGTCATTCTAGGCCTGGGGCTGTATCCACTGTGGGCAGAGAGGTCTGAGATTTACTCAGGAGACAATAGAAAACAGTGACCAAAGATTCTCGAGCAGCAAATATGACCGGATCTAAACTAAGAGAAGTTCACAACACACACACACACACACACCTCACTCTCCACTACTCCAAATCCCTCCTTGGAAAGCTTTTGGCCCAGCCTCTCAGAACATTCATCATACCACCTGGGGAAACCGAGGCACTGAGAAGCCAGCCTTGTTGCTCAGGGACACAAAGCATGTTACCACATTATCTCGAATATTCTCCTTTCTCTAGCTGAGAAATGGTAGAATCAATGACCTTGAACAGGGCTAACAATCCCATTAAAGAAGGGAACAAGCATTTATTAAATGTTGCTATGTACCACGTACCATGCTGAACATTATATACATATTATCTCATTTGATTTTTTATGATTTAAAAACTTTTTTTCTCTCATTTGACTTTTGATGTTTGACAAAAACCCTGGTAGGTAAGTGATATCATCACCCCCATTTTATAGATGAGGAAACTGGGGCAAACAGGGTGTTAAGTGACTTGTTCAGGGTCACACATGCAGTAAGTATCTGAGGTCACATTTGAATTCAGGTCTTTCTGACTCCAAGCTTGGCACTTTATCCACTGTGGTGTCCCCTAACTGCCCCCTGATTTGTAGTGCTTGCTTATTTCTGAGGGTATAAATGCTCACGCTGAAAATTTAGCAATTAGCTCAGAGAAGAACTGGCTCTTCCCTCGATGATCCTGAGTCAGAGTCAGAAGACCTAGGCTTACATCCTAGCTCTGACAATTACTTAGCTGTGTGACCTTGCGAAAGTCCTTTCCCTCTCTACATCTCTGTTTCCTCTATCAAATGGAGGTAGGGGTGGATATGATCAATCATCTTTGAGGTCCTTTCCAGCCCTAAATTCTCTGCTTCAGGGTCAAACGAATTAGGTTTGGATGCTATATCTGATACTCGTTAGTTGTATATCCTTGAAATTTTAACACATCTTCCTGAGCCATACTTTCTCCTCTATACAATGAGTGGTCTGGATTAGGTAACTTCTAAGGTCCCTTCTGCTCAAAATCCTGTGACACTTATGATCTAGAGTCAGAAGACTTGGATTTGAAACCTAGCTCTGTGACTTTAGACAGGTGGAATCTTATGCCTCAGTTTCCCCCTTGTAAAATGAGAGGGTTGGACATCATAAGTTCTAAGGGCTTTTCTGGATTTAAAACTGTGATCCCATGAGCTAACCTCAGTAGACCTGAACTCTGCTAAATTATTTGTCTGGGTAATCGTGGACAAGTCACTGGGTTTCAATTACTTGTCGTCTAAAATAAGGGAGAGGAGGGATGTTTGTGATAACTTCACAAGTCCCTTCCAACTCTAAATCATAGTATCCACTAATAAAGAAACATCGGCAGGTACAGACAACCTGCTTCACACACTTGGAGTGGGAAGAGGCCTTCCCTACCCTGCCCCCTAACCCAAACATGAATCCCCATAGGCCAAGGCTGCCACTGTCTCACTAAACCAAGCGGGATTGCACAAATGCAGCCCTAGAGGATAAATCACCCCCCAATCACAGGAGGCATTTCTAAACATGTCCCACAGCCAGAATTTATGGCTATTAGCTCTTGGAAAAAGCCAGTTCCAGATAAGACAACTATTTTTACAGAAAACAAAAAATAAAGCCCATATCGATTGGTTTGAGGTTGACAGTACCCAGTCCAAGGAGAAGAAGCAGCCTTTCTGGATGAGCCCCTCCCTATCCCCTGTGCTTTGTTGGGGCCCTTCCGGCCAAAGCCCCCCAGTCTCTGGCTTCAGGGTGAGTCTGTGAAGGAGGCTCAGCACAGTGAGGGGCCAGCTTGGGGGCCATATAGACCACTGCTGAGTGGTTTGTTTTCTCTGGCATTCTTTTGGGGAAGGGAGAAAAAGGATCTAAAAAGTCCCTGAAACATCAGGAGAGAAAGAACGGCGAGTCCCTGGGGTGAGGGGTGGGTGGCCCCTAGCAGGGACACCCTCGTGGAGACAGAGATGACTTTCTCCTTGTATTATTAGCCAGTGTGTCTCCTTGAGCTCAGGGCCCCTCACCTACAGAATGACAGGGATGATCCAGCCCCTCATGACTTGGACCACTTCCACCTCTGAACTAGAGAATGTCCTGAATTGGAAGTCAGAAGATCTCAGGGCTGGAATCCCAGTTCTGTCATTTGTCACCTGTGTAAGCCCAGGCCACTTGATTTCACTTCTCTGAGCCTCAGTTTCCCCATCTGTCAAATGAGGGGGTCAGACAAATTGAGCTGTAGAGATGAAGAGCTTGTGCCCTGTTTTGCCTTGGAAAAGTCTCTGGGCATTACCTCTGTGTGCCTCAGCTTCCTCAGTTGGGATTTGATGACTTCCAAAGGTCCCTTCAGACTCTGCATCTATGATAATTATGTTTCCAACTTCCTCTCCCTTCCTCCTCTCTGATCCCCAATGCTTGACATAGTATTTATGTTGATAATGAAATCTTGACCGTTTCAGTCAAACTTTCTCCATCCAGGCTTTATTCTCCCTACCCCCTGCCCTTCCCTCCTCCTACACACTCATTTGAAACTTATGATAAACTTTAGAACAGCACAGGGCAAATTATACTTGAAGCCTCCGGGAGGAAAGGGCTTGCTAAGCACATTACCAGTGTAAACAAGATTATGGAAAGGGTGTTTGGCCTACTTAAGAAAAGGAGCTCTTGTGAAGAGCTCTTAAAAGGCCTCTGGCTTCTCCCGGCATCCACCAGACAGCCAATGGTACTGAGCCAAAGAAACACTTTCTGAGCACCTACTATGAACCAGGTGCCAAAGAGACACAATATGGGGGCAGCTAGGTGGTTCAGTGGATAAAGCACCAGCCTTGGATTCAGGAAGACCTGAGTTTAAATCCAGCCTCAGACACTTGACACTTACTAGCTGTGAGATCCTGGGCAAGTCACTTAACCCTCACTGCCCCAGGGGGAAAAAAAAGACACAATACACATTTGGTGAAGGAGTCACAGAACGACCTCTTCTTTCCAGGAACTCAAAGTGCAATCTTTATTTATTAGCTGTGTGACCTTGGGCAGTCATTTCCTCTCCTTGAGCTTCAGTTACTACTCTGTAAGAGGACGTAGTTGGGCTCCTTGATCCCTAAGGGAAAGCGTTTACAGCTCTAACATTCTACGTTTTGCTGTCCAGTCTTGTGATAAGTCTGTGCTCTGACATTCCCTCTTCTAAGATCCCTTTCACCTCAGCCATTCTATGTTCTAGAATCTCTCACTTTCAGCATCGTCATGTTCTAGATCTGGTCAAATGGAGCAGTCAGAGCTGAGGGCTCCTTTTTATTAAAGACCCAAGGTAAAAGTAGTTCCCCAGGCAGTTAAAAGCCATTAAAAGGGGTTGGCAGGAAGGAAGGAGTGGGCAAAGGGGTGCCTCGGGGCCTCAGGTGCTCCTAGCCCAAACCCCAAACCCCAATTATTGCCCACAGCTGGGTCCCTGATCAATTCATCTGGAGGCATTTACCTCAAACTGCCCCAGCTCTGGACCATAAAGGTCCTCACTGATGTTGTGGGAATGGGGAGGCTCAACCAACATCTCAACTTTACCAGTGCCCAGCCCCACAAGAGACATTCTACTTGCTAAGGACCCTTGAGATCTGACATTGTATCTTCTTAGTCCCATCTCTTCCTCCCCTTCACCCCAGATCTAACTTTATGTTGGAAGGTTCCTTCTAGCTTTGACATCCTCTGTTCTAAACTCTCTCCAAGCTCCAACGTCCTCCATTCTAAGCTCCATCCAAGCCCTGATATCCTCTGTTCTAAGCTTTCTCCCAGCCCTGGCATCCTCCATTCAAATCTCCCTCCAAGCTCTAGAACATACCTAACAGTTGTCTTACCTATGAAATGTATAACAGCCAACAACACCAGGTTCTACACGCCAAGCACTGAATACATCTTACCTGACATCTTAGAAGAGGGAGTGGTCAGTCTGAGTAGGGATAGACAAGGAAAGTCCACCTGAGTTGGAACTTGAAGAATGAATAAGACTTAGCTGGGCAGAGAGAAAAGGAAAGGGAGAGCATTCCTGGCAATGGGTACTGTGTGAGCCAGAGTGTGGAGGTGGGAATGTGCTTGGCGTGGTGGTGATGGTGGTTGTGGCGGTGGTAGTATGTGTGTGTGTGTGTGCCTGTGTGTGTGTCTGTGTGTGTGTGTGTGTGTGTCTGTGTGTGTGTGTGTGTTGGGGGAATAGAGTTGGCAGAATGGTGCATGACCATCCTCATTGGAATTGGGACATGTAGATAAGTTACCATTCTGTATGTATCTTATATATACCTACTTACATTCTTGTTGTCTGTCCATGAAAATATAAGCTCTTTGAGGCTAAGGGGTGGTTTTAAAATTTTTTTCTTTATACTTTCTACCAAGTAGCATAGTATTTAGCACATGACCTATCCCTTTTCATCCTGACCTATCCTTTCCCTGCATTTGAAAGTGAGCACTGACTACAAAGTAAGAAGTCGTGGTTCAAATCCTGGCTGTGTGTCCCTGAGAAAATCACTTCACTTCCCTGGGCCTCAGTTTCCTTGTCTGTAAAATTAGAGGGTTTGACTAGATGGCCTGAGGTCTCTTCTAGCTTTAAATCTATGACCCCCAACCTTTTTCTAGAACTGTTTCCCCAACTGTAAAATGATGACAATACCAGCACCTACCTCCCAGGGTTGTTGGGTTAATGCATATGAAGTGCCTCTGAAAGTCTCAAAGTGCTATTTATTTCAAGATTCACTCTTCAATTTGGAACCATGCCCAAAAGGTTTTAAAACTGCATACCCTTTGACCCAGCAATACCACTACCAGGTCTATATCCCAAAGAGATCTTGGAAAAGGGAAAAGGACCCACATGTACAAAAATATAGCTGCTCTTTTTGTGGTAGCAAAGAATTAGAAATGGAGGGGATGTCCATCAATTGGGGAATGTCTGAACAAGTTGTGATATATGAATGTAATGGAATACTATTGTGCTGTAAGAAATGATAAGAAGATGGATTTCAGAAAAACCTGAAAAGACTTACATGAATTGATTCTGAATAAAATGAGCAGAACCAAGAGAACACTGTACACAGTATCAACAACATTTTGGGATGATCTACTGTGATAGACTTAACTCTTCTCAGCAATCCAATGATCCAAGACAATGCCGAAAGACTTATGGTGGAAAATGCTCTCCTCATTCAGAAAAAGAATTATGGGGGGCAGCTAGATGGCGCAGTGGATAGAGCACCGGCCCTAGAGTCAGGAGTACCTGAGTTCAAATCTGGCCTCAGACACTTAACACTTACTAGCTGTGTGACCCTGGGCAAGTCACTTAACCCCAGTTGCCTCACTTAAAAAAAAAAAGAAAAAAAGAAAAAGAATTATGAAGTCTGAATGCAAACCAAACAGACTATTTTACTTTTGTTGTTGCTTTTTTGTTATTGTTCTTT
Organism: Dromiciops gliroides; assembly: GCF_019393635.1. Classification (NCBI taxonomy): domain Eukaryota; kingdom Metazoa; phylum Chordata; class Mammalia; order Microbiotheria; family Microbiotheriidae; genus Dromiciops; species Dromiciops gliroides. The sequence goes on along the minus strand of NC_057862.1, from coordinate 680,130,867 downwards.
ATTTTTTTCTTGTTTTTTTTCTTTCCTTTTGTTCTGATTAATGTGGAAATATGTTTAACATGACTGTAATGTATAACCTATATCAAATTGCTTACTGGCTTTCGGAGGGGGGAGGAAAGGGAGGGTGGGAGAAAAATTTGGAACAAAAAATATCTTTACATTTGAGAAAAATTCAAATAAATTAATTAATTTAGTTTAATTAAATAGAAAAACAAGATTCACTCTTATTCTCTCTAGGTCTTGCTTCCTAGTCCACCTTCCAGGTGTGGAGCCCAGGCTGCCCTGTCAAGGTATTGATTGCAGCCCCCCATAGTTACTTTGGGGAGAAAGGCAGTTTCTTCCCCTTGGCTCTGGGATATCCTGTCCTGACCTTGCAGTGTCCGTCTTTCCAATCTCAAGGATTCCTGTCTCTTCATTCAAGGAGGTCCAAAGGGTTTCTTTCTACTTGGCAACTGTGCCCAGTTTGTGTACTTGAAAGTAACCAAACTGTATTTCTTTTTTTAAAATGTATTCCATAGCTCAGGCTCCTCACATGTTCAGAGTGTTCTCTCCTACCCAACCCCAAGTTGCCATTTATCTCAATCCGTGAGATTTCATTGTGCAAATACGACCTTTGATAGTAACTGTATCTGGGGACTGGACAAGTCATTTAGTTTCCTCATCTGTAAAATAGAAGTCAGAGGTAGGAAGGTGTAGTAAGTAGGGTCAACCTTGGCATCCCATTTCTTGGCTGTGTGACACTGAGCAAATCACTTAACCTCTCAGTGTTCCCAAGCACTCTACAATGATGTCACCAACTAATGA